>NC_139032.1:54020088-54336184 GCF_964662115.1 Mustela nivalis
CATTGTTCTTGAATTCACTGTTTTTCAGGCCATCCTGAAAAAATAAACTATATCATGTCTTGTGTGGTGAACTGTAAACACATATTATCGTACTAAAAGACAGGTGACCACCCGAACCCTTTAACATTTATCTTCAGGAGGATATATGCCAGGAGAGTTACAAAGAGTGTCTTTGAAATGCATTCAAAATATTCCAGAGGTGCTTTGCTGATCCATTTAAAACTCATCTGTGTTTTGTTGTGACAAAGTTAATAGCTGAACTCATTTCACATGTATATTTTAGTGCAGACTAAATGATGGTCTGACTACTATCTGTTCACAGTGCTGCCTGCTTATAAACAGCTTATGGGGGAATATTGAGAATAGAAAATGCCAAACTGCTACAGAAACTACAAACTGATATTCTCTTGGTTTTCAGTTCTGTATTCAGGTAAGGAAATACAGGCATTGTTAATGTGACATAACAAACACAGTTTTTTTTTCACTTCATTTTTTTCCCTTTTTATCAATCTTTTAAGATTTTCAGAACTCAAACATTATGTTAACTTTAAATTCTATGAAGTTACATGACAATTCTAGTGGCATAAGAAAAAATATTAATATCTGATCATAGAATTAATTTCATGGAAAACACCTTTGTTTTAGAATAATAAAAAGAAAATTCTTGGAATAGAAATGGTGTACTCATGGTATGGGTTATGAGTTGATAGAAAGATTATGTCTTATCAATCTATCTATCTAAACTTAAATTAATAAGAATTTAAGGGTATGTTGGTATTAAGAAGGAGGGAGTGCCTGGCTGGCTCAGTGGTTAAGCCTCCATCTCTTGATTTTGGCTCAAGTCATGATCTCAGGGTCATGAGAACAAGCTCTGAGTAGGCTCTGCCCTCAGTAGAGTCTGCTTGGGATTTTCTTTTTCTCACTTTCCCTCTGCTCTTTGCCCCACCCTGGCCCCTCTGCTTCCACGCGGGCTCACACACACACACACTCTCTCTCTCTCTCTCACTCCTTCAATAAAAAAGAAAAAAATGAAATGGAGAGGAAAGAGCAGGACCATACTATTTTATTTCTCTAGGAAAGGAGAAGTAGCATGGCTGAGCAATATAGCAGAATAGCTAAAGAAACTATATGGGTATATAATACTACTTTGGATCTCTTATAATGTGCTATAATCAGGAGCTCCTCTCAAAAAACTTTACTTTGAAGTAAAAGCTTTAAATACATTCTGCCACTCATGCCAAATCCTTCTGTGCATCTTAAAAGATCGTTTTCACTTGTATTATAAGTCAAAAGTATGGGTGGTTTATTGTTTTTGTTTATTCTGGACATGAAGAAATAGCCTCCAAAACAGAACAGGAAAAGGCATCCAGCAAAGGCAGACAGGAGGTACTGGCAACAATAAATTGATGTTCCTAAGGAACATGAAGACAGCTTGAGGAAGTAAATGGGCCTATCACTGGATTTTTAGTTAATCTTCCTTCATACTAGTGTCAGATAGACAGAAACATTGGGCTTACATATCATTACTTACATGTGTTTAGATGCCCACCATGATCATTTTAATACTATGTATATAATATATATAATAATAGTATTAATATTATATATAAATAATATTTTAATACTATGTACATATGATAATATGATATATATAATTGTATATAATATATAGCATACATAATATATATACTATATATCTATTTTAAATACAATGTATATATAATATATAATAGTATTTTTAATATTATATATACTTTAATATTATATATAAATAGTATTTTAATACTATGCATATATGATAATATGATATATATAATTATATATAATATATAGTATACATCATATATACTATATATATTTTTAATACTATGTATATATAATAATATGATATACCTAATACTATGACATGTCAAGGAAACTATTCCTTATTTTTTCATAGGCATTATCCTCTGCTCTTCTAAGAAACATTTCAAATATGAAGACCTCAAACTTTCCTTAAATGTCCTGCTTGAATATGTGCCTTGTGATGATGTTAAGTCTTTTATTAACATGAAATTCTATTTCCAATATATTACTCATTCCAATGTTAGAAGCCATGTGAATTTATTTAAAATTGAATTTCATTCAATTTTACCTTCTATCATAAACTATGTGCTTAAGCCTCCAGATGAATTTCTAGAGAAAAATTACACCATCATACATAGAACATAAAATCACTATGTCCAGGAATTCAAAATCACTAATTTGTATTTTTAAAATATGATACAACATAATAATTTTGAAAACTAAAGTAATAAAAACCTTAAAGAAACAGATTTTTTTCATTTAATTTAGAACAACAGTAATGATGAAGTATTTATTTTTCTGGCTAGCCCTTTTATCAAACAGAATGGCAGTCAACATTCCACAGGGTAAGAAAATGTATCTCTTTTACTATATTCTGAGACCAAAATACAAAAATGTTGTTCTTCTTCCTTCTCTTGGAAACTCTTTGAGTGGAAATTTTATGAATTTGGTAGCCTTCAGTGATCTTTGAACTAAATGTCTTGAATTGTACTATTCTCAGTCATAGATGTAATGCTGGAATAGAATTAATAGGAACTCAGATAAAATGGAGTATTTTTATGTTGCTTCCTCTACCTCTCATTACAAAGAACCATTGAAACGCAGGATGGTATTAATGTTATTTGTCAGGTAATATGTTTGTCCAGAGGTAAAAAAAATAGTCTTCAGAACTTGGACAAAGTAAAAGCCCTTTGTAAATCAATTTATGACTGGGAAAATTAAATAAAACATGTTTTTCTGATATTTTCCTGATAAAATCTGAAGTTTGAATTTCAGAAGACATGGCCTAAAATTAAATCAGAGACTGCACAGTTCATTGAATGAAGGTGGAAGTAGTAGGCTGCCTATGAAGGAAAAAAAAAACAAACGATATCATTAGTCACTCCTTCTACCCATATGAATGTGTTTTTGTGTTACTTTTATAATTAGTTGGAAAATATTTGGTGGGTTATTGTGATTTTAGAGCTAATAATATATATTTGAAAACCTCACTCTGGGTCAAACCTAGCCCAAGATGTGATGTATCCCATGATGTGGGAGTATAAATTGATTCAACAATTCAAGTCATTCATGTAAAGCATACACCTACCCATGATGAAACATTTGCACTCCTAAGAGTATACCTAAGAAGAATAAGTGAAAATGTCCACCAGGAGACATTTATAAAAGTGTTCATAGCAGTTTCCTTGATAATTAACAAAACCTGGAAGCCATTCAAATTTCCATCCGCATGAGAATGGAAAAAAATAGATTATGATATATTCTTCCAATAAGATATACTTAGAAAAAAAAGAAGAGCCATGGATCCATACAACAGAGATGACATTAGAAGACAAATGAAGGAATGCAGATACAAACAAGTATGTGATTTATAATTCCATTTATATGACATTTAAAAAAGTCAAAAGTCATTGATGGTAGGAGACAGAGGAGATAAAATAGCAGATACCTATGGGTAGAAGGAAGGGACACGAAAAGTTCTCTACAGTTGTTGGGATTATTTTATATCTTGGACCTAGGAAGTGTTTACACACATACACGCACACTTTAAAACCAAAGTCAACATTGCCCTCTCACTTTTATAAAAGAAGAAAATAAGACTTAAAGATATTCTGTAAATGTCTATGGCTTGACTGCCAACAAGTGGTAGAAAAGGTTCAAAAATTTATACTGTTGAGACATGTTTGAAAATGTCATTTTAAAAAATCAGGTTCGGGGCGCCTGGGTGGCTCAGTGGGTTAAGCCGCTGCCTTCGGCTCAGGTCATGATCTCAGGGTCCTGGGATCGAGTCCCCGCATCGGGGCTCTCTGCTCAGCAGGTAGTCTGCTTCCTCCTCTCTCTCTCTGCCTGCCTCTCTGCCTACTTGTGATCTCTCTCTGTCAAGTAAATAAATAAAATCTTTAAAAAAATAATAAAAAATAAAAAATCAGGTTCTTTAATGTTTCAGAACAAATTGTTTTTTAAATTTTTTTTGTGAATTTGTTTTTAGTTCAAGAATAATTAATACCAAGTGCTATATTAACTTCAAAACCAAATAATTTTTAATGCTCTAGCCCAAAATTCCAATTAAATTTAGTTTTATCTAATTTATAAGTATAGCAAACTGTCACCTTGCACTGCCAGTTTGTTTAAGACAGAAACAATTTAGAGAAGTTTGCCTTACTAAACATTTGCAAGATGTTTAGTTAGCAGGCAGAGTTTCTTTGACAGATATATTTATAACAGCTCTGGACAACTTTTTATTAAAAATAAATTTTGATATTTTCACGTTACAGTTTCCTGAATCCTATAAAATATAAAGACTATGTTTCTGATTATTTGCATTCATTTCTACACTTTACCACGCATTCTTATTTTTTTTTTCTTTACATTGCATTCATATGGTCAATGCACTTTATTTTTGTCGGTCTGTAGGATAGTGTATTTTAAAAATATCCTTAACGTTGGGGCGCCTGGGTGGTTCAGTGGGTTAAAGCCTCTGCCTTCCACTCAGGTCATGATCCCAGAGTCCTGTGATGGAGCCCTGCAGCAAGCCCCGCATCGGTCCCTCTGCTTGGCAGGGGGCCTGCTTCCTCCTCTCTCTCTGCCTGCCTCTCTGCCTACTTGTGATCTATATCTGTCAAATAAATAAAAATAAAATCTTAAAAAAATATATCCTTAATGCATCTTTTAAAATTTCTCCTATTGTTTATGTATCAAGTGTTCTATTGGGAAAAATATTTTTATGTTCTGTATTTATAAACACATCCTGAAGAAATTAGAGAGCTTGAAGATCCATATAGCTGAATATAAAAGGTTACATATTAAAATTATAAAAGATTTTATAAAAATTAAAAAGATTTTATTTATTTATTTATTTATTTGACACGGGGTGGGCAGGGATAAACAGGTGGAGGGGCATAGGAAGAGGGAGAAGCAGACTCTCCACTGAGCAGGGAGCCAGATGTGGGGCTCCATCCCAGAACCCTGAGATCATGATCTGAGCAGAAAGCACATGCTTAATGGACTGAGCCATCAAGGTGCCCCTAATTGTAATATTTGAGCCAATTAAACATTGAGTGAATATTATTAGATAATTCTCTGAATCATGGTGTCAGCTTATGTAGATGGCTTATAGGTGGCTGTATCCTCACAAGGTAGAGAGAGATGGCCAGCTCTCTGGTATCTCTTCTTGTAAGGGTACTAATATCATCATGAAGACCCTACCCATAAGAACTCACCTAAACCTAATTATCTCTCAGGGGTCTCACATCCTAATATTATCACACTGAGGTTAGGGCTTCTACATATGAATTTTGGAGTGACACAATTCAGTCCATACCAATGGTTATTACAAAATCTGTTGACATAGTTTTAAGAGTCTTTATGCCTCCAGTGGTTACATTCTTTGAGTAATAGTTTAAGTCCTTTTTCATTGTGAGTTTTCAATTATATTTGTCATAGTTGCAAAGTACTCCAGGGATTTAAATAAAGCAATATGATATTCACTGAATTATCCAGAAATATTAGTTCATATTTTAATGTAACTTGAATGATTACACAAGGGTGTACAAACTATTGATAAATTGTAACAGGTTCATCAAAGATCTGTAACTCCATAAATACAATGTAGTTTTCACTCTGGATATAATTATGTTTGAGATGCTAAGTAGAGTTTATATATTAAGTCATTATAATTTTAAACTGATGTCAATTTTCCATTATTATAAATGGTTGGAATTCCATAAAATATGTTAATAGATTTATGTATCTATTTATATAATATATATATACATTTATATAATATTTATATAATATATATACATTTATATACATAAATGACACACAGATAGAATGTAAAACAGAAAAGAAACTTCCTTACATGCTTTTAACTTGCTGATCCAGAGTTGTTTTGTAATTGGATGTTAATTACATAACATTAAAATCTCCTTAGTAAATTGAATACGAAAAGGTCTTTTTTTAGTTGTTGTTTACAACTACATACAGATACATACACATATTTACACCGAAGAATTTTTAATAAACCACTACTTGACAACTAAAACCATGAATGTGATAAGCAGATGAGTTAAAAATAAAGTTTGGGCGGGCACCTGTGTGGCTCAGTGGGTTAAAGCCTCTGCCTTCGGCTCAGGTCATGATCTCAGGGTCCTGGGATCGAGCCCTGCATTGGGCTCTTCTGCTCAGCAGGGTGCCTGCTTTCTCCTCTCTCTCTGACTGCTTCTCTGCCTACTTGTGATCCCTCTGTCTCTGTCAAATAAATAAATAAAATCTTTAAAAAAATAATAAAGTTTGGGAAATGGTATGTGGTGATATTGCTAAGGTTCACTTGATTCTGTCAAAAATCAGCAATAATTGAAGAAAGTATCTCCCCAAGATATTATCATCCAAAGTGCAGTCAGAAAATGGCAGAATAAGAACATTCTATATGCCAGAGTGGCCTTCAGCTAACCTTTAGATATCTATATTTTTTAAATATTTTTTTCTGCTCTTTTCAAGTTGAGCCTTATAA
The DNA here is from genome assembly GCF_964662115.1 of Mustela nivalis. Taxonomy (NCBI): domain Eukaryota; kingdom Metazoa; phylum Chordata; class Mammalia; order Carnivora; family Mustelidae; genus Mustela; species Mustela nivalis. Next base: position 54,026,666 of record NC_139032.1, read on the forward strand.
CTTGAATATAACAGGGTAGGCAAAAAAGCACATTTTTCATTCATGAGATTTCTCTAACTTCTTAAAAAATGATTCTAAATAAAGTTATTTGCAAAATATAAGCTTTGCAATACATTCCTCTATTTTTAATGTTCACTTTTAATTGTGTTGAGAATTGGTATGTACTTAAATAACATTTAAGTGTGAAAATACAGGGATATATTGTATTTTTCATATTTAAATGTTATTTAAATAGGTACCAATTCTCAGTGCAATTAAAAGTAAACATTATCCAACTAGAACTACAATTTGTATGGAATATTGCCTCATAACATATTTGGAGGTGATTTCTACAGTCTTCCAAATTCACTCGGGGCATTTTCACCTTTGCTCTTTTGCACATACTATTATTTCTATTGGAGACATTCTTCTGCTCTTGTCTGCCCAATAACTTCTATAACTCATGTTTCTTTAAGACTGAAGCCCACTTTTGATTAATTTTGGATATGTTTTAGATAACTGTTTACAGAGATAAAAAGGTGGGGGCCTTTTATTTACTGTTTGAGAGAGAGTAAGAGAGTGTGCACTTGAGTGAGGGAAGGGGCAGAGGAGAAGGGAGAGGCAGACTCCATCCTGAGCATGGAACCCTTTGGGGCCTGGATCTCAGGACCCTGAGATCATGACTTGAGCCAAAGGCAGACATTTCACAGACAGAGCAACCCAGGTAACCTATAGTTTAAGACTTTTATCTTTTTTACCTAATTATGGTAGACAGAATGGTTCCCCAAATTCCCAGTACTTAGTATATGAACAAATTCTACCAACTAGTCAATCAAACACAAATCTAGATATTGAGGGAAAGGGTTTTCACAGATGTCATTAAGGTCGCAATTTAGTTGACTTTAAAATAAATAAATTATCTAAGTGTTCCTGACCCAATCAAACAAGTTCTTTAAAGGTGGGTCTAGAAGTCAGAGACCAAGAAGTCAGAACTTCAAGGCATAGGAACTATTTGATTCTCTATTGTTGGACTAAAGATGGAGGGAAATCAATAGCAAATAATTAGGTAGGATTAGGGATCTGCTCCACAGTCCCTGGCTGAAAGTGAGGACAAATAGCTCAATTCTGCAAACCCCAAGAAATTTGACTCTACTTTTCCAACAGAGCCTCCAGAAACGAGCTCTACCCAGACAGTACCTTGATTTCAGATTTCTATTTCAACACTGCCACTTTCAGATCATTAACTTTCTAGAAGTCCATCATGTCCTCTTTCTGACTGTTCTTATAATTGGACTCTAGATTTTTTTTTAAGATTTTATTTATGTATCTGGCAGACATATCACAGGTAGGCAGAGACACAGGCAGAGAGAGAGGGAGAAGCAGGCTCCCCGCTGAGCAGAGAGCCCAATGCGGGGATCCATCCTAGGACCCTGAGACCATGACCCCAGCCTAAGGCAGAGGCCTAACCACTGAGCCACCCAGGTGCCCTGGACTCCAGATTTCTAACTGATATCCTTACCTGGCTTACTTTTTCCCTTTCTATTCAAGCACATGTCTTTTATCTCTCCATTGAAAAAGTGATGATGATCATGACAATGGGGATAGTAACTTGATTCTGGAACTCCTTTTAGTATATGTGCTGCCGAAGCGAGCACGATTCTGAAACTCCTTTTAACTACTCTTTTTTCTAGTCCTGTTAATATTCCTATTTGCCTTATTCTTCCCTCAGACTACTTTGGGGGGGTCATCCCTTTGTTTCTCTAAAGTTAGTACAAATTTTAATAACATATTTCCTTGAACTGCCATCCTCATTTTACGTGTTAGCGTATCTGCAATACTCTCCTACAGTATGAACATAGATAATTCTTCAATACTGCTGATCTGTTGGCAAGTGTGATCTGCTTCTGTCTTACAAAAAACACTCACATAGAAGCTGAAATTTTTCTTTTTCTAATATGTTCTGATGCAGACTCAATGGCTAGCACTTTTCTTGGATTATTTTAAATGTCAATTTTCATTTAGTCAAGACACCCTGCTGGAAGCCTTCACTGAGAATTCTATATATAAACCAGTGCTACAGATTATTATCTAAGAAATCCAAAAAATCTATGTTGAGACAGATTTTTAAATTCCACATTGTGATAACAGCCTAAATATTTGTATATTCTTTTATAATTCGCCATTTCCTTTGACATACAACCTAATATTGTTATCTCATCAAGAGACTTGTGAAGATTGTATGTAACATGTTATTCCCAATTTTTTGTTAAGTACATTGAGCTGCAGAGAGGTTCATGAGTTTTCAAAGGTATTGCATATTTAATATAAATATGGAGCTCGGATTCTAGAATAAGGTATATTTTCCTAAGCCTTGGAGCTCTCATTTAATTATTTTATATAATTAGTGATATGATATTATTTAATCAGCAATCTCACAAATTCATCATTACTGTATAAAATATGAAAGGGTAGAAAGTGCTTGGACCCCAGCATAGCACACTCCAATGCATGCAGTTACCTGTGAGCAGTTAATCAATATAGTCTGACTTAATAATGAATGAAAGAATGACAGCATACAGCTATTATGAATCTGCTTAATATCAAATACCAAGCAACAGCCATGAAAATTTTCTCCTTGGTTTAAGATTCAGATTCAAATACACATTGAACACTTCCAATAAGCCAATTTACTCCAATTTTCTGCATCACATTCAACCCTTAAAAGACTATGAGGTAGGTGTTGCTATCTCAATTTTACACATGAAGAAATTCAACCTTGAGAAAGGTAAAAGAGACCCATATAACCTAGATTACAAATATGAAAATCAAATGTACTTACTCTGGTTCTTCTTCTATATGTCACAAAATATCAAAGAGGTTTATGCTAATTCCTGAGTTCTGTGAGGCCATAGAACAAAAGCTTTTTAATTCAATAAGTCGTTCTTTTATAATATTTTCCTGTGGCAAGACTATTGCATCCAGTGCTCCATTGTGCTAAATTAAAACAACCTAAACTTTTCTACAACGCATTTCAGGAATACTTTGTGCAATTTATTTTAGAAATAATTTAGCTTTCTCTTTTTTCTCTCTTCCTATGAAGTTAAAACTAGTGGAAATGAAACGTGGCTTTATCACAAACATGCAGTATGCTCTATTTAAGATAGCACAGATTTTTTTCCTTTAATAATAGAAGAATCAATCTTTTTTCTTTCTCTTCTTTTAAAGAGCTTCCCTTGATAGTATTTGGATACTGCTACACTAACAAATGTCCATTTTCTTACCAGACTTTTTCAAACCAGTGTCTTAAACTGCTGAGAAGCAACTTTGGTAAACATGGCATCTTAATGCGGTATTCCTTGTTGGCTCAATACAAGAAAGATTTACAGATTGAAACAATCAATAGAAAGCAGCAAGCAAGTCAGCAGCTAATGCCCACCCTCTTTATATGTCCCAATAAAAGCTTACATTAGCAGAGAAAGTCATGACAACAGCAAAAGCAAAACTAAAATGGCAATCTTCTGCTCTTAGAGGATCTAAAGTCACTTAATGGACCGGGTTAAATCTCTCCAGACTTCACATAATTCTGGTTGATTCCTCTCAAGGTTTGGGGACTATTTCCCATCTTATCCACTGACCTGCCATTGACTTACACTGATGGAGCGTTTCCTAATCTTGATTTGATTTCTTATTATCTTCCACCACTTTTCGGAATAGTCTAAAAATATGCTGGTATGAATTGCTAAGATAAAACATGACAGAGGAAGCTCTGGTCTGGGAACAAGATTGAACTCTTACATTCAGAAAGAAAAGAATTATCTTCACACCTGCTGTGAATACAGAGCTTTGCAGTGATTATTAACTAAATGTTCTATAACTGTGGTATTATGTTTGCTAAACCTCTTTCAGTGATAATGCAACACAGTATTTCTTGTTAGTCCCATTCTAAATTTTCCATTTGAGATTCAGTGATTCTAACCTCTCCATGGAGATATAATATATTGGTCAACAAAAAAATATTATTGTCCCCTCCAGCCTGTCACATTGAAAGCTGTGGGACAGGAAAAGGGGAAGGCAGTAAATATTGTTTATTTGGCATTTCTTGTATCAGGTACCACTGCTCTAAACACTTCTATTATGCCACCCAAGTAATCACCACCATTTCCATAAGGTATTCATATTATTTCCAATTTAAGGATGAGGGAAGAAAGTCGGGACAACTAAGCATACTGTTCAATTTACCCAGTAACACAAAGAATGCATAACTACATTTGTTCATCTGAATAAGTTTAACAAGACCACCACAGATTTCTTTATGTTAAATCACTCTCCTGAGTGGGAGAAGATGTTCATGGCTACATATATGCATCTAGAGAAATCAATGAATATACCAATGTATAATTTGTGTCACCGGTTACATGGGTGTAACAGTCATCTTATCTACCAGAAGGTTCATTTGAGAAGATAACCCTCTGTTTAGAATAAAGGTTGCAAGAAATATGAAGTGTTATCTTCTAGTTTTAAAGCTGATATATTATTTTTACATTTCACTACATAAAATTATATTACTATGTGAATTACCATAAAATTGAATTATTGACACTGAGCATGAGTTCATACTGATGTCTGCACTCTAATTCTGGATGATATGGCTCATTCTAAACTGTCCACCTTGTTTTTCTCTAACTTCTCATTCTAATGGTGAGAAACCTGGCTTCTACCATCGGCCACCTATTTCCTTAATAGTTCCAACCCCACTGTAGATATATAGTTGTTTCAGAATTTTTAGCTCTTAATCTTCATGAGAAATTCCTTTACAAAAGAGAGTACAGTGAATATGTATAATTTCTTCTGACTATAGTCTTGTCTACATTTATTTCAAGGTTACTTAGGTTAGCACCCTCTGCAGCTCTTTTCAGTGAAGTTACATGAAAGAGAAAACATAAATATCGGCCTCTGTCCCTATTCCTGGCACAGAGCTTCTAAAACTCCTGAAATTTGGCTAGGTGAGAGGAGTTTTTTTGTTTTGTTTTGTTTTTCCATAATGAGGTGATGTGGTGAGCTCCTGTATAGTTTCAGGATGGAGGCTGGTCACCTGAAAGACTGAACCCTGATTTGAATCTTGGAACTTTCACCACACCCCTTATACTCCAGGAAGGGAACAGACACTGGAGACTGAGTTAATGATGGGTTATGCCTACATGAAGAAACTTCCATAAAAATCCCCGAAATATAGGTCCATGGCTATAAAATAGTGTGTATGGAAGCATATTTAAAACTGTTTCTATAAGATTGATGTTACAAGTAGATCTAGGATGGATATAGGAATTTTGGATTATGCTTGGAATCCTTCATTTGTTGTATGTGTGTTTTGATTTTTTTTTTCATTATGTTGAGTTAGCCAACATATAGTACATCGTAAGTTTTTGTTGTAGAGTTCAACAATTCATTTTTTGCATATAACGCCCAGTGCTCATCGCCACATGTACCCTTCTTGGTACCTATCACCCAGTCACCCCATCCCCCCAACCTCTATCCCTTATGTAACCTTCCGTTTGTTTCCCAGAGTCCAGAATTTCTCATGGTGTGTTTCCTTTTCTGATTTCTTTCCATTCAGTTTTCCCTTCCTTCCCCTGTGGTCCTTTGCTCTACTTCTTATGTTCCACATATGAGTGAAACCATACGATAGTTGTCTTTCTCTGCTCAAATTACTTCATTTATCATAATCCCCTCCAGTTCCATCCATGTTGATGCAAATATTGGGTATTCAGCCTTTGTGATGGTTGAGTAATATTCCATTATAGATATGTACCACATCTTCTTTATCCATTCCTCTGTTGAAGGGCTTCTCAGCACTTTACACAGTTTGGCTATTGTGGACATTGCTGCTATAAACATTAGGGTGCATGTTCCTCTTCTTTTTACCATATCTGTATCTTTGGGATAAATACCTAGTAATGCAATCTCTGGGTTGTAGGGTAGCTCTATTTTTAACTTCTTTAGGAACTTCCATACTGTTTTCCAGAGTGGCTGTACCAGTTTGTGTTCCCATCAGCAGTGCAAGAGGATTTCACCTTCTCCACAACCTCACCAACACGTGTTGTGTCCTGTCTTGTTAATTTTGGCCATTCTAGCAGATATAAGGTGGTATCTCATTGTGGCTGATTGCTAGTGATGTTGAACATCACTGATGGCTAGTGATGTTGAACATTTTTTCAGGTTCTGTTAGCCATTTGTATGTCTTCTTTGGATAAGTGTCTGTTCATTTCTTCTGCCCATTTATTGACTGGATTATTTGTTTTTTGGGTGTTGAGTTTGATAAGTTCTTTACAGATGTTGGATATCAGCATTTTAACTGAAAAGTCACTTTAAAATATCTACTCCAATTATGTGGATTGTCTCTTAGTTTTGTTGAGTGTTTCCTTTGTTGTGCAGAAGCTTTTTGTCTTGATAAAACCCCAAAAGTTTATTTTTGCTTTTGTTTCCCTTGACTTTAGAGATGTGTCTTGCAAGAAGTTGCTATGTCCAATGTCAATGCCTATGTTCTCCTCTAGGATTTTGATGGATTCCTATCTCAGATTGAGGTCTTTTATTCATTTTGAGGATATCTTTATGTAAAGTGTAAGAAAATGGTCTAGTTTCACTTATTTGCATGTGGCTGTCCAGTTTTCCCAGCACAATTTATTTAAGAGACTATCTTTTTTCCGTCGGATGTTCTTTTCTGCTTTGTCAAAGAAGAAATGACCAGAGAGTTGAGGGTCCATTTCTGGGGTCTCTATTCTGTTTCACTGATTTGTGTGTCTGTTGTCTATTTTTAAAAAGATTGTTCCACTGTTGACTTGATTCCTATGACAATTTGGAATGTCTTATGCTTGTCTAATTCTTTTGCCCTAATAAATATTTTCTCCTCATCCCCAGGAAAAATCAAGAGCACCAGGAAAAAACAAATTCTTTGTAATTGGAATCAAATATTTAAACTACACTATCTCTCAGAGTTGATTATTTGGGCTTAATTTTCCATCTATCTATGGTGTTCTTAGCAAATATGTTTCTGAGAATATATAATTTTCCCTTATTCTTTGGAGCTATTGCTATCTATTCATCTGTAATGCATTTGATAGCTTTGCTGATTTTTATCTCTTTCTTTATTTAAAGAAATTTCCTCCATGCTTGTTTTCTATTTATTGTACCCAACTGCTTTGAGGTAAGACATTGCTGTGCTTTTCTTAAGATTTGTAACTTACTGTGATGAGGAAAAACATGGGAAGTCACTTATACAAAAGAAATCATTACCTAAACTTAGTTCTAGTATTCAGTGGTGATGGCTGGGTGTTTTACTCAGATTACAATGATAGATGGAAGAAGAAAGACATTTAGCAACATTATTTAAGTGTTTAGTTAAGTACAGAAGGTTTTATGTTCTTCTATATTTGATTTCATAGACCTAACTGTCCCTTTTCACATTCAGAAACATTTCTAAGTATAATTAATCCCTAGAAAGGTCCAAAACCATTAGGACCAAGAACTTGCATTCCCCTTTCTTCCTTCTATTAAAAGTTCTCCATCCAAAAGGGGGAAAAAAAAGGTCTTTTGAAACTCTTAAAAATACACAAAAATTATTTCAAATATTCTCTTCACTGAACAATAAGGAAAACTCTCCAGAAATATTTTTTCTTATAAAAACAAGAAAGTTTTTCTTTAAGGTCATTTTCTTTACATTACTACTTTGTGCAGTAATGGGTAATTTTCTCCACTTAAGGAGAAAATATGTAAATTTAATTTATGGGCAGTATCCTTTTGCCAGTCAATGCTCAAAATTATATAATCATAGTTTTGGCATGTATTCAAATAAAACTGTGCTTTATAGTTTTTAATAATTATATAATAATGATTATTTCCATCCATAAAAAATGAAATAGAGTTTTAAAAGAACAAAAAGACTTCAACATGTTTTGGAAAAAACTGCCAGCCTCTGAACTCTTCTCCCTAAAATTATGGCATGAAGAAAATTGTTCTGTAAATGTGCCCACAAATGTATGGTCAGTAAATGAGCATGATTCATGGTTATAACAACATTAAAATAGTTTAAATCTGTTTTACTTAATTTCCTATTTTACAGGCTTTAAAAATGTGAATTATAAAACATTGTAAAGACAATTCAGTGAATGAAACTATACATCTCCATGAGAGGCTTTCGAAGACATCTATTAATACAGAACACACAACCTTCCCACTGTCCACTGGCTTTAATTCTCTCATTTAGAGAAGGGAGGTGTCATGAGAAAACTGTTCAAGACGCCTCAGCTTTCACTGGAAGAACAAAAACATATCAATATATAGAAATTCCATTATTTCCTCTACATTCTAGCAGCTGGAAGAGGCAGATGTTTGTTTTCTCTTTTCTTCTTTTCTTTTCTTCTTTTTGCAGTTTATTGAAAGGAACAATAAAAAGGCTGTAGCTGAATTGAAAACCTGCGCTTTCTTTCATTTGCTTAACTGCATGCAGAGTTAAAGAATTAAAATCTTAAATTTACAACTAAAAATCAAAATACCAGATGGTTTTATAATTGGAAATTTCTTTCCTCCCAGAGCTAACCAGACTTTCTAAAAGATGAAGATACAGGCTAAAAATATGTGTGTATGTAATATCCCATCTTTGTACCTGGAAGCAGGTAACTTGAAAACAACAAAACTAAAGGAAAGAAAATCTTCTTATTATCAAGAATTCTGGAGAGTTTGACCAAATTAAATTTCATAATAAATTATATTTGTATTAACCACTGTGTATTAATTTATTCTCAGTCATTTGAGTATTTCATATAACACAATAAATCATAATTTTTGAAATGAAAAGGAAAACTATATTTAAATAAATTATATAGACTTTCATGTTCCAGTTAAGGCAAAAATAGTTATTAGACACTTCTTTTGTGAAAAGCACTAAATAACATTTTGCATGTCTGAAACCGTACAAGTTTTTTAAATTTGATGTCACACTACCATACAAGTGCATTTTTCTAGTTATTCAATGATGAAGTTAAAGTATGTATGCGTTAAAAAGAATTTAAGGACAAATACCATTGATTGATTATATTATCCTATAGAATTAGCTGAGCATTGTAGAGTTTGACCTCTTATATTGCTACTAGGAGCAGCAGTGCAGTCCCTTACTATAATGCTTAGCTCATTCAAGATAGTCCATCAGCCATTTGGAGAAATGTCCATTTGACATCAATTTGAAAGTTTATGTATTCACCTAATTTCAACTGGAGGCTTTTCTTATCATTCCCTCCAATCTGTTGTTATCAGCTATTTCTTGGGCACCTGTTATAATTTCCTGAGAATTACTCTGACTATCCCTTTCATGTTGCCCATTTTATTGCTTCATCAATATAAATGAAGCCTCCATGGAGATGGCCAGTATGGTAAATGTGGGGTAGGAGAGAAAAAGAAGCATCAGGATGATTAAAATATACTTGTTTTGGGTGAGTAGCAAATAATAATAATAATAATAATACCATTAACTGAGAAAAGGAAACATGGGAGGGTGGTAGGGTGAATCAAGTGTTTGAGGGAGGTTTAGATGCTAAATCTGAGATGTGTATTTGAAGTTCAGGTAAGGATGGGAGTAGATGTTTAGATATATGGGCTTGTTAATTAGAGGAGAAATCTGGGCTTAAAATATAAATCATGTATTTTAGCTTATATGAGATATTTAATGCCATGAGACTGGAAGAGATGACAATGGGAACTGGCTGAGTACAAGAGAGATTGAGTTTGGGATTCTAGAAGATTAGAGATTAAAGAAAAGAGAAGAGCAAAAGAAAGTAGAGGGGCTAATTTGGAGAAGTGGAACCATAAGATTTTAGTATTCTGGTTATCAAATATAGAAAGTCCACCAAGGAAGAGGGACTCATTGATTGTGTGAAGTACTTAAAGCCCAAGTTAGAGATTACTAGTGGCACGAACAAAAGCAGTCCGCTGAATTCAGTTCCTTTATCCATTCCAAAAGAGTTTTATTCTCTTACCTGTAATCATCATGGTACTCTCTCTCAACTACTTTTCATCTGTCAAAATTATGTTCCTAAATAAGTTAGTCTACAACATATTATTTTTAATTTTTAATATTTGATGCAAAGAGATCAGGCAATTGACGCATTCCTGGTGCTACCCATAATAAGCATGGATGCATCAGGCATTCCGAAGCCCATGCAGTAGATCGCCTTCCAGTCTGTATGCGTTCTTTGATCACATCCTCCACTTGCATGGCTTTCTTTATCTCATACCAGCTGGAAACTACTCAACTTATATTTTCAGCCTGGACTTCTCCCCTAAATGCCAGGCATGTGTATCCAAATACCCACTCAACAGTTTACTCGAACTTCAAAGATGTTTCAAGCTGTTCTGAGACACCAAGTCTACAAGAATTGAAATGACTTAAAAATTGTATTTGAATTAGATTAAGCTAGAGTGTCTGCTGGAATCCATCAGGGTGTTTTGTTTTGCTCTTTATTATTAAAGGTTTTTTTTTTTTTAATTTATTTGAGAGACAGAGAGGGAGCACAAGTGGTGGGGTTGGGGGAGAGGCTGAGAGAGGGGACAAAGCAGACCTCTGGCTGAGCAGGAAGCCTGACAAGGGGTTTGATTCCAGGACCCCGTGATCATGACCCAGCTGAAGGCAAACATGTAACAGCCTGAGCCAGCCAGGCATCCCTTGTTTGTTTTACTTTTCAAAAAATAACTTAGTTGGAACATAGAAAAATTTTTCTGATCATTAGTTTTAGGAATACAGTTTACTATAAGTTGGAGAAGTTAAAGGTGAAAAAAACATCAGTTGTTTATGTTTAGGAATAAATCCTTTGCACAAAAGTAAAGAGGAAGCATTTGCTTTATGTCTATGGCAGAATCTTAGGTTTGACTTAGATTTTAAAATGCAACTCTTGTACTTGAGTGAAAGAGAAAACAAATTCTTAAAGAAATTCCATAACTGAAAAAAATACTACATGAATGTTGAAATAAGGGAAGAAAAAAGAATAAGCAGAGAAGGAATGACAGCACTTTATCTATCTATCTATCTATCTATCATCTATCTATCAATCTATCATCTTCTATCTAGCTCTCTATGTTTTGATTCAGGCTTCTGCATCATGAGTTGGATGCTTTACAAAACTGTAGACAATTGGAAGGCTGGATTTGTCCTAATCTAATAGAGGCAAAGAGAGATAGGCAAAGAGATATATGCAGGGAAATTGAGAGTTTATGTATTCAATGACAAACAGTAGAATACATTAGCCTGTGCTCAATAGTAAGCAAACCTATATGCTCAAAGGATAATGAAGCTTAACCAAGATAAAAGTTAAGATTTTTCTCTTGGAAATAAGATTTTCTAATAAAAGATAGACCTCATACTGTTTTTTCTTTGCTTTTTCCTTAAAAAGACTACTAAGGTTAATTTTCAATGTGTACAAAGAACCTCAGAATGACTTTTTGGTCAGCATAGCTGACCATGGTAGAACATTGGACAACCACGATCTCTCTCTTAATGTCAGGAATTATTACGTGGCTGACATCAGTAATCAGGCTACCCGATGCTACAAGGGGCAACTCCTTTAACCTCCACTTAACTTCACTGAGCTACTTCTGCCTGATCTTTCCGGTCCCATTACAGCTGCCAAGGAGCTTTACGTCTGTTGTTGGCAAATCGGATTTTATCTTATGTCAGACAGGACAAACAAATGATTGACACCAACATAACCTTTTGTTTCAGGGAGATCCAAACTATTGGGCTTCAATAGCAGTGATACAACAAATGTATTAGACATATTCAGCTTGACAGCAAGCAAATACTGTACTTCAGGGCAGCCTAAAAGTTAAAGCAAAGGAGAATGTCATGTTTTTCAGTAAACATTAAAAATGTTAGTTTAGATATGAGGGAGGAGTCAAGATGGCGGAGAAGTAGCAGGCTGAGACTACTTTAGCTAGCCGGAGATCAGCTAGATAGCTTATCTAAAGATTGCAAACACCTGAAAATCCATCCGCAGATCAAAGAGAAGAAGAACAGCAATTCTGGAAACAGAAAAACAACCACTTTCTGAAAGGTAGGACCGGCGGAGAAGTGAATCCAAAGCGACGGGAAGATAGACCCCGGGGGGAGGGGCCGGCTCCCGGCAAGCGGCAGAGCAACGATGCACAAAATCAGGACTTTTAAAAGTCTGTTCCGCTGAGGGACATCGCTCCAGAGGCTAAACCGGGGCGAAGCCCATGCGGGGTCAGCGTGGCCTCAGGTCCCGCAGAGTCACAGAAGGATCGGGGGTGTCTGAGTGTCGCAGAGCTTGCGGGTATTGTAACGGGAAAGCCGGCTACAGAGACAGAGCTGACAGTAAGCTCATAGCTCGGTGTTACCTTGAACCTGTCGCAGGCTCGGTGAGCTCAGAGCGCGGCCGGAGGTCGGGCAGACAGGAGTGACTGAGGGCTGTTCTCGGAGAGCGCACTGGGGAGTGGGGCCCTGGGCTCTTGGCTCCTCCGGGCCGGAGACCAGGAGGCCGACATTTGTATTCCCGTCCTCCGGAACTCTACGGAAAGCGATCAGGGAACAAAAGCTCCTGAAAGCAAACCCCAGCGGATTACTCACCCCGGCCCCTGATAAGGGCGGTGCAATTCCGCCTGGGGCAAAGACACTTGAGAATCACTACAACAGGCCCCTCTCCCAGAAGATAAACAAGAAATCCAGCCGAGACCAAGTTCATCTACCAAGGAGTGTGGTTTCAATACCAAGGAGAGCAGCAGAATTCCAGAGGAGGAGAAAGCAAAGCACGGAACTCATGGCTTTTTCCCTGGGATTTTTTTTTAGTCTTGCAGTTAATTTAATTTTTTTCTTTTTCATTTTTGGTTTTTTTTTCTCGCCTTCCAGTAAAATTTTTTTTTAACTTTTACCTTTTTCTTTTTTAACGTTTTTTAACTAGTTTATCAAATATATATATTAATTCATTTTTATAATTTTCTTATTTGTTTTTTTTAATTCTTTTCTTTTCTTTTTTTTCCTGTTTTTTATTTTTTTTCTTTCTTCCTTTTTGAACCTCTTTTTATCCCCTTTCTCCTCCATCACGATTTTGGATCTCTACTAATTTGGAAGATATTAGAGAAACCCTCTTGAGAGATATAAAAGCGCTTTCTGGAGAAATAAAAGAACTAAAATCTAACCAAGTTGAAATCAAAAAAGATATTAATGAGGTGCAATCAAAAATGGAGGCTCTCACTGCTAGGATAAATGAGGCAGAAGAAAGAATTAGTGATATAGAAGACCAAATGACAGAGAATAAAGAAGCTGAGCAAAAGAGGGACAAACAGCTACTGGACCATGAGTGGAGAATTCGAGAGATAAGTGACACCATAAGACGAAACAACATTAGAATAATTGGGATTCCAGAAGAAGAAGAAAGAGAGAGAGGAGCAGAAGGTATACTGGAGAGAATTATTGGGGAGAATTTCCCCAAAATGGCAAAGGGAACGAGCATCAAAATTCAGGAGGTTCAGAGAACGCCCCTCAAAATCAATAAGAATAGGCCCACACCCCGTCACCTAATAGTAAAATTTACAAGTCTCAGTGACAAAGAGAAAATCCTGAAAGCAGCCCGGGAAAAGAAGTCTGTAACATACAATGGTAAAAATATTAGATTGGCAACTGACTTGTCCACAGAGACCTGGCAGGCCAGAAAGAGCTGGCATGATATTTTCAGAGCACTAAATGAGAAAAACATGCAGCCAAGAATACTATATCCAGCTAGGCTATCATTGAAAATAGAAGGAGAGATTAAAAGCTTCCAGGACAAACAAAAACTGAAAGAATTTGCAAACACCAAACCAGCTCTACAGGAAATATTGAAAGGGGTCCTCTAAGCAAAGAGAGAGCCTACAAGTGGTAGATCAGAAAGGAACAGAGACCATATACAGTAACAGTCACCTTACAGGCAATACAATGCACTAAATTCATATCTCTCAATAGTTACCCTGAATGTTAATGGGCTAAATGCCCCTGTCAAAAGACACAGGGTATCAGAAGGGATAAAAAAGCAAAACCCATCTATATGTTGCCTCCAAGAAACTCATTTTAAGCCCGAAGACACCTCCAGATTTAAAGTGAGGGGGTGGAAAAGAATTTACCATGCTAATGGACATCAGAAGAAAGCAGGAGTGGCAATCCTTATATCAGATCAATTAGATTTTAAGCCAAAGACTATAATAAGAGATGAGGAAGAAAACTATATCATACTCAAAGGGTCTGTCCAACAAGAAGATCTAACAATTGTAAATATCTATGCCCCCAACGTGGGAGCAGCCAACTATATAAACCAATTAATAACAAAATCAAAGAAACACATCAACAATAATACAATAATAGTAGGGGACTTTAACACTCCCCTCACCGAAATGGACAGATCATCCAAGCAAAAGATCAGCAAGGAAATAAAGGCCTTAAAGGACACACTGGACCAGATGGACATCAAAGATATATTCAGAACACTTCATCCCAAAGCAACAGAATACACATTCTTCTCTAGTGCACATGGAACATTCTCCAGAATAGATCACATCCTCGGTCCTAAATCTGGACTCAACCAGTATCAAAAGATTGGGATCATTCCCTGCATATTTTCAGACCACAATGCTCTAAAGCTAGAACTCAACCACAAAAGGAAGTTTAGAAAGAACCCAAATACATGGAGACTAAACAGCATCCTTCTAAAGAATGAATGGGTCAACCGGGAAATTAAAGAAGAATTGAAAAAAATCATGGAAACAAATGATAATGAAAATACAACGGTTCAAAATCTGTGGACACAACAAAGGCAGTCCTGAGAGGAAAATATATACCAGTACAAGCCTTTCTCAAGAAACAAGAAAGGTCTCAAGTACACAACCTAACTCTACACCTAAAGGAGCTGGAGAAAGAACAAGGAAGAAACCCCAAACGCAGCAGGAGAAGAGAAATCATAAAGATCAGAGCAGAAATCAATGAAATAGAAACCAAAAAAACAATAGAGCAAATCAACAAAACTAGGAGCTGGTTCTTTGAAAGAATTAATAAAATTCATAAACTCCTGGCCCGACTTAGCAAAAAGAAAAGAGAAAGGACCCAAATAAATAAAATCATGAATGAAAGAGGAGAGATCACAACTAACACCAAAGAAATACAAACTATTATAAGAACATACTATGAGCAACTCTACGCCAACAAATTTGACAATCTGGAAAAATGGATGCATTCCTAGAAACATATAAACTACCACAACTGAACCAGGAAGAAATAGAAAGCCTGAACAGATCCATAACCAGGAAGGAGATTGAAACAGTCATTAAAAATCTCCAAACAAACAAAAGCCCAGGGCCAGACGGCTTCCCGGGGGAATTCTACCAAACATTTAAAGAGAAACTAATTCCTATTCTCCTGAAACTGTTCCAAAAAATAGAAATGGAAGGAAAACTTCCAAACTCATTTTATAAGGCCAGTATCACCTTGATCCCAAAACCAGCCAAGGATCCCATCAAAAAAGAGAGCTATAGACCAATATCCTTGATGAACACAGATGCGAAAATACTCACCAAAATACTAGCCAATAGGATTCAACAGTACATTAAAAAGATTATTCACCACGACCAAGTGGGATTTATTCCAGGGCTGCAAGGTTGGTTCAACATCCGCAAATCAGTCAATGTGATACAACACATCAATAAAAGAAAGAACAAGAACCATATGATACTCTCAATAGATGCTGAAAAAGCATTTGACAAAGTACAGCATCCCTTCCTGAGTAAAACTCTTCAAAGTGTAGGGATAGAGGGCACATACCTCAATATCATCAAAGCCATCTATGAAAAACCCACCGCAAATATCATTCTCAATGGAGAAAAACTGAAAGCTTTTCCGCTAAGGTAGGAACACGGCAGGGATGTCCATTATCACCACTGCTATTCAACATAGTACTAGAGGTCCTAGCCTCAGCAATCAGACAACAAAAGGAAATTAAAGGCATCCAAATTGGCAAAGAAGAAGTCAAATTATCACTCTTCGCAGATGATATGATACTATATGTGGAAAACCCAAAAGACTCCACTCCAAAACTGCTAGAACTTATACAGGAATTCAGTAAAGTGTCAAGATATAAAATCAATGCACAGAAATCGTTTGCTTTTCTCTACACCAACAGCAGGATAGAAGAAAGAGAAATTAAGGAGTCAATCCCATTTACAATTGCACCCAAAACCATAAGATACCTAGGAATAAACTTAACCAAAGAGGCACAGAATCTATACTCAGAAAACTATAAAGTACTCATGAAAGAAATTGAGGAAGACACAAAGAAATGGAAAAATATTCCATGCTCCTGGATTGGAAGAATAAATATTGTGAAAATGTC
Source organism: Mustela nivalis (assembly GCF_964662115.1). NCBI lineage: Eukaryota > Metazoa > Chordata > Mammalia > Carnivora > Mustelidae > Mustela > Mustela nivalis. The sequence goes on from NC_139032.1 coordinate 54,043,057, forward strand.
TATGCTACCTAAAGCAATCTACACATTTAATGCAATTCCTATCAAAGTACCATCCATCTTTTTCAAAGAAATGGAACAAATAATTCTAAAATTTATATGGAACCAGAAAAGACCTCGAATATCCAAAGGGATATTGAAAAAGAAAGCCAACGTTGGTGGCATCACAATTCCGGACTTCAAGCTCTATTACAAAGCTGTCATCATCAAGACAGCATGGTACTGGCACAAAAACAGACACATAGATCAATGGAACAGAATAGAGAGCCCAGAAATAGACCCTCAACTCTATGGTCAACTCATCTTAGACAAAGCAGGAAAGAATGTCCAATGGAAAAAAGACAGCCTCTTCAATAAATGGGGCTGGAAAAATTGGACAGCCACATGCAGAAAAATGAAATTGGACCATTTCCTTACACCACACACAAAAATAGACTCAAAATGGATCAAGGACCTCAATGTGCGAAAGGAATCCATCCAAATCCTTGAGGAGAACACAGGCAGCAACCTCTTCGACCTCTGCTGCAGCAACATCTTCCTAGGAACAACGCAAAAGGCAAGGGAAGCAAGGGCAAAAATGAACTATTGGGATTTCATCAAGATCAAAAGCTTTTGCACAGCAAAGGAAACAGTTAACAAAATCAAAAGACAACTGACAGAATGGGAGAAGATATTTGCAAACGACATATCAGATAAAGGACTAGTGTCCAGAATCTATAAAGAACTTAGCAAACTCAACACCCAAAGAACAAATAATCCAATCAAGAAATGGGCAGAGGACATGAACAGACATTTCTGCAAAGAAGACATCCAGATGGCCAACAGACACATGAAAAAGTGCTCCATATCACTCGGCATCAGGGAAATACAAATCAAAACCACAATGAGATATCACCTCACACCAGTCAGAATGGCTAAAATCAACAAGTCAGGAAATGACAGATGCTGGTGAGGATGCGGAGAAAGGGGAACCCTCCTACACTGTTGGTGGGAATGCAAGCTGGTGCAGCCACTCTGGAAAACAGCATGGAGGTTCCTCAAAATGTTGAAAATAGAACTGCCCTATGACCCAGCAATTGCACTATTGGGTATTTACCCTAAAGATACAAACGTAGTGATCCAAAGGGGCACGTGCACCCGAATGTTTATAGCAGCAATGTCCACAATAGCCAAACTATGGAAAGAACCTAGATGTCCATCAACAGATGAATGGATCAAGAAGACATTGTGTATATATATACACAATGGAATACTATGCAGCCATCAAAAGAAATGAAATCTTGCCATTTGCGACAACATGGATGGAACTAGAGCGTATCATGCTTAGCGAAATAAGTCAAGCAGAGAAAGACAACTATCATATGATCTCCCTGATATGAGGAAGTGGAGATGTAACATGGGCTTAAGTGGGTAGGAGAAGAATAAATGAAACAAGATGGGATGGGAGGGAGACAAACCATAAGTGACTCTTAATCTCACAAAACAAACTGAGGGTTGCTGGGGGGAGGGGGTTTGGGAGAAGGGGGTGGGATTATGGACATTGGGGAGGGTAAATGCTTTGGTGAGTGCTGTGAAGTGTGTAAACCTGGTGATTCACAGACCTGTACCCCTGGGGATAAAAATATATGTTTATAAAAAAAAAAAGAAGGGAATCTTTCTGCCATTCAACAGACGAATGGATAAGGAAAATGTGGTCCAGATACACTATGGAGTATTATGCCTCCATCAGAAAGGATGAATATCCAACTTTTGTAGTAACATGGAGGGGACTGGAAGAGATTATGCTGAGTGAAATAAGTCAAGCAGAGAGAGTCAATTATCATATGGTTTCACTTACTTGTGGAGCTTAACAAATATCATGGAGGACATGGGGAGTTGGAGAGGAGAAGGGAGTTGGGGGAAATTGGAAGGGGAGGTGAACCATGAGAGACTATGGACTCTGAAAAACAATCTGAGGGGAATGAAGTGGTGGGGGGTTGGGAGGTTGGGGTACTAGGTGGTGGGTATTATAGAGGGCACAGATTGCATGGAGCACTGGGTGTGGTGCAAAAATAATGAATACTGTTATGCTGAAAATAAATAAATTTAATTTAAAAAAAAGAAAAAAAAATTTTAGTTTACTAGCTATTATTTATTCTTTCCTAAGGTAAGGAAGAAACAAAAAGAACCTGGTTTCTTAAACAGTCCAAAAATTAGCATTTGCCAGTATAAAATGGATAGATATTATAAAAAAATCTACAATTCAGAAAAGACTTTCCCCCTTTTTAATTGTAGCAGTTTTTTAGAAACTCTGATTCCTTACTCTCCTATATATAGGCTTGAGAGTTCAGACCATTCTTGTCAATGGTATGAAATGTTGCCTTTTTTTTTTTTTTTTAATTTTTGGTCCTATCTATAGTGAAACAAGCAAATGGGGGGGCTGTATGTAATCTTAGAAGGAAAATAGGGCTGAAATGCATTAACTATGATTAGTGTATTTAGAAGACACAGACATACCCCCTTCATTTTTTTTTTAAGATTTTACCTATTTATTTCAGGGAGAGAGATAGTGTGTGTGTGTGTGTGTGCACACAAAAGAGAGAGAGAGAGAAAACAGGCATACAAATGAGCAGGGGAAGAGACAGAGGGAGAAAAAGTCACCCCACTGAGCAGGACTCCATCCCAGGACCCTGGGATCATGACCTGAGCTGAAGTGAACTCTTAACTATGTACTCTTAACCAATTGAGCAACTCAGTACCCCCTGCCCCCACCGCCCCACACCATCTTAATTACCACTGTCAAGATAAAGATTTAAATGGCAAACAAAGGAAGACCGTTTCAGGTGAACTTTTTCTAGAAATACAAGAAGTTTTTGTTGAAATATGTTAAAATAGAGTATATTTGTATAGAAATTTGCGAGGACTAAACACCAGAGAAGGTTAGAGGGGACCAACCATCTGCAGACATCATCTGTTTGCCACAAAGGCATCGGTGCTCATTAGCAAAAAGAATTGTTCCCTATACACACAGATGTCCATGCTGGTTGCCTAGAGCAGACTATGCCCAAAAGGAAGGACACAGAGGAAATCGCTGCCAGCAAATAAAACGAATGTGGTCTCTCCATTTTCATACTGTGAAGATTGCTAGATTTAGCAGCTCTCAAGTATGCTCCGTCAGCATGACTAGAACTAAGAAAACTGGGCGACTGCAGAAGGGTTCACCCCAGCCCTAATGAATGATGCCTGATTAAGAGGTAGTTATCTGACAGTTAATTAGTAGAACATCACAAATATCCTGTTTCTGCCAGTTGCACTAATCTGCAAACAATCGAATCAATTATTGACACGTTAATGATTATCTTACACTCCCCGTTGTTTTAGGTTTCCCAAGAGAATCATATTTTCTCCCCGTAACTCAAATAGGGAAAGCCTGTCTCATTATCATTGCTGTTTTCTTTCATCTCTTTAAAAAAAAAAAAATATATATATATATATATATATATATGAGGCTATAAATGCAAAGAGGTTTATGGTCACACATATAATAAGCAGAAATCAGGTGCTAATGCAAATGGTAATGTCTGGTTTCCACCTGCTTCATTTCTAATTAATACATAACTAACATATTAGAGCCAGAGTCAGAGGTTCACTTGCTGGATTGGAATATTACTTAATAATTTGCTTTCATCCGTAGAAGAAACTAGTCACTGCTGGAGATTAGAGATGAACATTCCGAGCCCTGAACCCTCCCCACTGAAGCTGCTAGTCCACAGCTTGCTAAAAAATGCTCATAAACATTTTTTTAAAAATCACATCATGTAAAATATGTCAAGAGTCTGAACCTGTACAGAATTTCAAAAAGTTTCCTTAGAAATTTACCAATAAGACATAAAGGCATGCTAGAGAGATGCCATAAGTGAAATTCATTAGTTCTAAAACATACACATCAGTATAAAAATAAGTAAAGGAAATTGAGCAGGGAACACTTACAAAGTAAATTCTGCATCAGAATCTCCTGCTATCCAGTCCCTAAAGTAATCAGAATTTTAAGTTCAATTCTAGGTCTAATAGATACTGTTAAAGTATTAAGCAAGAAAAAAAGGTGTATGAATATAAGGTAATTATAATTATTCTTGGAATATACAATAAAAGCATCCAATTACTAAGCATGTTTACATGCTGAATAATACCTTTAGTTAATTATTTGCAACCAATTCGATTGTATAAGCTTTGAAACTGGGATTTTTAGAAAGGTAAAGTCAATACAAGTTGAGCTCAGTGAAGAACAAAGTCATTACAATACATGAGACAACCTGGGTTCAAAAGTCCTACTGGGTATTAATGAGATTTACAAATAAAATAAGACTGTCACTTACACCAATATTAGGATATTGGGAGTCATAGGAATTAACTGTTTACTGAGAAATTATTGTTGTTTCAAACATTATAGTATTCTTCAATTATAAGAATAGAAAATTTAAAGAGGGTAAATGGGATCTTGTTATGTAAGGTAATTGGTACTATATATAAATGAGCATCAATTTTTTTAAAGCAGAGTTTCCCAGTCTAGCACCCAGGAAAACAGCACCTAGTCTGCAAGACTGAGGAGGATTCCACCTAGCTTAGGTAGCTACTTATAACTCTAGCAACCTCCAGTAGTTAAGTATTACAGAGATGTGAGAAGATAACCTGAAGAATTCACTGAGAAGGATCAAATAGCCACCACAGAATGATAGCTAATGTGCTGACTATATTGTTGGCATGCACAATTTTACATATAAACTCACAAGTAATAGAATATAAGCTTGTTCTATAAGGTTCCAGTTCTTCCATTCTAGACACTTGAATATAACCTTCAGCTATGAGTGAATAAAGAATTGTATCTTTTCTGGTCTGGTTAGGATCTGTCTTGTGCATTCATTTTTTTCACCTGTATGCAACAGGCCATGATTCTTCCATGAAGGCCTTTATAACTAATTGCAGAAGGTTTCCTCCCTGCCCCCATATGTATTTGTTCAAATTATACATAAAATAAAATGCTAATGGGATTCCTAAGCAGGCCCTATTCTTATACAAATTGCCTGCTACTCACTGTCCATGAGTTTTGATTTGTCAAGATTCAACTTCTTATCTTTTTGTTCTATTCAAAATTTCTCTTTTTTTTTTCTATGTTTCACTACCAATATTTTACATCATTGAGGTAAGAGGGCATAGGGACTAGAGAGACACTGGATCACGATATTAGTTAACATCTAAAAGAAAACCTATAATGGAATCCAAAGTAGTAATAGATCCTCCTTTATGATTAAAAACAAAAGAACAACAACAAAAAAATGAAACAAAACAGAAAAACATGGTTATCAGAAATCATCTTCTAGATAATATTACTAACCACCCTACTTGGTTGCAGTATTTTAGAATAACATTTGAATATCATGCCCAATGGATGTAGTGTTAAGACTCCTTTCCCCCAATTCTAGTTAAAAAGCAGAGCATGTCCTATTTTGTAACATAGGTAACACATGTATTTATAACAAATGCAAAACCTTAACAGGGGAAACTGGTTAGGTAGGGGTGGTGAGATATATGGAAAGTTTCTGTTCTTTACACTCACTTTTCTAAAAACTGAAAACTCTTCTAAGAAAGTAAGTCTGTTGACTTAAAGGACAAAAAATAATGCAAAATACCTCTTGTACAAATGACCTGTATAGTCCTTAGTTTAGCATATTTCAGATTTTCAAGAACAAGACAAATCTGTTCATAATATCAATAATAGAATAAACATTCTATTATTGCATATTCTTCGTAGATTTTGAAAGGATATTCTATGACATTTTATAGTTCACTCAAAATTACCCCAAATTTTGATGTTGCCATTTCTCTTTGGAGAGTTTACCAACATAGAGAAATCAGTTTTCTACTATAACTTTCCTTATACAAAACAGTGATATTTGGCACATCTAAAAGTGGAGAATTTAACAGAACTACCTAAAATTGTGGTCAGGGCAGGTGTGAGAATATAAACTAAGAGATCTTTCCTTGATTGCAGGCCCGAAGGTTTGGGTATGAATATGGTTCTTTCCCAGGAAATAATAAGCCCTAGTTTTAATGTTTGTTGTTGCTGTTTTTCCCCAGTGTTCTTTACCTAATGGGTACCAAATTCACAGGTAGGTTCCTTTAAATTGTACTGAGAATGTTTAGTTGATCTTATCAAAAGAAAGAAATATGGTACAATACAATAAATACAATACAATACAATAAATACAAATGAAAGAACCAAATACAAATTACTAAAGTAATTTGTAAATCATGTGTACACTATATTAAATAAGACTTCAATAATCACTTTCTAAAAATGCAACTTAAAATTATACTTGATTTGACAGCTGCCATTCTAATCAGTCAAAATATTGAAATGCCAGCCTCTCAGTTACAAGTGAATAGGAAAATTCAGGTTAATCAACATATTTATTAAAGAAAGAAAGGATACTTAAGTGGCTTCCTATGTCATTTTTAGTAAGGAGTCATCTGGCATACCTTTGGTAGCAATTTAAAAAACAACAACAACAACAACAATTATTCTTGTCACTCCAAAAAACACATTTTAAATGATCATACACTTATGATCATCTGAAACAATTTCATTTGATAAAAGTTTCTATCTTTATTCCACCCCCCCCCACACTTTCCTAAAGAGATTTAACTGTTTAGCCCAGTAGTTTTCCACAGATAGTGTTTCTGTCTGTGGAAGGCAAAAAGATTTGGCTTTCACTCTTTGTACCATATGCATATTCAAACTGGTTGAAAAGCTGTTGCATGTCATTGTCCTCACAGATAGTCAAACGACAGTTACATCTCTCTCTCTCTCTCTCTCTGTCTTTCTCTCTCTCTCTCTCTCTCTCCCTTTTTTTTTTTCGCTCAAACACAACAAATGTGGCATCTCAGCTGTCTACATGCCTGTAAGAAATCATTTTCTGGAAAGAATTCAGTTGGCTTTAATTCACTTCAGGAATAATGGAATTGAAAACAAGTACAAACCGGGAAGAGATGAAAAATGCAGTGGTAAAAGAAATGAGAACCGGTTAGTGGTACAATGTTTAATACATTACTTCATTTAATTAAATTGATATTTATTGATTTCCTATTAAACACCATGCTTGGCACAGTAGGTGATCCAAAGATCAATGGGACATGACTGCTGTGTTGTCAGAACTCAATCTACTGAGAGAGAGAGAGAGAGAGAAGAAAAGTATACAAAACAAGGTCAATTCTAATAAGCACTGTAATTGAGCTATAGGCATAGAGTAAATTAAACAAAGGAATGGGAGAAATTGCATGTGACTGGATAATTTGTAAATAATTTACTGAATATAGACCATGAAAGATGGATAAGTGTTTTAAAGGAAAGGAAAGGCAGTTGAAGCAGAAGGAACACCGTGATCAAAAATATATAGACAAGAAGTGGCTGATCTTATTAAATAAATTTAAACAAGTTTATTATAGCTAAAGACTATTGCTAATATGTTTCTTTTCCACCAAAACAGTTCCCTGAAAACACTTAGCTGTAAATCTCTGAGAACCAAGTGAGTTTTCTTTGAGAATTATATTCATGTTATTAATAAATTAGGTATTCTTTATTTGACAAGCATTTATTGAGGTTTGAGGCCTGCTCACTAGTCCCTAAACACAGTAAATGTTAAAAACCTGAACAAAGATGGAAGTTATGTATAGGAAAAATAGAAGAGGGCAAGAATATATACAACCGATAATGGATAAATGCATTTACTAATAGTTGTTTTCTAAAGTGAATATTTGAGATTTTACCCTAATTCTAAGCTAATATGATATGATAGCCTGCTGTAATTTTACTATTGCAGGTAGAAGGAAAAAAATGCTGGGTCAGAGATAAAGGACATTCTGTTACTCACAACATTATCAGTAGCCAGAATATCTACATTTTATTACACTGATTCTCCACACCCTCACTGTCCCAGAGTGACACCAATCAAAGCACGTGACAGTTATACACGCAGTAGATTGATTGCAGGAGAGGAAAACAAATCTTTTATAATGTGTAGTAAGCATGCCTGCATTTTGCTCCAAAGGAAGAAGTTATCAGAGTCTAAAGAGGCATTTGGCCATAAAAACACCCTTAGAAAAAACAACCAGAACAAAGACGGTCAGGCACCTTGCTTTCAAGATGTGCAGAAATGTGAGAAAACCATACTGAAACATCTTCCAAGAGGACTGGAATCAAGGAAAGGGAATTAGTTCTTTGGGTGAGACAGCAGAAGGGGCTAATTTATCATGAACATATTCTTGCACTGGCTCTTGACAGCTAAGTCAATATAAAACCATTGAGAAGGGTATTGTAAGAATGATATTAGTAAGGCTAAAGCCAAAGATATTGTGGTGGAAATACTAACAGCTACTTTAGTGAAAGATAGTACAGCTAAGGGAAGGATGGATATACAGAGAAATCTAGGAATATTAGTTTGGATAAAATGTGAGTTAGTGAGGGTTATGGAAATAATTTATTATTATGCTAATTAACAGGAGAAAGTCATCAAAGATATGTAAGTTAGGAAAAGATAATGTCATCTTACAGGAGAAATATTAATAGCTTTAGGAAGGAGGCCATGAGACAACTTGAGTAGCTAAAGTAAGAGTAAGGGGGTAGTTGTGATAGGAGATGGGTCTGTGCAAAAACCGAGAAGATTCCAGAGATAGTTTGACATTTTAATTGGTAGAACTCATTGATTAATTGGAATAATGGCATGAAAGTAAAATTGAAGGTGCTAGTCAGGATCTTAACTGGGTAAGAGAGAAAATAATGATACCTCAACCAAAAGAGGCAAAACAAAAAAACAAACAAAAACCCCCAAATCCAAAAACCCAGTGGGCAATCTGAGCTCTATTTTAGATATATTTATGTTCATTATGTTCATTTATCTAGGAGACATCTGACTACAGATGTCAAGTACATTATTTCCAATTTAATTTTATCTTGAGCTTAAGGGAGAGATGGAGTCCTAGACAGGACCAGCATTACATGTAGGCATCCTATACAGTTGCACAGGGCCTCATGCAAAAAAGGATTCACAATGACAATTCTCCAATGACAATTAAAGTCATTGGAGTTAATGTTCAAGGTAAAGCTATCAATTGGAAAAAAAGAAAAAGGGAGGAGGAGAAGGAGGAGGAGGAGATCCAAAGAGTGAACCTACATTAATGATTGGGGGTAAAAAACAAAAGGGTTAGTGAAGACACTCAGAAGTGATCATCCACATATTTTTTTTTTCTGGACTACAGTCTAAGCTATCATCATCTTTCTTATGAACTACTTAGTATGTATCTTTTCTTATGTATCTTTTCTTATGAACTACATAGTAAAACTCTCTAAAGAACATTTTGCACCACATTCATTCTTTGTCACAGGTTGTTCTTTTGAAAATGCACATTCATTCTGCTACCCTTAATCTCCATAGCATAAAACACTTCCATAGTTACCATCATGGTCAAAAAAAAGAAGAAAACAAACAAATATTTCTTTTGCCCTTCCCAGCTCTTCATGGTGTAGCTGGTAACTCTCCATGACATTTTATACGCCTCACCCTCTCACTGCCTACCCTCCAGTCACTTCAACTTTTATTCAGCTCCTTAAACTAACCTCACTTGTTAATATTTTCTCCCACAAGGTCTTTGCTATTATCTCTGAAGGAACAACATCTCCCCAGGCTCCCGCTCACATCCACATGTAAGTCATTCTTACTTTTCAGATCATGTTTTCAACACTAAGATTTCTATCCCCTACCTCTGTTTCCCTCACTAGGGACAGGCTGGGAGCACAGTATTTTGTTTTGTTTTTTGTTTTGTTTTGTTTTGTTTTTTAATAAATATGATTCTGCAAGGAGGTATAGGCTTCTTTATTTTTATTTTTTTAATATTTTTTATTTATTAATTTGACAGACAGAGATCAGAAGTAGACAGAGAGGCAGGCAGAGAGAGAGAGAGGAGGAAGCAGGCTTCCCACTGAACATAGAACCTGATGTGGGACTCTAGCCCAGGACCCTGGGATCATGACCTGAGCCGAAGGCAGAGGCTTTAACCCACTGAGCCACCCAGGCACCCCCACAGTTTAACCCTTTCACAGACTTCTAAAGCATTCCAATGTAGCATCTGTGAAAATATTCATTTCATACATTCATTTTATAAGCATCTGTTAAATGTCTGTCTCTTTCCCTGGAGTATAAACTCCATTAGGGTAGGTAAATACCACTTGTATTAACAAAACTGCATAGTATCACAGAGCATAAAACCTTGTACATACTCCTTACTATTGTTCTCCTTACAACAATATTTCAAAAAATAATACGGAGACCCTGTTCTGTGCAAAGTTTCCAGGAACATGACATGTCAATGACGACAAAGAAAATTCCAAAGGTTCCCAGCTATGTAGCTTCTAGTCTAATCAGCATGGGGGAAAAGGTAAGAAATAAAAACATAACAAATGAAATAATAAATAGAATTGCATTTTAGAAATGGCTAAGTCCAACTGTAAAAATACCAACAAATAAAGCAAGGTAAGGCAAATCTACAGTTCTTTGGTGGAAGTTGGAAGAAGTAGGAGGACTTTGATAGTATGGCATTGGCACATGAAGGGGGGGGGGGAATGAGTGAAGGATGACTTCAAGATGTAGGGCCCAAGTACCTAAGGTTACTACCAACTGGGAGATGTCAAGAGCAGTGAGTCAGGGGGAGCAATGCAAGTTCTTTGGTTTTCATGCCTGAGATTGTTATTAGAATCCAGGTGGAGATATGTCCCCAAGGACATATGATCTGAAGTGTGGAAGGAGGTTTGAGCTGAAGATGCCATGTATCTTTAGGATACAGCCATGAGAGAGGAGATGACCAGGAGTGAATATTGGTAAGGAAGAGGACCAAGGAGGGCCCAGTATTACCAATCTTAAGAGATTAGTAAAGGGAGGAGATGGGTAGGGCCTGGGCTCATGAGATACAAGAATAACTAAGAGTAACTGGTGACTGGCACACCAGGTTACAATATTATATACAAGAAGCAATAGTGAATCCCGGTCAAATGTTTCTGTAAGATGAGGACTAATAGGTAACCACTCGAGTGCTATGACCTCGATAAGAACAGGCAGGTAGAGTCATGAATAAAACCTCATTGGTGGGAGTACATGGAAAAACAGAGAGAACATCTGGGAACTTAAAAACAGACGGCTATATTAAGGGGATGAGAGAAATGGGGGGTATTTCTGATGGGACTGAAATGCCTTTCTTAGAGGATGAAGAAGGTCATACAGGACATGATAGGATTAGTTAGTGCCTGTGGATTCAGAGAGGAGAGTGGAAGCTATGAAGACTTGGGGTAGAAGTACATAGAATGGTTTCTGAAGCTGTCTTATCATTCTTGTTGGTGGAGGTGACAGGTGTGAGGGAGGCTGGCCTTCATCCCCTACTCTGAATATGGGTGTTCTGACTCAAACCCCACTAAATGCACAATTCTAAATTAACAAATGAATAATCACAATTAACAAAATAATGGTTTAATGAAATAGAGTGTAAATTTCTTAAAAAATCTGAACTCAGTCCCTTCCTCCTTTTCTTTTCTGATTCTTTTTCTTGTCTCATTATGATAAAGTTCCACAGTATCAGGTAAGCAAAATGGCAAGGATATTAGATTTATAGGTCACAGGAAGGAGACTGCTTACCTTTATATGTTCATTCTTTTGGATTTCTTATACCTCAAATTAGCTCAAAGATCTAAATTTTCTCTCCAGAAGAGAAATCTGATTTTTTTTTATTAAATGTAGAATTCGCTAATTTTTTGGTAATTATGTGAAACTTATGATTGTTTGTTAATTTGTTGCTTTGTTCCTTTGACTATGGTAATTTTGTTAATTTGTTTTATGTGTGGAGGACTTGCAAGGCTAGTCCAATATTCTGTATTTATTCGAAATGCTGCTACTAAACTTTGTTATGTGACCATGAGCAACTTGAAGATATAATTGTTTTACAAGAAGGAACCAAGGAGGGAGACAAACTATAAGAGACTCTTAATTTCAGGAAACAAACTGAGGGCTGCTGGGGGGTGGGAGAGGGTGGCTGGATGATGGACATTAGTGGGGGGTATGTGCTCCTGTGAGTGCTATGAATTGTGTAAGACTGATGATTCACAGACCTGTAACCCTGAAACATATAATACATTATATATTAATAGGAAAAAAATTTTTTTAAGACAATTGTTTTAAATAGCCATGTTGTTTCAAATTGAGAATATCACTGAAGAAATAGCATAGAGATGGATGCTCTTTGGTCCACTGGGAAAAGCAGTTTAAAACACATTTTCTCATACTAAAGACCTTGAATAGGTTTGTTTCAGCTTCCATTAAAACATGTTTCCTATAAATAGTACAGATATTTTTCTTTTAGTTTTTTGTGTTTCTTTGGATCATATTCATGTGGTGAATGAATTTTAAATTTTTAGTTAAATTTATTTTAAATACATTTTTTTCTCATTATGATTTTTCATGGTACTTTTAAGAAAGTATTAAGAATCCAAGCAGCTGAGGCCAGAGATAAATCCTGTACTGGCTATCTCCTAGGATGAGAAAAAGGACCTCCTATTGAGGGAATGAAGGTCTGTGTACTTCTGTGTACTACTGTGCACATGGCAAAAGAGGGAGAGAATTGTCTATTTACTGAAAACAGGAAATCTAGACAAATAACCATGGGATATCTCCTTTCTGCTCCCATATTAAGAGAACTTTTGTCAGTGTTAGCACTGGGCTTTCACTTTCTAAGAAAGTCTAATTTACTGCAAATGAACAAAACAGGACACTGTACTCTGAAAAGGGTTAATCATATTTCTTTTTCTTCCTTTCTGTAGAAACTGATCATTCTATGATTCTATAGGATGGCCCAGAAAAGACATTAGAAACGCAGTTAGGATACTTTCTGAGCATACCTATTTCCCATTTTCCTCTACTAACAAAAAATTATGGGAAAAAGAATCCCAAGATGATGTTCAAATCATGTGATTAATCTACTAATTATGTAATTAAATTGGATAGGTTGATTAAAATACTTTGCCCCTAGTTTCTAATTTGTTATAAGGCATAATCATTGCATTGAATAATATATATATTTTTTAATATATATATTTCATATATATATATATATATATATATATATATTTTTTTTTTTAACCAGGAATTCTGCAATTAGAATGCAAAAACATTTGGATGGAGTGCTTAATAAGTGCTAGGCATTCTGCTTTGGGTATAGCACTGTTGTTTTCTGTTATCACTGTCACCACTGGTGTGCAGAAAAAAAGAGAGGTAGGGCTGTGTCAGTTTGATATGTATACACGTATCTATACTTACATCTCCTATCTGTACTGTTTTCATAAAAATTTAAAGTTTAATCTGGGCTGATATGAGTCTATCTCTAAAGATGTATCTACCCTCCAAGTGCTAATGCAAATAAATTTCTAGTCTTACCAAGAACATCTTAAGAGTCACTTGTCTTCAATGCTGCAGTTGTAAAAAACAAACAAACAAAAATGAAAAAACAACAAAACAACAACAACAACAACAAAACTGTTCAGAATGAGCCTGTGTAATGGCCTACACAGATCAAAACTCTAGATTTGCATTTCTTTACAATGGTTATTATTACCACATTGAAAACCAAAGTCCTCTCGACAGGAGTATATTGTTTTTCAACTGATCTTTAGTCTCTCAAAATCCCTTTTGAGAGAAAAATATGATAAATTAATTTGTTATAACCATGCAATCTAATCTCATCATCTGCTGTCTTCTCTCTGGTTCTCTGTGGTATGTCCTTACCTGAGTAATCCCAAGCTGACCATCTCATATACATGCGGCACATTTGTGTAAATGTTTATCATCATTTCAATAAAAAAGCACTACAGATTGTTTGTCAGAATATAAAATACTGAAGAACACATGAAGTCAGGTAGACTTATTTGAGGGCTATTAAATTATAAAATTACATGACTCAAAAATTCTTATATTATTTTTATACTTCTATATTAATGACTAGAAGGATAATTTTTGCTATATATCTAAAATGTAATGATTAAATGACAGGGTAATAAATGAACTGCAAGACTTAACTGTTGACAAATGCTGGCAAATAATCATATTGAAATTGAAATTGAAATTAATCATGTTGAAATTTAAATTGATAGAATATTGAATCAGTATTTAAGACAGTGATTTCCTGCTTCCTAGGCAAGTCCTTATCTGCACTAGCAGAAAGCTTACATCATAGTAGTAGGACATCAATCAATCTATTTGATAGCCAATTTGATATTATGAGTATAAAATAAGTATCTCTGTCTTCACAACATTTCCTTCCACCAATTAATTTCTTCATATTGTGTGTATTTGTGAAGGAAGCCAAGATAGGGGTGACGAACGTGGCACAAATTTGAAAATTGTGACATGGAAGGAGGGAGAAAAAAAGGAAGAGGGAGATAGGTTATCTTCTGTTAATTCTGAGATACGTTAGAAATGAAATGTTTCATTAAATAGATAAACACATCAATCTATATGTGTATATTTCAAAAATATAAATTTGGAGTAAAGTTTTTTTGTTTGTTTGTTTGTTTTTAAAGATTTTATTTATTTATTTGACAGACAGAGATTACAGGTAGGCAGAGAACCAGGCAGAGAGAGCAGGCTTGCCGCTGAGCAGAGAGCACCATGCGGGGCTTGATTCCAAGATCCTGGGATCATGACCTGAGCTGAAGCCAGAGGCTTTAACCCACTGAGCCACCCAGGCACCCTGGGAGTGAAGTTTTTTGAAGAAAGAAGAAATTCCACCTGTGGACAACGTGGGCCTATGGCATTTTATCTTACTAATGAAAGTTCCTTCCTGATGGTCTAGCCTACAAATTTCAGATTTGCTTCGCCAGCCCCCACTGCCTTACAAGCTAAGTCCTTATAATAAATCAATCAAAATCTCTCACTCTCTCTCTCTCTCCTGTCCACCCCAACTCTCTGTCTGTCTTGTGCATGTGCATGCAAGCTTTTTATGTCTCCAGACAGAATCTACTTTTTCATTTTAAGTATTATTTTTTAAGTTTTTATTTAAGTGATAGAGTCTACTTAAATTTAAAGTTTAGAAAAATAGCAAATTATTAATAATGTGTACTTAGCAATTTAAAACTACTCTAAATTTTAATTAAATATAATAAAATAAAATCCCCAAGGTATTTTTCCTACAGCTAAATTTAAGCATTAATAGGAATGAATGATATACTATTTGAAAATTATATACATTATATTATAATGTTGAAAATTAGAAGCATGAATCCATCTGGACATATCAGAGTTTCAATTAAAAATATACAAAAATATTGAATAACTCCTATTGATCTTGTGTCTGTTTCCGTAATTGAACCCTGGTTGGTACAGTGTTACAACTATTAGTTGTTATTATTACATAAAAATTCTAAGAATTATTCACTGTTCATCTACTAGAAAAATTGGGGGATTTTGCCAAACTAAGTCCAGAGTGGCATTGCAACCTAACTACTTTTTCTTTTTGCTGATTTTAATTTTTGGTGCCTTTTTTAAAAAAAACTGTTAAAAATCAGAACATCTTGGAACATGGGTGGCTCAGTTGGTTAAATGCCCTCTTGATTCTTGCTCAGGTCTTGATCTTGGGTTTGTGAGATCAAGTCCCTGAGTTGGGCCGTGCGCTGGGCATGGAATCTGCTTGGGATTCCCTCTCTCTCCCTTTCCCTCTATGCCTCCCTGCTTCCACTCTCTCCCACCCTCTCTTAAAAAAAAAAAAAAAATTACAGTATCTTGACAATTAGATAAATAAAAATATTTTTCTTCTTTAAAAAAAAGATAGCTAAATGAACAGAGATTTAGATACAATTTCTCTTAAATTAAAACTGACAAATGAGCTGACTTAGAAATGTAATATATGAAAAGCAATAAAGTAAACCATGATTTGAATGAGAAATACAAGAATGACTTAGATGAGCATTATTTTCAAATACTTGCAGGAATCACTCTAAAGATATTGTCAAATCCTAGAATACAGTAATAGAGATGAGTAGTTGGTTCTTATGAAATTATTGGGATAAAGCTATTCTTAAGATGCATATGATAGGCAATATAGGGGGGGAAAGTACCCAATTGAATCCTTTGGATAACTCACTTTTTCTTTATTCTTCTTTTTTTAATTACCAGGTTTTGTTTTGTTTTGTTTTTTTGAAGTTTTGTTTTGTTTTATGTTGTAGATTTAAGAGCATTTGCATTTTCTCTTGATTGCATTTAAATAAACTTATTTGACAAGAAGCTGTTCTAAAATTCTTAATTTTTTTTTCCAGGAAAGATACTAAGTTTCTTAACTTTATAATTTCAACAATTATCAATATTTCTTAAGAAGAACTACTTACCATTCAATTAATTTGGAGCCATCAACTCCTTCTTTTAAAAGAACATTTTGGTTTACAAGGTAGTATTTGCTGATGGTTGATTTTTTTCTTTTCTTCTTTTTTTTTTTTTTTACAATCCCATTCTGATTGGAACTCCAGCATGCTTACCAAAGAGAATCCATTGTTTATGCAGTTCCCCTGGAGCAGAGATTATACCCTTTGTTTACTCTTCTGTATGTCAGTCAGCATGTCTAACCAAATGTAGGTGCTTTAATAAGTAAATGACTGTGTCAATTCTTTTGAAAAGGATAATTGCCCTTTCATCTGGGAATTATCAGAGTTTAAAGGTTCTTAAATTTTCCTGCAGCAAAGAAATGGGCAACCATTTAGTCATACCTTCTTGTTCTCCTTACTTCAGCTCCTCTTAATATCAACTTGAATTATAAATTCGATGATGAACAAAAAAACAGTCATGGGAAAGGAAAATAAAGGGACAAGTCATAAAAAAAACTGTGTATAAAGTAACGGTGGGAAGAGAAGGCAAGCCTGCCAGACAGTATTCTAATCCAGACGAGAGAACTTGGATCTGATTGTCCCAGGAGTTTATGTAGTCATGTCACTTCGGCATCTGCTCTGGAAAGCAGTCAAGTTAAAAAATGTTTTTAAGGTTGTATTTTAGATTAGAATTGGAAGTGAAAAAAATATTTAAAGTTTTATGTACACTTCATTCTTTGCTTTTCATTTATTTCAGAAATGGACAATATGTGTCTTGTTAATTTATTTTCTAACATTGAATTCCTTAAGTCCACACCTAATAGCCAAGCACTTACAAAAACCAGTTTTATAGAATCAGCATGAGAGATGATAATGGAGACTAGAGAAGGAATTCACGGAATATACTGGAAAAAAGCACTGCATAAAGGAGTGTGTCAGAATCCAGATGAAAAGATGGGTATAAAGCTAAAATAGAATAAGAAAGCTACTGAAAGTATCAGTAAGCATGAAAAAGAATGGAGTGGAACAGAAGGGAAAGGAAAGGAAAGGCAAGGAAAGGAAAGGGAGATTCCAATTTATTTTTCTAGACTTCTCTCTGACCTCACATAACTGATTCATTACATTAAATTTCCACCATTTTCTACTTATATAAAGTCCCTTTATGACCTTTGCTGATATTCTTCTCATTACATGGAATGCTTTGTCTTAATTCCCTTTTCTCCTCTATTGGGAAAGCTCCTATTCTTTTTTTCAAAACATATCTAAAATATTATCTCCTCTGTGAATCTTTTCCCATCATCTCAACACAGAATTCAGAGTTGATATGCTTTGGTTCATAATTTCAAATATTAGAGCATTTTCACATATAAATCCATATTTTTTTGTAAGAGGATATGAAATCACCAAGAATCAGAAGGCTATGTAGTTTTCCTCTTTGTAATCCCAATGTCTTGTATACAGTCAACTTTTTCAATCACTTAAAAAGATTACTTCTTATTGAGTGCTATCATGTTCCAATTACTTTTCTAGACTCTGTAGTTATAACAGTTAAAAAAATATATAGCTGTCCTCAGAGGAAGCTGGGATTAAGGGTTCAGAGGACAGAAATAAACACATAAACCCATACATAATTAAATTAATTTTGGAGAGTAATAAGTACTTCGAAAAACAAAGACTGGATATTTGGTATAGGGCCCAGGGCAGGGGAAGAGAGCCTCCGTAACAAGCAATGGTCAAAGAAGGGATTGGAGTTCCATGCAATGGCCAGATCACTTAGAATCATGTTGAATGAACTTGTGATGAGCATGGGGTTTTGTATGGAAGTGCTGATTCAGTGTATTATACTCCTAAAGGAATATTATACTGTATATTAACTAACTAGAATTTAAATAGAAACTTATAAAAAAGAATCATGTTGCATGTAATGAAGAGTTTTGATTTTATTGTAATTACAAGGTATAATCTCTGTCTGCTCCAGGAGAAAGGCACTGGAGGGCTTTAGATACAGGAATAACATAATAACGTAATTTTCAGTTTAATATGTTAATATGCTCACATGAGTGCTGTGTGAAAAACAGACTATGGGAAGAGCAAGAAAGAAATCAGACAGACATACAAGAGAGCCAATAAATATGCATAGAACAAAATTAATAAATACAATCTCTCATAAAGAGAAAGATCAATGTTTCTGATATTTCCATGTAATGGACAAAAAAATTATAGCCAAGGGACTGATTAGACATAGGTATACTTCTTTCTTAGATGCCAAAATATCTATAATTTATTTTTATTATCTATGCAGTCATTGATGTTATTATAGTGTCAGAATGCAAGGAGTAATTAGTAATACTCTTGAATGGAGAAAGCCAGCCTTTTGATTAGATACCCGGTTACTCACCCTTCTCCATCCATTCACATCCAATGCTTTATATTTATACAAAAGAATGTAGACTACTGAGAAATACTAAAAAATATTTTCATAATGACAGATAATGAGAATCCCCATTTTTCTGCTTTGTAGCAGAAAAGTGATATCTTATTTAGGACGTATTTCATGTACTACATATGTGCCAGGAATGGACTGAATGAATGTGCCTTAGGAACACCTTCTAATCTAATAAAATGGCCAATATTTTCATATATTGGTAGGATAAACCATCAGGTCTTTGGAAAAAGTAGTACATAATATGTCCTGAACAATATCTTTTGTCTATGTAAAAGATTATAGTAATTAAAAGGCGGTAAAGATCTGTATTTTGAACAATACCTTTTGGTATATAAAAAAAAAAAAAAAAAACAAAACAAATTGGAATAAAATGCCACAATCATTAACCTATTTTTAAGTGAGATGGCCATTCTACTTTCTAATGCCAAGGTATAAAGTCCTTTTCCTTTCCTTTTTTTACTTTAAAAAAAAAGATTTAATTTATTTATTTGAGAGAGAGAGTGAGAGAAAGCACCAGTGGGGGGTGAGGGAGGGGAGAGGGAGAAGCCGGCTCCCCGTTGAGCAGGGCTCCATCCCAGCATCCTGGGATCATGAACAGTGCCAAAGGCAGATGCTTAACTGAGCCACCCAGGCACCCCTAAAATCTCTTTTTCTTAAAGAAGCAAGATAATATTGCTGGATGTATCTGCTTCTATGATTTGGGGAAATTTCATATATGTAGAATTTAAGAAACAAAACAGATGAACATAGGGGAAGGGAAGGAAAAATTAAACAAGATAAAAACAGAGAGAGAGAGACAAACCATAAGACACTCTTAACTAAAGAGAACAAATTGAGAGTTTTTGGAGGGGCGGGGGTGGGGGTATGACTAAATGGGTGATGAGCATTAAAGAGGGCACTTGTGATGAGCCCTGGATGTTATATGTAAGTGATGAATCACTAAATTCTATTCTGAAACCAAAACTACACTATAACTCACTCTAACTAACTTGAATTTAAATAAAAACTCACAAAAAATACCAAGGGAATGTGCTATTATAAAATATCTGATTCAATGAAAAAAACTTCCACAATAATAGTTTTTGGCCCATATTAGACCCCATATATGAGTGAAATCATACAGTATTGGTGTGTGTTTTTCTGTCCAACTTATTTCACTTTGCATAATGCCGTCAATGACCATCTATGTTGTTCCAAATGGCAGGATTTCCTTCTTTCTCATGGCAGAATAATATAAGGCACTGGAATACTACCTCTACATCTTCTTTATCCTTGTATTTGTTGAGGACATTTAGATCATTTCTATATCTTCACTACTGTGAATAATGCTGCAATGAACATGGGCGTATAGATATCTTTTCCAGATAGTGGTTTAATTTCTTTTGGATATATACCCAACAGTGGGATTGATGAGTCATATGATACAGGTATGTTTAATTTCATAAGAAAACCCTAATGGCTGTATTAGAGTTGGCCATTGGTATGGCCACCGGTATGCCTGTTTTGGGGGAAAAATTGATTCAGTTCCTCTGCTTTTTTTTGGTGGGGGGAGGTTACTGAGTTGTATAAGTTCTTAAATATTTTAGATATCAAGTCCTTATCACATATATGCTTTGCAAATGTTTTCTCCTATTCCTGAAATTACCTTTAAAATTTTTTTATTGTTACTTTGACTGTATAGGAGATTTTTAGTTTAAGGCACTCCCTTTTATTAATTTTTACTTTTGTTGCTTGTGCTTTTGGGATCATATTTAAAAAATCATTTAAAAAGACCAATGTCAAGAAGAATTTCCCTTGTTTACATCTGGGAGTTTTATGGATTTAGATCTTGCAGTTAACTCTTTAACCCATTTTAACACATTTCTTTAATTTTTATACCAGTTCTATTGGGGTACACTATTAAAAAAAAATAAACATCTTTTATATCTGAGAAAATGGAGTCTCAAACAAATGAAGTGATTTGACCAATGTCACACAACTAGTAGGCAGTATTTGAGTCTACCATCTTATCTGCTACTATACTGAGTAAGAGTGAGAAGAAAGAGCAAGTCATGAAGTACACAAAGAGATATGTAAGTATGTCTGCAAATTTTAGTCACCAATCATTTATAAAAACAAAGCAAAATCGTATTTTCAAATTTTAAAAGAGCAGCTTTGCTGTTTTGCTATTTACAATATTTGTTGAAATTTAGGCACTTTTACACTTTCAGTTTAAGCTAATAGGGCATTCAAGGAGTATCTTTAGAAGCGCTCAGACAGTGTTCTAATAAGCTTGGGAAATCCTCAATGTGCCAAATGGGCTCTATGAATCGTATGGATTTTGCATGTAAAAGAATGACAGAAGAGTGAGCAAGGAGATAGATATAACCCCAAATCATGGCCTGAACATATTTCTACCTCCTCATCTGGCTATATTTCAATAACTCAATTTCCTTTGCTTACTGCTCTCCTTTCTTTCCCATATTAATGCTTCTCCTTAAGGTTGTTTTGATATGTGCACATGTTTGAGGGCTTTCCATGAATGCAAAAGTCTATTACAATGTTACTTGTAGTTTCATTTGAAAAACCATATCTATTTGTTTGTTGGTTTAGTAGTATGAAACCGTCATGTTTCTTAATTTATATCCATTGCCTTTTAATGTTTCCCTTAGCAAATCTCCTATATTCATTTTATATTGTGTTCTGCAATTTTGTAGTTTAAATGCATGGTCTTCTGTTACTTTCTTGGGGGAAAAAAAGCTCTCAAGACATGTAATATCTATGATTTAAACAGTATTGCCATTATTATAGAGATTCAGTAGGAACCAATGAAAATATCAGAGCACTTAAAAGTAATTTTATATACATAATATCACTGAAAGGAGATCATGTGGAAACAACTTAAAATATCAAACCAGTCTCCAATATGGCAAGGCTAATATTTTCTGTCCCATATCTTCTCGAATGAAGCAAATCATTTATCATAAGTGCTAGCTCTAGAAATACTTCAAAATCATGAACAATTCCAATAATAGTTATTTTATATATCTATAGACAGGAAATGGAAGCAAGTCTATAACTTAAAAATAATAGTCAATTACAAATGTGACTCAATCTGTGAACTAGACCTCCTCAAAATTAAAAGATGTTATATATTTTAATTTTAGATATAAAGGTGGATACATTATTGGTGAAATCAGTTTACTGAGTAAAAAAATTGAAAATATGGAGTCCATTTGAAACTTTCACCTATAGTCTCTTACCAAAAACAGTGAGTAGGGGTGGCGCTACATGGGGAGATATACATAGGGGGCTATGTGAACAGGTTCAGGCAGGGAGTGAAGATGTGAAGTAATGTTATAAATGAGATATTAACCATAGAGAAGGGAATGTAACAAACCCACCCTTTTGGTTTTAAATATAGGCAGGATATTCTCATGATATTTACAAATCCACCATGTTTGTTTTCCATATTGACAAGATATTTGTGCTTAATTAAGTACAAGTTCCCTGGTCAGTTTTCATAAAAGTTCTCAGTGGTAGAGGAGGGGCAAGATGGTGGAGAAGTAAGAGACCCTGTTTCAACCAGTCCCTTTAAGTGAGCTAATTACCAGAATGCAACTGAGGGTTTTGGAAGGATGCGGGGGTGGGGAGTTGGGTGAGCCTGGTAGTGGGTATTATGGAGGGCATGTATTGCATGGAGCACTGGATGTGGTGCATAAACAATGAATTCTAGAACACTGAAAAGAAATAAAATAAAATAAAATGGAAGAAAAATCAATATTACAAAAAAAAAAAAAAAAAAAAAGCCCTCAGTGGCAACCCATTTAGGACTCCTCTCACTCTAGAGAGCCTTTTCCCTTTCCTTTCTGTTTTCACTTCCGTTAACAAACTTTCACTTCACTTCACATTTTTGTGTCAGTGAGACTCATTCTTTGACTGCATGAGAGAAGAACCCTGCAAGCCTACAACAGCAGGACTGGTGCTTGTACCTAGAAGGCTTCACTGGACCTATTTCACCAGGGCTCCTATGCTATATATATATATATATATATATATATATATATATATATAGTCGTTAAAGTCTCCCAAATTCACTGGCACAATACCTTTTCTATTTCTCTCTCCTGAGATTTTAGTGTTTATTTATTTATTTATTCCTTCCAACAGTGCAGTTGCTTACTATGAGCCAAATGTTTGACCCTTGGAGAAATTGTGCTAACCAGGGTGTAAAGGATAAATTCCATTTCAGTAAAAATGTGTGGGTAAAAAGACTGGGTTTACTATCAATACTGAGAAACGATCATTCAGGGATGTGCTAGTAAATGGTTAACAGCCTGCTCTCTGGAGTCAGGGGAGGCCCTGATATGTGGCAATTGTCCATTTCTCTGATATTAATAGTCATCCCATCATTGCTAATGTCAGGTTAACAGTATGATTTCACTGATCAAGAAGTGAAATGAGGATGGGAAGAGATGTGCTCAGTCAGCCATGAAGTTGGCATGAGCTAAATCTAGCACACTACAGGATTTAAAGATCACCTGCTATGTTAGATGTTGAGGAAAAAAGAGGAGCCTTGCTTTCAAGTCCTTTAATATGTCACTGGAATTTTATATGTACACAAACATAGCCTTTTTGGTATCAAATGGGGGCAATAATGATAATAGTAATGATAAAAACTTTCATTCACTGGATGTTTGGTCTCTTCTGAGCATTATGTCAGTAGTGTATTACATACAAATATATCTGTACATACTACATAATATATAATCAACTTAATCCTTATTAAGTGATGGACATTATTCCTAATACTTTAGCATATTATTTCTATGATGTGAGTACTATTTTTCTCTCATTCAGAAAAGGAAAGCAAAACCCAGAAAATAAAAATACAGCTTTTGTAGTCTGACAATCAGTAAATGTGAATATGAACCTGAAACCAGGTAATGTGAGTTCAGAGCTAACATCTAATCATCACTCCCATTGCCTTACTGGTAAGAAAATAATTGCTATCAGAAGTCATAAAAAGAATAAATGCTCAAGGCATAGTGATCAAAGCTGGATTCATACTTGGGTAACCTATGAACTCTTGTTATCTTCGGAGTTTACAGTCAGTAACTAATGCTCCTAATATCACTATATTATAAGTAATCATGTTACAGCATATGTTTCATGAAAACCTATAAGAATATATTAATTGTGACAAATCAGAGGTATTAAGCTAGTAGACTAATAAATTTATAAGGAAACTATGATTTAACCTTTTGTATAAATTCACAAAATATAGGGACCACGATCCCGAGAGCTTTACTATAATGAAGACTTTTTTACAATTTAAAGTAGAAAATATATCTCCATTGATGTCAAATGCATAAAACTGGACTCACTGACAAATTATTGAATTATCTTCAGAAATTAAGTTCTCTTTCTTCTATTTTTTTTTCCAGTATTTAGTATCACAAGGATGTCCAGAAGAAGCTTTATTTTTGGCTGTCTAGTGGTAACCCCTCTAACTTTGTCTCTCTTTTTTCCCACCCATCTGGAAGCAGAGAGATTTCTTTATATTTTTAACTAAAGATATGTCTCCAGAACATAGACTCTAATAAGGTGTGGATCACTTTTCATGGATTTTTCCATGAATGTATTATACATTTTAATCTGCATACTGAATTGTTTCCCTGGGCTGTTTTCTGTCAGTGTTGGTCTCAGAATAGATCTAGAAAGAAGGGTACTAATAGGATGAAGAGTAATGGGCAGCTCTCCCATCAAATAGACACACACATTGAGTGCCTCAAAGTCAACCACATATTAAGATTGTCCACTAATCAAAATCTGGATTGATTCTGATCTTGGTTTTCCTCAGCAGGGAGAGAGGAAATTGGAGTGGGGGAACTAAGTGATTTTTCTCCTACTTCTCTATACACTGTCCCAGTCTGTTCCTGCAACAGAGGACTTTGCTCTTTGTAAAGCCATTATATCAATTTTATATAGAGAGAATATTTTGTCCAGATTCTGGAATTTCTATTTATCTCACTTATTCCCATTTATATATGTATTTATAGATGTTTTAGTGAGACATTGAGAAAGTTTATGCTAATTGTTTCAAGATGAATATAATTTTAAAGTTTATCAAAGGATTTCTTAAACCAGTTGATTCTTTGGACTATTTCTAACATAACAGTTCTAGTCCAAGGTTGTTGTGACTCTTCAGACACTCCAAGATTATTTTAGTGTGATTCAGGTTTAGCCACTCAGGTCAGGATTTGCCTAAGAATATCTGCTTCAGTCATTTGAACAACCATAGCATAGTGTTGTCTTAGCCCACCATATGGAATAAAAAGAAGTTTTTTAAAAAAAGTAACAACTACAAAGTAGCCAGTACTCTTCTAAAGAATACATATAAATTATTTTATTTAACCTTCAAAACAACCATAACAATAATGAAGTATAACAATCTCTGCTTTCAAGATGAGGATGCTTGGAGAGTTCATGTAACCTGCCTAGTAACAAACTATGAGACACAAAGGCAAATTTAGAACTAAATTTTTTTTCTAACTTCAAGACCTAAACTGTAATTTACAAAGGTAAATTTTGGTATCAATACCAAAAACTAAAATAAAATAAAAAGTCACATTGAGGAGAGTGCTTGTATATTACATTGTCTAATTAGAAAGTGCAATAAGTGTAGAAAAGCCCATAGGAGTCACTTTTACCACTAAATTAAAAATTTGGGAGGGGGGATATAAATATCCTGTTTTGACAATATGAGGTGTTCTTCAGTTTTCATTTAAGAATAATCTACTTTTTATTAGGACATATTTCATAAAATGTCAAAAGACATAATTTCAAAGCTCAAGTCTTATTAAAAATCCTTAAATAAGATTTGAGCTTTGAAATTGTTCATCATCACTAGCCATCAGGGAGATTCAAATTAAAACCACATTGAGATACCACCTTACACCAGTTAGAATGGCCAAAATTAGCAAGACAGGAAACAACATGTGTTGGAGAGGATGTGGAGAAAGGGGAACCCTCTTACACTGTTGGTGGGAATGCAAGTTGGTGCAGCCTCTTTGGAGAACAGTGTGGAGATTCCTCAAGAAATTAAAAATAGAGCTTCCCTATGACCCTGCAATTGCACTACTGGATATTTACCCCAAAGATACAGATGTCGTGAAAAGAAGGGCCATCTGTACCCCAATGTTTATAGCAGCAATGGCCATGGTTGCCAAATTGTGGAAAGAACCAAGATGCCCTTCAACAGATGAATGGATAAGGAAGATGTGGTCCATATACACTATGGAGTATTATGCCTCCATCAGAAAGGATGAATACCCAACTTTTGTAGCAACATGGATGGGACTGGAAGAGATTATGCTGAGTGAAATAAGTCAAGCAGATAGAGTCAATTATCATATGGTTTCACTTATTTGTGGAGCATAACAAATAGCATGGAGGACAAAGGGAATTAGAGTGGAGAAGGGAGTTGAGGGAAATTGGAAGGGGAGGTGAACCATGAGAGGCTATGGACTCTGAAAAACAATCTGAGGGGTTTGAAGCGGCAGGGCATGGGGGGTTGGGGGAACCAGGTGGTGGATATTAGAGAGGGCATGGATTGCATGGAGCACTGGGTGTGATGCAAAAACAATGAATACTGTTATGCTGAAAATAAAGAAATTAAAAAAAATCCCTAAATACACAAAAGTGAACTTTGTACTACCCTTTGCATATTATGATCAGAGAAAATATTTATAGGAAATAGAAATATACGATGATAACAGGCTTTTTTTTCCCTTTAGAGATCAGATTGATGACAGCTTTTATTGTTCATGATGGAAAAATCTAATTTCACAGCCAGTTTGAAAATCCTGCTGTTTCAGCAGAACTTGCAGAGATATGTGAATGAATGGGGTCAGCCCTTACAATAGAGTAACTATGAAATCTGAAATTGTTGTAACCTTCATATGCAACTTATATTGCTAAGTCATATTTCTTAAAATGAATGGGGTTTCAGTGTTGCTAGGCCTCTTAAAATTTGTAATATACTGTAATTGATCAGATATCTGCCTCTTGTCAGAGGATCATCATGAGTATACTCAAATAAAATAGAATGATAACAGGATAGAAGAGGTAGATATAAATTGAATGGTACTAACATTTTATTTAACATCCAGGAAAATAAAATTATATTCTTTTATATTTAAAAATTGGTACTTTGAGACCTTCTTTTCACGTTCTTCATTTTGAACATAGCAAAATTTTGCAGCAAGTATAGTTGTTTCCTTAAATCTGCAAGGAATAATTGTCCTCATCTTCCTACAGAATAAGAATTCAAAAGTCTAGACTCTGAACATTTTGCTCTTCAATAACTTAAAAGGAAAGTGGATGAATAATGTATCAAACCCTTGCTAACAAGTTTTAGTGGTCATATTTCATTTTTGCCTATTGGCTTGAAAATAATGTTAAATCACCTTGTAATGAAGATGGTTAAAGATCTGTGATATAGTAAAAATAACTCAGTAGATAATATTCACAGGTTTATCAATGCTCAAATTAATAAGTATTTAAATCATACAAGTGTAAACTATATTTATTTTCTAAATATTTCTGTTGTTTCTAATAAAGTTGGCATGCAAAGCTACTCCTTAAAACTCAGGACTTAAAAAGAAGTTATTTGTATTGTTAAATACTTTTTAGAAAGCATTTTTCCCTAATACTAAACATATTCTTTATTTTAATCATTTACCAATGAATATATAAATAGTAAAATATGTTACTATAGTCTTTAAACTTATCTTAATGGAGAGGTCTTTCTAATATGACTTCACTAAAATTAGTTTTATTATGATACTAAAAGATGTGTTTAAGGTAAGTGTTTTCAGGACTTATGTCTATGGGCTGTATACAGAAAGTGAATAAAATGTGTATAAGAAGTATACATTACATGTCATATTGTCATTTTTACATCTAGTCACAGATGATTAAAACAGAATGAATAATGACAATCAAATTTAGTATGTGATCATTTAATATGGAAGTGCTCCCAATTATCTAACCGCCACCTCTACCAATACCTTCTATAGAAACTTAAGTTCAATATGTGTTTGTTAAGTATTTACTGAACATTTTCTATCTTTCCAGAACTATGAACAAATTAATTATTCCACATACATACCACTACACTCTGTTAATTTGTAGTTTATTATTATGAAATTTTAAAATATATTTTGTAAGTGTCACTGGCATTTTATTTACTATCACTGAACAGCAGTCTCAGTAAATTAATCCTTTTCTTTGGCATCTTGTACGGTCAGCATCATAGAATTGGTTAGGAATCACAAAGCAAATATGCACACTCATATACACTAGGATCTCTGAGAAAGATGAAAGCTATGGTCTTTCTCCCCAGAAAAATGCAGTGATACAACATACACATTTTTTCACATGAATTCAGAAACACAAGCCAATGCTAATAGCCTTCAAAGTGAGAACAAAACAAAAAATCAACCACATTATTGTAGAATACTTGAAACATGATACAGTATCTGGTACCTGACTTGCTCTCCTAGCATCAACAACTATGAATTTGACACAGTGTATAAAACATGTCTTTCAGATATTTGACACCAGACATCACAGTGCTATGATCCTTGAGAGAGAAGAAACAACAAAGGTGAGATCATGTTTGCCCTGGCATTCTGCCTAGACAGGGAGAATCCTCTCTTCAGATCATGACGAGGGCAGGAAGAAATCCAAACAGAGCATGGCAGTCTTGCTGGATTAAGGAAACAGATATTAAAGTTTGGGGAGGCCAAAGCACATGGAGTTTTAAGAGCAAAGTACTAAAAAAAAAAAAACTTTGTTGATAACACACTCACACACTCAAGAAATCAGCACAGGGGTCCCAATGCTGAATATTTGGATGAATCCTAAGAAATACACAAATAGGATTTCACTCCACTAGGCACACACAAAGAAAAAAAAAAATTGCTTGAGAGAATTTCCAAAGCTTCTAGAAGCCAGATGGATGTTATGTTTCAACTAGAGTGCAGACACTTTGTTGAATACTTGTGGCACAGAGCAGATAGTCTTGGTTGTAGGGGCAAGCTCTCAAGGAAGACTACTGTAAATCCATCCTCTCAAGAATAAAAACAAGCTTTAAAGGATGCAGTAACCACAACTGTCTTTTAGGATGAAGTCAAATACTGTGCAAAGGGGGAGAAAAAACCCTATATCCACATCAGTTACAATTCCCAATGCCTAAGAATGAAGATATGTTACAAAAAGAGGGTAAAAAAAATTTTACCTTTATTAAAATAGTAACCCACAGGTCCAAGAAGTCCAATAAAACTAAGCAAAATAAAATAAACTATATCAAGTCAACATAGAATTTTCTTTAAAATATCCTTTAAAAATAAAAGTAAGTAAGAAACTATTTTAGACAAACAAAAGCTTGTGAATTTATTTATCTATTTATTTATTTTTGCATTAGACCTTCACTATTAAAAACCCTAACAAAAATTATTCAACTAAAAATATTACATGGAAATTTAGATTTATAAAATATATATATATATATATATATATGATATATATATCATATATCCCCACGTGAATGGGGATAAAATAGAAGTGTACTGCCGTAAGGATTTTACATTAAATATGATACAGTAAGTCTGACATGTATAACATCACCAGATGGTAGAATGTATTAAGTTGAAGACACATCTTTGAACACTGGGGAACAAGTAAGGGAGTAAACCAAAGAGAGAGTACTAGAAAAACAAACAGTGGAGATACAAGGGAATATACATTCTATTCAATCCAAAAGAAGGATTTAAAAAGGAATAGGGGTGCCCAGGTGGCTCAGTGGGTTAAGCCTCTGCCTTCAGCTCAGGTCATGGTCTCAGGGTCCTGGGATCGAGCCCCACATTGGGCTCTCTGTTCAGCAGGGAGTCTGCTTCCCCCTTTCTCTCTGCCTGTCTCTCTGTCTACTTCTGATCTCTCTCTCTGTGTCATAAATAAATAAAATCTTAAAAAAAGAAAAAAAAGCATAAATGGACAAACAGAAAACAAATAGCAAGATGAGAGGTGTAAACTCAACTATGCTAATACATTCATTAAATAATTAGGTATGATCTAAAAATTCCACTAATTGTGAGACTAGTTTCTATTGCAACAACTCAACAATAATGAAGACAACTGGCATATGCATCACCATGGATAAATTTCAAAACCATTATGTTAGTACAAAAAGCCAAACATAAATGGCTATATAGTTTGTTCTAGTACAAAACCATAGGGACAGAAATTAAAACAGCGGTTTCCAGAGACTGGGGATGGAAGGAGATTATTAACTACAAAAGAATATTAGAGATTTTTTTAAAGTGATGCAAATGTTTGAAATCTTAATTATGTTGGTGATTGCATGACTGCATAATTTAATAAAGTCCAATGAACTATATCTACCCAAAAGATGAGTTTATATGGAAATTATACTTCAATTAGACTCCAATAAATCTTATTTTAAAAGAATGAGGAAAACAACATCCAAATATAGAATTGATACCAAAACCTCCACACAATTTAAATATGAAAAAAATAATAGTTGACAAGTACAAAAATTATTACATATCATGTAAAACTAAACATAAAGCAGCTTCAATGGCTATCTATATGAATATCAGAAGGATCAAGGATAAATGAGTAAATTGTTTAAAAAAGTCTTCAAGTCATCAAGAAGACATGACTATCTTAAATATCTGCATATCTAATAATAGAACTTCAAAATAAATAAAGCAAAACTTCCCAAACAGAAGCATATATAAATATCTGCACAAGCACAGATTTCAAACTTCCTAAAAGTTGATAGAAAAACAGCTCAAAAAACTCTTAAGATTATGTAAAACTTGAACAACACTATCAAATAAATAGACCTCACTGGCATTTATAGAACACTCCACACAAGCAAGGAGTAATAGGGCTAGGATAATTATAATCCCAGATTCATCAGCCTTGGGTCAAGAGTGACCCAGATACGTAAATTCTGACATTTCCAGTTTTTTTGTCCTTTTAGGCCATACGAGTTCCAATAGCCTGGGAGGACAAGCTTTTATTAAAGACATGTTGGTGCTGGCAATTCGAAGTGAATGCACAACAGGAGCCTGGTGGGCAAGAAAATCCAATCTAGGGCTTATGGAGAGAGCCCTGGCAATGTCTGCTAAAAGACCATCAGTACAGTTGATGAGGGGCAGTTTCCAGGATGGAATGAGGCAGAACCCAGACTGCCAGTGGGGAAGAAAGAAGAGCAATTATGATAAGCAGTAGACAGAAGAGGAATCAAGAGCCAAAAGATGGATTAAGCTGGGAAAAACTTGAGGATATGTACTACATATTAAGGGAGAATGTGTAGAATGTTGAGAAGGAAAGCTTGCAGATACACTAGAGAGATTTTAACATAGGGGAAGATTGAAATCAAAAGCGCACAGAAAAATGTTACAATGTGATTAACCATCAGGCAAAAAGAAACTAAAGGGTTGAGACATTTGGAAGGGAAATGGTGAGCATGAAGCAGAAGGGAAAAAAAAAAAAAAACACCAAAAAACGATAATTGTGGGGTGTTTCCTAGTGAGCACACATCATTCAATCATTTTAGATGTGTTAAATTGTTAACCCTCAATCTTCTTTTTTTCTTTTAACCCTCAATCTTTTGAGATGTTATTCCCATTTTCCATGTTAAGAACTAAAATAAAAAATAAAATACAGCACAAAGAGAGGAACGGCAGTGCTGTGCTCCCTCCCTCCCTCCGCGAATTATATTCTATTTGAATGTTTCAAATGGAGACCAGTTCCATGAGGAAGGGCTCCTGGTTGAGCCACCAGAAGAGCCATCAGACTGAGTAGCTGCAGTAGTGAAAGTTTCAAAGTCCTGACAGATAGGGAAGTCAGAGGAACATAAGGTCAAGCTACATTTCCCAAAGTGGGGCAGTTACTTGGAAACAAATAGGAAAAATAAAATGAGTTTGAGAAAGGAGAGAAAACCTTAACAATGAGGATTTTTACTAGAGCTTGAATCATGTGATGCTCAATATCAAAAGAATGCTCACTTCATTTTTTGTGTGTTCTTTTGTTTTGTTTTATTTGATTCCACATATAAGTAAAACTGCATTATATTTGTCTTCCTCTGACTTATTTCACTTAGCATGTAACCATTTAAGTCTATGTCTGAGATGAGAGACACATGGTTCGTAGGAGAATGGACAGCTGGTATTCACTCAGAGAGTCTCAGGACACAGTGGAGGATGATTAATGTAGCTTGAATGAAAGATCGAAATCCAAAATATATGAATGAACAGAGTGGAACAGAATACTTCAGGCTAGGAAGAGCCCACAGGTTCTGCAGACATTATAGTGGAGTTTCCATAGTATGACACCACATCTATTGCTCTGCATTTGTAGCTTTTCTAACCACTTACTAAACTGTATGGTGAACTCTTCCTCCAAGTGCAGTCCTTTTAAGACTATGCTGTCAGGAGGGATTGAAGATTAATACAGAAGAATTCTCCTGAACATTATGATCAAAGTCATAATCTTGTGTTTTGAATGGTAGGGACTACTCATTTGTACAGGATACCTCATCCTATCATTTGCATTCTTTGTGTTCTGTGCCAAACCCATTTCAGTGTTTTGATTCCTTGTCTTATGACCATCATCTGCTGATTTGTGTTCCACTAAATACTATATCCTAAAGCCAACTGTATTCCATTCCTGTCCTATCAGTTTGGAACTCCTAATGCCAAAGGTGATTGCTTATTTGTACTTTACTCCCACCTTTCCCTTCCCACGGCTTTGGGGCTTCCAAACTAGGCAAATATACTTCTCCAAAAGTTCACCTCCTCACCATCAGTGCCTCTCACCATGTATGAATAGCCTGACACTTTGATAGATCAATACCAGTTTCATTCTTGGAATATCTCCCTCAGCATTTATGCAGCATTACCTACTCTAGGTAGGTAATTTGTATTGTTAATACAAATTTTTAGTACATAAAAATGAACACATGGATACTATAAAGAAAACTATAAAGTTAGGGAATGTAATTTATCGAAATCCAATGCCATCCATAATGGGAAAAGGGATATGAAGAAAACATTAATTTATAATACTTTTTCTCCACTTGAAAGAAAAAAAATTGAATAAGGGAGTCAGTGAAACGCTTATAATTACAATAACATTCAGCTGTGGTGGGAGTACACCAAAGTGAGATTAATTGTACTGTAAGGAGTCTAGATGGCTCAAATGAGTGAGTAACAATGCTGCACCTATACTTCTGAGTTTTTTTTTTTTTAAGTTCAAAAAAATAGCAAAATACTAAGCATGGTACTAAACAATTTAAAACTACTTTAAATTTTAATTAAATATATTAAGATAAAATTCCCAAGATATTTTTCTTATAGCTAACTTTAAGTACCAGTACAACTGAATAATATAATATTTGAAAATTACATGCAATATTGGTAATTTTGAAATGTATAAGCATGAGGCCATCTGGATATATCCAATTTTTGATTTTAAAAAAATTGAAAAAAAAGCTGCATTAATGGAAACCATAAAAGGAAAAGGTATATGGGAGTGCCCTGAATCACAGAATTCAGGATTCCAAGAAAAGGAGGAACACAAATCTAAAAAAACAAACAAATAAAAAAAATCAGTGTTTAAAGTGAACTGTAACTATTTTAGAGAAATCTTTGTAGACTACACAAACCCAGTGCATCCAATAGAGATCCAATTGCTAATATGTATCAAATGGGAAAGAAAACAACCATTGAGTAAAAACTAGTCAAATAAAAGATACTTCTCTAAATAACCAAATATTTTTAGACTGAAGAACCAAATGAGTTCTCAGGGTTCTTATAGTTCATCACATAATTTCCTAAATGAGTCAAATCTATTGTAAATCTAATTGTGATGTTCAAGTTTAGTCAAATACACTTAATTAACCTAGTTACAGGGCAATAGAGTACATGCTAGTGACTCCATCCAGAATTGTTTTTTCTTCCTAGAAAATAAGAGTGTATTTTGGTATCAACAGCTATCTATCTTAGGCATCTGTTTTATCATTTCATCTATACATGTATATTGGTTGGTGCTACACAAAACCTGAGGCTATGATGTTAATAGAAGAAGGTTTGGAAATAGTCCTAAGCTAAAGGGTCCTGGAAATCATCTTTGTTGTACACATACAGACCACAGTTCAAGACAGGGCTAATATTAAGAGATCTCCACAAAATATGCTTATTGGCTCTTATTATTTTTTCTTAGAAATACCCCAAACCCAAGATGACTTAGTGTAGTGAGTAAATTGTGTCCCCCAACCCCCAAAATGCATGTTGAAGTTGCAACACCTGATATTTATGAAAATGATCTAATCTAGAAAAAAGTTTTTTGCAGATGTAATCAAGTTAAGATAAGGATACTAGATTAGGGTGTGCCCCAAGTCCAATGACCAGTGTCCTTAAGAGGAAGGGAGCTACAGAGACACAAAGAGGTGAGACAGCTATTTGAAAACAGGGAGAAAGTGGAGTGATACAGTACAAGCCAAAGAAGGCTGCAAACTGCCAGAATTAACCAAGAAAGGATATTGTCAAGAAGCTCTAGGGGGAGCATGGCCCCACTAACACCTTGATTTGGGAATTCTGACCCCAAGAACTGTGGAGATTATACTTCTGTATTTTTAATTCACTCAGCTTGTGATGTTTGCTATGGCAACCACAGGAAACTAACACAATTGGGACAGTTGTCTTAGTGTTTCTTTGTATTTTCACCAAAAAAAATCCGATTAGGTTACAACTTTACTGGTCTTCCCATGTGAGGGAAACAGACAGTACATGATTCTCATGTATATTTAGCAGAGTAAAAAGGACAAAGGGGGGGCGCCTGGGTGGCTCAGTGGTTAAGCCGCTGCCTTTGGCTCAGGTCATGATCTCAGGGTCCTGGGATCGAGTCCCGCATCGGGCTCTCTGCTCGGCAGGGAGCCTGCTTCCTCCTCTCTCTCTCTCTGCCTGCCTTTCTGCCTACTTGTGATTTCTTTCTGTCAAATAAATGAATAAAATCTTAAAAAAAAAAAAAAAAGGACAAAGGGCCTGGAGATTGAAAGACTTAAATTGGGTAATTCTGGGTTTGAACCTGCAACTTGGCACTTCATAATTTTTTTTTTAACTTTGACAATAGAAGCTTCAGTTTCTCTCTGTAAAAAAAAAATGAGATTACTAAAATATACTTCATAGGATTGTTGTAATATCATTATTTGTGATAACATATGGCATACAACTGGTTCTTATCTCTTACCTTGCTTTGCCTTTAATACATTACTTTCTCTCTTAAAACATACAGTTATCTAAATAGGTTCACAGAATAGGGTAATGGAGCAAAATTCAACATTGACTTACAGGGTAGAACAGTTTGCCAAAATCTTTCACTTTTATTTTCTTATTCTCTAGACTGTGCCAGCTCGATCTGACGTTCAATTGAAGACTCTTATGATTGGAGGAAATAGGATCCCTAATTTACTTTAACAACTCATTCTCATTTGGCCTTCCTATAGCCTTTGGATAAAGTATGAGAACAAGTATGTTTCGATGTTCTAAAAAGGTTGTGTAAATTATATATGGTGGTGATTTTCACTTACAAATTCAAAATATATGACACAAAATTTCCAATTATCATTTCAAGGTTGTAAAGAGTCTCAAATTTCACTGAGAACCAAAAAGATGACTAGGAACAAAGCTATACATGTAAATTATTATTTTTTTTTCTTTTTGAGAGAGAGTAAGGGGCAGAGGGAGAGAGAATCTTAAGCAGGCTACACACCCAAAGTGGAGCATGAGGCCAGGCTTGATCTCTTGACCCTGAAATCATGACCTGAGCTAAAATCGAGTCATGCCCTTAACAGTCTGAGCCACCCAGGCACCCCTGTAAATTAATCTTAATCCAGAAAATATTTTTATAATTTTACTTAATATTGGAATTACTTCTCAAACAGCAAAATGTAGAATCTTGATATCATATGGCATATCATAGGGCTCTCAAGAGGAAATACTGGTGTCTATAATTAACAGTTACTAAACCACAAGACATTCCACTTAAGTGGTCTTGTAACTCATTATATAAAATTTTCAAATACTTTTTAAAATAACTTATACTTTTTATCATTTCATTATTGTCTTTTTCTGAGGAGATCTTCTCCTTCCCCAATACATACTAGGTTAAAGTTTGCATTAGAGAGGGTAGGCTAGGCAGTAATAACAATTAAGCCAACATTATACAAGTTTGTTTTCTCAACTGTTTAACTGCCTGAGTCAGGTATTTCTCCCTGGCAGATGGCTCTCCTCCAAGTGGTATTATAGTTACCAAAGCTTATTTCTTCACGTAACTTCACCAACCCTTAGTTTTTGCTTTTTTTTTTTTTTTTTTTTTGAGAGAGAGAGTGTGTGCAAGTGGGGGCAGGGGCAGAGGAAGGAGAGAATCTTAAGCAGGCTCCATGCCCAGTGGAGTCAAGTCTGATGCAGGGCTTGATCCCACCACCCTGAGTTCATGACCTGAGCCGAAATCAAAAGTCATGTTCAACCAACTGAGCCATCCAGGTGCCCCAACCCTTACAGTTTTATAATCATATGGTTCTTGTCAGTTGATGGAGAAACAGAATGTAAAGATCGTAAACAACTACTTTAAAAACCTCTTTGGGACGCCTGGGTGGCTCAGTGGGTTGAAGCCTCTGCCTTTGGCTCGGGCTGTGATCCCAGCATCCTGGGATCGAGCCACGTCGAGCCTGCTTCCTCCTCTCTCTCATCTGCCTCTCTGTCTTCTTGTGATCTCTGCCTGTCAAAATCTTTAAAAAAATAAAAAATAAAAATAACAACCTCTTCAACCTCAGCCACAGCAACTTCTTCCTAGAAACATCACCAAAGGGAAGGAAAGCAAGGGCAAAAATGAATTATTGGGGCTTCATCAAGATCAAAATCTTTTGCACAGCAAAAAAGTCAACAAAACCAAGAGACAACCAACAGAATGGGAGAAGATATTTGCAAATGACATATCAGATAAAGGGCTAGTATCCAAAAGCTATTAAGAATTTATCAAACTCAACACCCAAAGAACAAAGAATCCAATCAAGAAATGGGCAGAGGACATGAACAGACATTTCTGCAAAGAAGACATCCAGATGGCCAACAGACACATGAAAAAGTGCTCCACATCACTCGGCATCAGGGAAATACAAATCAAAACCAAAGTGAGATACCACCTCACACCAGTCAGAATGTCTAAAATTAACAAGTCAGGAAATGACAGATGTTGGCGGGGATGCAGGGAAAGGGAAACCCTCCTCAATGTTGGTGGGAATGCAAGCTGGTGCAGCCACTGTGGAAAACAGCATCGAGGTTCCTCAAAAGTTGAAAATAAAGCTACCCTATGACCTGGCAATCACACTACTGAGTATTTACCCCAAAGATACAAATGTAGTGATCCAAAGGGTCACGTGCACTCAAACGTTTATAGCAGCAATGCCCACAATCGCCAAACTATGGAAAGAGCCTAGATATCCATTAACAGATGAATGGATAAAGAAGAGGGAGTGTATATATATACAATGGAATACTATGCAGCCATCAAAAGAAATGAAATCTTACCAATTGCAATGACATGGATGGAACTAGAGGGTATTGCGCTAAGTGAAATAAGTCAATCAGAGAAAGACAATTATTATATGATTTCTCTGGTATGAGGAATTTGAGAGGCAGGGTGGGGGGTCATGGGGAGAAGGAAGAGAAAAATGAAACAAGATGGGACTGGAGAGGGAGACAAACCATAAGAGACTCTTAATCCCTGGAAATGTACTGAGGGTTGCTGACAGGGAGGGGGATGGGAGGGATGGGGTGCTGGGCGACAGATATTGGAAAGGGCATGTACTATGGTGAGTGCTGTGAATTGTGTAAGACTGATGAATCACAGATCTGTACCCCTGAAACAAATAACACATGTTAAAGAAAAGAAAAAAAGCCCTGTAAAAACTCACATCACTTCTACTAATAGGTTTTTAGTTAGAATTTGGTACATATAGTCATATTTAGCTATGCAACTGGGAACTGTAGTCTGTGTCCATGCTCAGGAAGAAAAAGAAATGTGGTTTCTTGGTGAACAGCAGTTACTTCCTCAATGGTGAAGATAAATAACACAGAAGAGTGGTAAGTGAAGTTTTGGAAACACCACGTGGTACTTCTTACATACACACAATTCTAAATAATATATAATCAAGTGTATATTGAGTTCTGGAATAATTATGAATTTAGAGCCAGCAGTGACTGAAAGGAGAATGTATACATGATATTTTGCATTATTTGCTTCATATTTGATAGTATGTTTTATAAGTAAAAAGTGAATAATTTGATTATAAAAGTATTATGTATTCATTTCAGAGACATGGATATTACATAAATTAAAAAACATTTTTAAAAAATTACCCTTCATTTCACTGGGGTGCCTGGGTAGCTCAGTTGGTGAAATGTCTGTCTTCAGCTCAGGTCATGATCCTAGGGTCCTGGGATTGAGCTGTGCATCAGGCTCCCTGCTCAACTCCCTCTCCGTCTGCTCATCCCACCCCACTTCTTATGCTCTCTCTCTCTCAAATAAATAAAATCTTTTAAAAATATTATCCTTTATTTCATAATATGGCATAGCCATTGCTAACAGTCTTTTTTTTTTTTTAAATTTAAATTCAATTAGCCAACAGATAGTACATCCATGGTTTCAGATTCAGAGCTCAACAATTCATCAGCTACTTATAACACCCAGGGCTCATCACATCTTGTGCCCTCCTTAATGTCCACCACCCATTACAACACCCCCTCAATCCTCTCCCTCCTGCAACCTTCAATTTGTTTCCCATTGATATGAGTTTCTCGTGGTTTTTCTCTTTCTCTGATTTCTTCCTATCCAGTTTTCCCACCCATGCCTTATGGTCTTCTGCATTGTCTCTTATGTTCCACATATGAGTGAAACCACATGATAATGGTTTTCTCTGACTGACTTCTTTTGCTTAGCATAATACCCTCCAGTTCCATCCACATCCACGTGGATGTAAACAGTAAGTATTCATCATTTCTGATGGCATTGTGAGTAGTCTTTTCTATTACTTTCCCTTTTTAAAAATATTTTATTTATTTGTTTGAGAGACAGAGAGAGAGAGCGCGTGTGTGAGCAGAGCCAGGGGGAGGCGCTGAGGAGAGGGAGAAACAGATTCCCCCCTGAGCAGGGACCTCCACAGGGTGCTTGATCCTAGGACCCCAGGATCATGGCCCGAGCTGAAGGCAGACACTTAACTGACTTAGCCACCCAGGTGCACTGCCTTCCCATTTTTATGCACATCGTATATACTACTTATGTTTAACATTAGAATTGACATAGTAAAACTTACTAGGTGAATCATAAGAAATGTTGACATAGCATTTTTGACTTCTAAGAATGGCAATTCATACGTTCTAAAGTAATAAAGAGTAAAAATAAAGATTAAAATATGTTTTATCTGTTAGAAAAGTATTCATTTTTGACTCAAAAATGCTGCATTTAAAATGCAGAGTAGAAATAATTAAATTAGCCTTTGATAATATATGTTTTTTAGTAAAGAAACTTTCTGAAATCATTCTATATAGAAGTATTCAATACTACTTGAAGAAGGAATTAATTAGTGAATATGCTTCTATAAATCTCCAATTAAAGTTTTGGAAAAAGATATATTTATTGTTAAGTTGCTTTGAACACAGAAAATGGATGGTAAGACCATACAGAAATAAGCAAGTTTTTAAAATATCAAGACTATTTTAAAAAATAGCATTTTTACTTGAACGTAGTGAATAAGGCCTCAAAATATTGCTATTTTACAGGTAATGATATTTAGATGTAATGAACATGTTAAAATGTCAAGTGTATGATAGATGAGCTAATGTCCATATCATTAGAATTTGTAGCTTAACCCAAAACTTAATGATCTTCAAACTTGACAAAGGTAGCTATTTCATTAAGTACCTAATGTTTTTCTAATTTTATGAGATAAAGTTTTATTCTATTATGAGCCAAAACATATAGCAAATTATTACCTAAAAAATTTTAATATACTAACTCATTTCGTGATACAGAGCTGGAAGCCCCAATTCACTGAATTAATTCTATTTCATTTGACAAGAGTAATGATGCTTCAACCAGAAATATACTTTATTGAAATTTTAT
The DNA here is from genome assembly GCF_964662115.1 of Mustela nivalis. Lineage (NCBI taxonomy): Eukaryota > Metazoa > Chordata > Mammalia > Carnivora > Mustelidae > Mustela > Mustela nivalis. The sequence continues at coordinate 54,083,178 of NC_139032.1, forward strand.
TGAGTCTGCTTCTCTTTTTCTCTGTTTATTTAACTTATTGAAGTGAAAATTTTACATCTTATTTGGTAGTTTCTGTAAAGGCTTTATCCTATTTTCACTTTTTTTCCTGAAAAATTGTACTTTTAAAGTCATTCAACTAACAGCAATAAAAAATAACATACTCATCTGTCAAACATGAAGTTTTCTGTTTTTATCATAAGCACTTTAATGTATATATTTACATTATAAAGAAAATAAATTAGAGTACCTAATAGAAAACTCACAGGCAAAACACCTATTTACTAACCATGCAAGTAACTTTAAAATATATTTTTAGAAATTTTAGAGATCTAATGAGTTCTAATCTGTCATTTAACATTTTTCTTGTCTTTCCTGGCATTCTCATTTCTAAAATTTTATTGATTTAGGTTTCTCTGTGTCTTCAGCTTTCTGACGGGCATAGTTTTTGTTTGTTTGTTTTTAAGATTTTTTTTTTTTTTTTTTTTTTGAGAAAGAGAGACATAACTTGAGCCAAAGACAGACGCTTCACTGACCGAGCCATGCAGGCACCCCTGAAAATGGAAGTCTTATTTAAGATTGTATTATTGTTTTCAACCAAAGGGTTAATTTGACTGTGATTATCTTGTCCCTGTTTATTTTTTAATAGATAGAAAGTATAAACACTACAATAAGGCATAAATTGCAAATGTTATTTTTTTTTTAATTTTGGAATTTCCTGTTACTGAGATGTTTGAAGCAAATTTCATTCTTTTAGAAATCTTTAAAAATCTCTATACACAAATATTTCTTTATTCTGAAGTTTCATAATTAAATTACAACTCATTATTCATTATTTTGTATTAATTTGTCTTGTACAATGGTGCTTTACAATATGCAGGATTTATTATTTGGTTATTACTTAATTAAATAGATGTTTACTTCTAATACAAACTTTGATACATTCTCAATATCATATATTGAGATTTTTACCTCATTATGAACATCATTTATATCTATGTTAGGTCATCTTTGTCATCGACATCATCTTGCCTAATTATTTTAATGTCCTTTTACTTTTATTTCACTGTATCTTAAGCTATTCTCTTGGCTACAACTTAACTTTCAGTCCCCCATTTGACTTCTTGCTATTCCAGAAGGATTTTTCAGTCGTGCAATGGTAATTTTTGTCCCATATCTATTATTTGAATTCTCATAATTTTAACATTTTATCTTTGATACTATGGTAGTTTAAATCATTGGCTTGTCTTCAAGCCCCCCACTTTTTTATTATATAGCTTTGCTTTATATCTCCCAGACATAGAGTGTCCTCTGAAACTCTTGACATTTTTTGGCTATGTGATTTGGTTTTTCAAGTGGGATATTAGCAGATATGATGCCAAGAAAGGGCACATTTGGATTTGCTCTCTTGTGTTTCTGCCATTGTCATGAAACCAGCATAGCTGGCCGGACTGCTGGCTCAATAAAAGAGACACTGGAAACCAATCTGAACTCACTGTAGTCTAGAATTATGCATCCACTAGCAATTTTATCACCAAAGTCACCACAGGTGACCTAGAGACGACATGCTTACTATTTTCTTGCTGCTGTGTGTGTTGTGTGTGTACGCATGTGCATAACTGGTAGTACACACTGATGCACACTGATTGTACATATATACTCAATGAATTCATGGTCTTCATTTTCAGCTAAGTATGGAGCAGATATAGGTATGTGTTCTAGTTCTTGTGATAATTTACTTCCACAATTGATTCTTATTATGTAGGTGTTACGTTTTTGTCTTTTTTCTTATTTTTCTTCTGTTATGCAGTTTCTCTTTTAATGCTGCTGTTTTTCTTTTCCCTTTCTCTTCCTCCATTTTGCTCACCAGGGGAATTATGCTGACTATTCATTTCGGGTGACTGACTTTGGGTGACTTTTCCATTAATGTTAGAGCAGTTTCTCTTTTCTGAAAACTAGAACTTGAAACTTGAAGAGTATATGTTGCATTTATTTATAGGTAGTCTAAGAGCACAGTTCAGATAGAAAAAAATCAGCTAAAACAAAGATTTATTAGGGTTGGTGGACTTAGGATATATTCTTCAAGCTCTGATTTTATAAAATAGACCTGTATAGGGTTTTCTCAACCCAGTAAGCAGTGTGGTTTATTATAGGGAAGCCCATCAGACTTTGGATTCTGTGAATGTGTCAGCTTCAGCTTTGTTTCTTGAATTTTAGATATCTTTTGTGCTATTCTCACACAAACTCATAAGAAGAGCATGAAATTAATATTTGTAGTTTTGGGTTCCTGACTTCTTGTTTGCCTTTGGGGAGAGGGGAATGGGGGAAGAGGGACTTCAATATCCTTTTTACTCCTAAATTTTAACTTCAAGATTCTCTCCTGTTTTCTCTTTTGTCCTATCACTGGTTTATGTTACTTATGCTCTCTTTATTGCTAGGGGCAGTTCAATTTTGTTGTCAGTTTTCCTTGCACTTTTTGATTGGTCCAAATAGCATTAGCTTGAAGGGAGGAGTTTTTATCATTTTCATATTAAACTGCTTTCTTATCTCTTAGCTTCTCTACAAATATAAATATACTCCTATTAATTTGCAGAATTTTGTCACTTAGAGAATGTATCCTTTTGGAGGGAGACCTTCAGGGTGGTGGGGGTAGGATTTTGACATTGTCCAAGGAGCAGCTTTCTTTCTCGGCTAGTTTTAGAAAATGATTATGTAAGATTGTGCTCTTCGTTGTTTTCTCTTGTTGAAGATTGCTAGACTTTTATTTATTTGTTTGCATTTAGCTACTTACTGTAAAACAATATATTATTATTGGACTTTACAATCTTACCTTGAAATTATGCATATTGCTTTGGGCTTTCAATTACTTTTGAAATTAAAACTGACATTCAATCATATATTTAATCTTAGCTTATTTTCCTTAAAAAAGATTTATGTGTTCATTTACCAACATTTCTAATTATGGCTCTAGAATTAATTTGGAATATGAGTTTTTCAACTGCTGCGTTATTTGATACAGTCATTTGCGTACATGTGAATTTTCATTAGTCTATAGTTCCACATGGCGTTTCTTCTTGTATTTCTTTTTACTTACTATGTTAATGGATATTCCTGTCTTTGCAAGGATGAAATAATTTTTCATAAACAGCAAGTACTTTCTATATGCTTCAATTTCTTTCTTGTGATTGCAGGTCCAATATATGACTACACGTATCTGCCCTTCATTTTCTATCACTCTTAACTTATGTGTCCTTTAAAATTTTAATTATATTTTATTCTCTCTCTTTATAATTGTTTCTTTAATTTGTAATAGTATGCATTCAGTGCTAAATTCTAGCTAACACAGGTGGTTAATTTTTCAGACTGAAGATCTCACATCTCCAGAATGGTCCATTAGAAAGCTTTGAAAGAATAGTTAACAGAATAACTGAACAAAATCTACAAATTGGGAACCCCCAGTCTTTGCATCTGTTGAAAATTCTCACGAGGGCACATTAGATGAAAAATGCCAGATCTGCATAAATACAAAATGAATCCCTAGTCCCTAATGAAACTTTGATCCTCTGTAACAAAAACATAAGTGAATTTGAACATCATCTTCATATGTAATGTATTAATAAGTGCATACTGTTGTTTTCCAAAGAACAGATAAAAATGAGTGCTATATTGGTAATCACAATTACACCAAAACATAGTTCTTTAATCAAAACCACCTTAGGCTTTCCTGACCTATTAAAATATCTGAACTGATTTATACCAGATGTGAAGTCAGTATGCCAAAATATACACATTCAAAAAACAAAACTCCTTAAAGTAATTATTTAAAAAAGGCCAAATGGGAATAAATTATATAATAACATTAACAATGACTATTCAATATGCTGCATTGCAGAGACTTCATTTAGATAATAAAGGGAAAATAGGAGTGATATGTTTTTAATATTTGTATTTAAGAACAATATTTTAATGTTTGTATTAATTGAAAACCATACCCCAGCTGATCAATAAAAGTGAAATGTGACTGGAGCTGTGTTAAAACACACATACATACACACACACACACATTTTTTCCCTTTTAATTTAAATTCAATTAGCCAATATATAGTACGTCATTAGTGTCAGACATGGAGTTCAGTGATTTATCAGTTGCCTATAACACCCAGTGCTCAAACTTCACATGCCCTCCTTAATGCCCATCACCCAGTTACCCCATTCCACCCCCACCTCACTTCTAGCAACCCTCAGTTTATTTCCTATAGTTAAGAGTCTCTCATAGAAAAACAAAAACAAAAAACATTTTTATAATGTTTCAAGAGTGCTATGGGCAGAGTAAACCTTCAAAAATTTTTTGAAGAAAACATGACAAATAGTTCCAGATATTTAATGGGACCATACTCATATTTTTTCTTTCTCCAAAAAATGTACAGACTAATGTAACAGTGAGGAAAATAATTTTATATATATATATATATATATATATATATATATATATATATATATATAATATTGCATGTAATTGAGCTGATGAGTTGTTTTGTTCCAAACCATCTTTTTTTGTTTTTTAAGATTTCATTTGTTTATTTGAGAGAGAGAGAGTGTATATATGTGGTGGGGAGGGGCAGAGGGAAAGAGAACCTTAAGCTGGCTCCCCACTGAGCACAGAGCCTGACTTGGGGTTGACTCTCACAATCCTGAGATCATGACCAGAACCCAAATCAAGAGTCAAACCCTTAAACAAATGAGCCACCCAGATGCCCCCAAACCACCTTCTTATACTTCATTTTGATTACTATGACTAGGACTAGGAACATATTTCTGCTTAGTCAACTGATACTCCGCTAGATAAGTTATCAGACATAACACCCCTACTTCTATATAATAACACAAGACTGTTTTTTTTTTTAAAGAATATTTCATGGTCCTCCAGAAAGACCACACTCTTATCCCTTTGTGGTTGGGGCTGTTATTCTGGGAGAAGAGACAATAAAAGTAAGAGTATCTGACTTGTAAACTATACATTATGGGTTTGATGGTAGTAAGAGATGAATTTGTCCTATGATACTATCTTCATCTCATTCTTCCTATTTCTCTCAGATATCATTCATCCTCACTGACTCCTATATCCTGGGGACGTTAAGAAGCAGAGGCTACATTTTGAGCAATTGTTAGCTATTAGGAGAGGATCAGGTTAGTTAGCAGAGATGTGGAAAGAGAAAAGAGAGGGCATTCACATTTTGATTGTTACCCTTGGAGGGAAGAGTGGTTTCTATCATCAATGCTCTTCCAAGAGAAGTGTACAGAGGTCAGAAATTAATGAATATGCACACGCTAGAACATACAGGTGCAGTAATACCTTGTTTTCTAATACTTTGTTTGATCCTTTTTCGCTCTCAGTTTTAGCAGTTGTGAAATGAAAAATATTCCACTACCTCCCACCTGCCCCCCCAACGCAGTAAAAAATAATTTGTTTCTATTGTAGAAGTATTTAAATTATTCCTCAGTTACTTCCTGAAATTACCCTCTAGTAGTTTCAAGACATTAACTTGTTCCTGTTTTATCAATCTGTTTGTTTCTGCAATATATCAAGTCTTGCAAAACTCAAAATACTAAAACAATCACTCCTGTTTTCAGAGTTTATAAAGATCCTATCATTCTGTTTTAATATGGCTCCATTTCTGCCTTAATATTTTTATTTAGTCTCTTTTTTATGCAGAGTGCAAGACCCCCTTAGACATTATCAAGTGATTCTCATATTTAGAGGATTATCTTTATTTCATCTGATGTTACATGCAAGAAAACAAACCAGGATGGGGAAAGATGAGTTAAGCAAAATTAAAGTAGCTTTTTCAGTGAAACTCATTTTCCAACACATATTTTCTGAGAAGACTCTTTATACCAGGGGATGTTAAGATTGCCTTGTCAAAACAAAACAGACAGACCTGTTTGATATCTCAAAATTTAGATGGATTTACTGTGGACAATATGAAATAAAAACATTATTGCTATGGTAAAGACATTTAATGATGAAAGAGTAAAGAGAGCTAGGACTTCAGATAAAACTTCTAAATCATCACCAAAAGATCTGATGAACATTAATTTAGTAGATTAATTATGTTAAGTAGATAAGTAGTTTAGATGATTAATAGAGGTTTTACAGCAAGTCTTCCCAGGCTAAAATTCTGGTTTGTTATTTCACAAGCTGTAAGATATTATGCATACTTAAGCACATTTTTCTGGTTGTGAATTAAAACTGATTATGGAACCACATATTTGATACTTTTATAAAAACCAACTTCTTGACACAATTTGAAACTAAAAGCTAATACCACAGCTTTATACTTCTTCACTAAATGCCTAAGAGTTCAACAAGTATCATCTATAATTATTATTTCTTAACATTTGTCATGTTACAATTCTGCAATTTTTTTTAAATATCAAAATCTTCCTCTGTACTAGACACCCCACAATGGCAAGGAACCCAAGGATCCAGCACAGTATCTGGAACTTGGTAAGTATTCTCTCAATATTTGCTGAATGGTATTTGACATGAAAAAGATAATGTTGTACATTATTAAACTACTATACTTGTTACATCCTGGGATTTCTCTGGTTAAAACTGGGGTTGGGGAAGAAACACTGTTTTGGGTGTGAGAGCAAAACCAAAAATGCCCCTTTACCAATTCTTGAATAAATAACCTGTGAAAAATTATCAGAGTATACAAATAATATAACAAAAAGGCTTGTCCTTTAAAGGGAAAATCTGGGGCCTCTCAGGTGGGTTTGTCAGTTATGTGTCTGACTCTGGCTCAGGTCATGATCTCAGGGTCCTGGGATGGAGCCCTGCAGCAGGCTCCCTGCTCAGCGGTTCTGCTTCTCCCTCTGCACCTCTCCCTGCTCATGCTCTCTCTTTTCCCCAAATAAATAAAATCTTAAAAGAAAATAAAAAGGAAGTGTTGAAGAAGAAATGATGAAGAGCATTAGATGCCAGATGGGTCAGGCAGGAGTAGTACTGACCAACTTTACTGGGTTTAAGAATCAGGAGGGCATTGATGGCCTTAGAACAATTTGGGTTCAGTACTACAAATCAGACTTTCCTAGGTGAAGATGTGAAAGGTGAAGACTGGGGGCTAGCAAATATCAGTTCTTCCATGATGACTGTGAAGTAGAGGAGCTAGTCAAGGCAGTAGTTGTGAACAGGAGTATCTAAAGGGAACTTCCTATGAGGTCAAAGAGGGTTGACTGTGTTTAAATGATCGAGGGGCATCTCCCAGAGAAAAAAAGGCAAATGCTACACAGGAGAGAGAGAGTGATGTTCCAGAGAAGATTCTTGTTGAGTGGGTGAGATACAGAGCACACATGGAAGAAGGTGTTTTTCATTGGTTCAAGAACTCTATAACAAAAATGAAGGAGAAAATAATAAACAGAAGTGTATATACAATTGCAGATTGAAGAGAAAGTTGAGGAAGTTCTCACCCACCAGTCATGTTATTCTGAAAATTAGAGGAGAGAGAGTCTCATGAAGTTTGTTTGTATCCAGAATTTAACCTAACTGTTCTTTCTGAAATATAAATTAAACAATAGATATTGGTCACTCTGTGTTATAGTTCTTTTTGTTTTTCCACTTAGCTTTTATCTATATTTATACTTGAGAGAGCAGCAAAAGGAAAAACCAGCAGGCCAACATCCAGGCTCTCTGAGGGACTAACTACCATACTATATGCAAAAGCCTCAAAGTTCTGGGCTTTCTTTCCCTTATTTATAAAATGTGTGCTAGAGGGTATGTTCTATATATGGCTTTATATAGCACTACATATTGTTTGGCTTAATTTCATTTTTAAACTTAGAAGCCTACTTAATCATAACTGTCAACTAAAGTGTGTATGACTTCACTGGCTATGACAACAATACACACAATGTATGGTACCGATTAGCCACTTATTTGCATGTAAGGATTCCAGTTTACAGGAGTTAATATATGCCATCAGTTTGGTTGTCAAAGCAAACCTAATGTTAAATAAAATTTAGGAAAAGGCAAAGCTTTTCTTCGGATTTAATGATATGAGATGTTATTTAAAAAAACCACCACACACACAAAAACACCACAAAAATGACAGCAAACACAGCAAGGATTATGTCACTTCCCTCATCATATTAACTGTGAAGCAATGGAAAAATCAAAGAGCGGAGAGCTCAAGCCCCCTCAGTGAAGCCAAAGCATACAAGACACAATTCATAGAAAATGATTTCTTTTGTTGCACATTATGCAATGCATACAGACACCAGGATATAGATCCTGCAATTGAGAGTGGGGGTAAAAAAGGAACCTTAAAACTATTAGATCAAAATGTACATATTATAGTTAAACATTAATTTATTTCAACTCACTGCTTAAAACATAATTTTTTTCATTCATTTACTACCTTAAAAAGTGAGAAAGACTGCACAGTGAACAAACAGGAAAAAAAAAAAAAGAAGAAAAAGAATAGCATGTAGGATGTAAGAAGATACCTGTTCTTATTCCTTTCATGTCAAAGGGTGAGAAAGCTGGGACATTATTGTTTAAAAATATATTTTCTAGTAATGTTCTAGCAGGAAATATGATAGCTTATCATAAAGTTAATGTTCCAGATTAGTAATCATTCCTTAATAATTAGATGACACATTTTCTTGTTAGTGGGATTCTCACTTGATGTTTTTATTCAGATAATGCTGAGGACCATCTCCTCTAGATATATTTGTTCCAGAGAATATGCTTTTGAATACAAAAACTATGAAACAAGTAAATGAGCAGAGAGAATAGTCTAAACTTCAGTAGCTTTATTAATTGGTAAAATTTTACATACTTTGGGCTGGTCTAATATGCTTCAGTATTACTGGACAAGCACATGTCCTCCAATCCTTTAATTAAGGTCATATATACATGTTTTTGGTTAATTTAGAAGTAACTATCACAAGGTAAATATAAATCTGAATAGATTTATAGAAGAAGAAAGGACAGGTTGACTTGCAAGAAGATGAGGAAATGTACCAAGAAGCTCACCATCCCTGTCCCGACTCCTGCCTGTTTATAAGGTATCAGCATGTTCTGAGCAGAAATCAGCCTCCCCTCCTAAAGCAGCCCCTCCCCCAACTGCCCCAAAAGATTTCTTTGGAGTTGCTCCATTTTAATTGGTTTGGGGAAAACGAAAGACATTCTCCTAACTTACTAAAAATGGAGAGATGAGAAAGATTCAGTCGTTCTGCTCCCCATATGTCGATAACTTATGATCCCAAGGATTTCTTCTTCTTCTTCTTTTATTTTTCCAAGGATTTCTTCTTTTACTTCTCTGCCTGTTTAGACTAAGGGTCTGTGTTGGGCTGGAAGGGAGAGGGTACTGTTGGAGACATGGTGTGGGCTGCACAGCCATTTCAAACACTTCCTCAGCAATTCCCAAAGAAGCTAATTCTTTTCGGTGGTTGTAGAAGCAACACAGAAATAAGTGAATAACAATAAGAATACTCGATATATTGTGTTTTTTTTTTAAGATTTTATTAATTCATTTGACAGAGAAGAGAGAGAGGGAGAGATCACAAATAGGCAGAGTGGCAGGCAGAGGGAGAGGGAGAAGCAGGCTCCCCACTGAGCAGGAAGGCCCATGCTGGGTTGGATCCCAGGACCCAGGAATCTTGACCTGAGCTGAAGGCAGATGCTTAACCAACTGAGTCACCCAGGTGCCCCAGTGTTTTATATAAAACACATAGCCACAAAAGTCAAATGTTACTAATTCTATAGGTGAGAAACATAAATATTCAAACTCCTATTAGATGAAATTACAGATTCTTGGCAGAACATGAAGTAGATCAATATTCTGGAAAATACTTCATTTTATTAAAAATGAGGATATTTAGAAATCATTTAATGGCTTAGCATATTTACAATTCTATTGCCAAAAATAGCCATCAAATAACACTCACCAGATCTTTGTTAAGTTCTGCAACCATTGTTTTCATTCTTTTCTGTCTCCACTGTCTGCCTATATTACATACGCACATATGTACTTTATTGAATTTAAAACACGGATTTGTATTTATTGACCTGAGTGGAAGGCAGATGCTTAACCAACTGAACCACCCAGGCACACTGGAAACTATTTTTTCTGGGGGGGGGGTATAAATAAAAATAAACTTTTATTATTCTTAAAGAATATTTAAAAACACTTAACAGAAAATTACTTACCTATTTTAAGCTATGTTCTTAATATTAAACACTGTAATGGATGATTATGTTAAATAAAATTTTCAGCAGGGAAAACAAACAAACAAACATTGAAAAATAAATGCAGGAAAGATGGTGGTTCATATTCCTAAACTGCTCACAAAAACCTGGAACAAATTCATGATGTGATATGCACCTAAACACATACATGCATACTTGCAATTGCTAAAATGTTTTACATTTACTTCTGCGATTAAAACAAAGTGCCAATAGATAAGCTCCTAATGCTATTCTTGATTTTCGAATTTGTTTATCTTGAGAATCAGGGCTCTCTCAGCAGTTGGTAATGGACTCCTTATGAGGAATGCTCTAGATAGGTTGCCTTGGGAAGCACTTACTTTCATTGAATAATATGTCAGTGCCAGATATCTCTTACAAAAACTTGATTTTTCTGGGAAATGTGTTCATTTGAGTGGCTTTTAGATGGAATGGTCAGGAGGCATTTCAGCTCTTTTTCATTGTTTTTGTTAAAAGTAAGATGGGTACTGTCACAATTTCCCTGGGGGGGTCTCAATAAATCAGACAGTGGCAACGTTTTCTGAAAATATACCCAAGTCTCTAAGGGAAAAGACTGGAAACCTATAAAATATTCAGAAAATACAAAATAATAACTACAAGTGGAGTAACTAGAAAATGTAAGTTTTGAATACAAATAAAGGGCTTAAAGAATCCAGAAAACATACTCGCCAAACATCCACCCTGAATTACATCTTCTTGAACAGAGAAACAAATACCCAAACACATCTGCCTAGGAACTGAGTGAGAGGTCAGGAAGTTTTATGCAAAATTGACAGAACATCAGCAATCCACCTTAAATGAAATATAGAAAACATATATTTAATGAAATAAGACCCTTATCAAAATCAAAAGATTAAACAACTAGTAATAAAGTTAATAAATTAGTAACAATGCATAGAATATTAAGAATATCCTTGGTATATCAGTATATGACTTTTTAACCAAAGGTAATAATTGTAAGAGAAGAAAGGGAGGAAATTGCAACATAAAAATGTATAATTTTGGAAAATTAATCTATAGATATTAAGGATTTAATCAATAGTTAAATAATTAATAAGCATTCAATCAAGTAGTTGGATAGAAAAAAATAGATAATCAGTAGAAAAACCTCTTTTAAGAGACTAAAATACACTTTCTTTACTTTTAATTTTTTGAAATGTCTAATGAAAAAGATCATTTTTAAAAATTATTTTTATTTATTTATTTGAGAGAGAGAAAGAGAGAGCCAGAGAATATGCACAAACAGGGGAAGGGCAGGGAAAGACAGAGGGAGGGAACCCAACCTGGGGCTGGAGTTGGAACTTGACCTGAACCTCTTGACTTGAGCTGAAGCCATTTTTTTTAATTCCATTATAAAAATATTAATTCAATAAACATGAAATGAGGTGTAAAAGACAAAATGCCCCAGACAATTAAGGAGATGACTTTATTTAGGCTATTGCAATAAGGAGAATGCTCATTAAGAAAGAACATCTTAAGGGAAAGGAAGAAGGCCTGGGATTTCATAGAGGCAGGTAAATAAGGAAGCCATATGTAATGGTTAATTTGTGTGTCAACCTAGCTAGACTATGGTACCCAGTCGTTCAGTCTAACCCCAGCTTAGGTGTCATTAAAATGTTTTTTAGATATGATTAACATTTAAATTAGTAGACTTTGAGCAAAACAGATACCTTCAACGTGAGTGGGTCTTACCCAATTAATTGGAGGTCTTAAGAAAAAATATCGCAATATCCTGCAGAATATTCCTGAAGGAATCCTGTATCCAGATTGCTTTTCACCTTGACTTACAATATCAACAATTCCCTGAACAGCAGTCTGTTGGTCTAATAGCAGGTTTTCAGACTCGAAAGCCCCATAATTACATGAGCCGATTGCACACACACACACACACACACTCTCTCTCTCTCTCTCTTTTGTCACCCCCACAGAAGAACTCTCAGTGGTATCTCTGACATCCAAACCAACCCTGAAATCACTATTCCCGTTTCTTGAAAAATAACAGGTTTGTAGCTAATTATTTTATCAGCCCATTTTCTGCCTGTAGAATTTCAAAAGTTGAACAACCTTCCTTTATTTTGTCCTGTCATCATCTTTTCCATTCCAAGCTAGCAGAGTTTCTTTTTGAATAAATGTCTTAAATCCTTATTGGTCTCCTGTGTAATTCATGGGGATCCAAACCCTCAGATAAGATGCTCTTCCATAGATCTAGCCTGGATAATGCCATTTCTATCCCTGATTTTTTCTGAGATAGTTAATTATATCCATGAGTCACAAACATATTCTTACAGTTCCTCTGTCAATCTTAATCAGATTGTTTGTTTTTTGGCAATTGAGTGTAGGAGTTCTTTGCGTATTTTAGGTATTTACCTCTTTTCAGAAAGAGGGTTTGCAATTTTTTTTTTCATTTTGCAGTTAGTTGTCTTTTCATTTTGTTGTTTCTTTTGCTGTGCAAAAAATTTTCAGTGAATATATCTTAGAAAAATTCTGAAAAAACTGTCTTTTTGTCCCATTTGAGTTGTTTGTTTTTAAATGCTTTTGTCAAGCTTTATCTATTTTGTTTGGTATGTCTCCCACTGTTTGAATAAGCTCCATGGGGACAAGAGTTTGTATCTATTATGCATTGCTCTACCTGCAATGTGTAGAAATGTGCCTGGCATATTGCAGGGTATAATAAATGTGTTAAATGTGTAAAATTCACCTACATGAAAAAGCTGACTTAAAATGAACACAAATAAAGCCAGGTGCTAAAAAATAAGATATAATAATTCTATCTTGTGACAAAATGATAAAATGATTGCAAATAAAGGAAAAGAAAGGAAAGGAAAGGAGAAAAAAATATATATATACGTTTCACTTAAAGTCTACTAATTCAAATGTTAATCATATTTGAAAAATATTTTAATGCATCTAGGCTGATGTTAGACTGAACAACTAGGTACCATAACCTAGCCATGTTAACACACAAATATCTGTACATACATGTGTATATATGTATACTGAACAGATAGGTACCATAGTCTAGCCAATATAACACATAAATATACATATATACATATATATACACAAACATATATTCTATATAGAATAGTTGCAGTAAACATTCATATACATATATATGCATATATGTATTTTATACATATATATGTATTTATACATATTTGTATTTAATATATATGTATATATGTATTTAATACATATATATATGCATATATGTATTTAATATATGTATTTAATACATATGTATGTATTCATATACATTCATATACATATATATGCATATATATGTACATGTTTACTGCAACTATTCTATATAGAATATTCCCAAAATTTAAATTAAAAAAACAAAAAACAAAAACAAGAAGTTTTCAATGCAAAAACTCCACAGAGGCCCAGATGGGTTCACTGGTGAATTCCACTAACAGTTAAGGGAGTAATTATACCAATTCTCTACAATCTTTTTCAGAGAATAGATGCAGGAAAACACTTCCTAATCTACTCTATGAGGCCAGCATTACCCTAAAACCAAAACAAAGTAAAAACATTACAAGAAAAGAAAACTACACCATTATCTCTCAAGAACATGGGCACAAAAACTCTAATATTACGAAATTGACTCCAAAAGAGCATAGATCAAATTATACCCATTGACCTAGTGGAAGTTATTCCAGATATGCAAGACTTATCTGACATTTTAAAATCAATTAATGCAATTATCACATCAGTAGGTTAAAAAAAATAGTTATGAGATCACATCAATAGATGAAAAAAGTGATTGGCAAAATCCAACATCTATTTATGATAAAAAAATTTCACAGTAAACTACAAATAGAGAAGAAGTTTCTCAACTTGGAAAAGACTACCTACAAAAACCCCATAGCTAACATTATAGTTAATGTTAAAGAATGAAGTTTTCCTGCTAAGGTCAGATACAAGGCAGAATGTCCCCTTTTACCACAACTTTACAATATTTTATTGGAAATACTTGTTAATGTGTTAAGATAAGAAAAAGAAATAGGAATGCCTGGGTGGCTCAGTCAGTTAAGCATCTGCCTTCGGCTCAGGTCATGATCCCAGGATCCTGGGATCGAGTCCCACATTGAGTGCCTTGCTTGGCAGGGAGCCCACTTCTCCCTCTGCCTGCCACTCCTCCTGCTTGTTCTCTCTCTCTCTGACAAATAAATAAATAAGACATCAAAAAAAAAAAAAAAGAAAGAAAAGGAAATAAGAACTGTAAAGAATGGGAAAGAAGAAAGAAAATTTGCTTGGCTCAGAGATAACAAGATCTTAAATGTTGAAAATCTAAAAGAATCAAAAAAATCACTGGAATTAATAGGCAATTAAAGCAAATCTACAGGATACAAAAGTATTATCAAACACAATCACTTTCATATGTGAACAAATGGAATTTGAAACTAAAACCACAATGCCACCTAAATTATCATTCCAAAAATGAAATATTTAGTATAAGAGTAAAAAATATATACAAGGTCTGTATGAGGGGAACTATAAAACTCATAGGGAATATTATGAATCAAATGAATCAAAGCTATAAATAAATGGACAGAGAGTTTATATTTAGGCATAGGAAGATCAATATTGTCAAGATGTCCATTCTTCCCAACTTGATCTACAGATCCAAAGCAATCCCAATTGAAATTCCAATAAGTTTTGTTATAGGTCTTCTCCAACTTGTCCTAAAGTTTATACAGAGAGGCAAAAGATCCAGAATAGTTGACACAATATTGAAGTAGAACATATTGTAGGTTGTAGTATGTAGATACTATCTGACTTTAAGACCAAGACCAAAGTACTGGGGTACTAGGATGATTTAGTTGGTTAGGTGTCCAAATCTTGATTTCAGCTCAGGTCATGATCTCAGGGTTGTGAGGTCAAGCCTTTCAACAGTCTCCATGTTCAGCAGGGAGTCTGCTTGATATTCTTTCCCTCTTCCCCTTCTCCCCCACATGCACTCTCTCGAAAAATAAATAAGTCATTAAAAAAAAGACTAACTATAAAACTACAGTAATCAAGATGATGTGGTATTGGCAAAAGAAAACACACATAGATCAACAGAAGAAATAGACCCATACAATATGGTGGACCTGATCTTTGACAAAGGAGCAAAAGCAACACAATGAAGCAAAAATAGTTTCTTCAGTAAGTAATGCTGGGATATCTGGACATGCATGTGTAAGACAATGACTTTAGACACAGATCTTAGACCTTTCACAAGAATAAGCTTAAAAACTGATTTCTGTGCATTGATTTTATATCCTGACACTTTACTGAATTCCTGTATAAGTTCTAGCAGTTTTGGAGTGGAGTCTTTTGGGTTTTCCACATATAGTATCATATCATCTGTGAAGAGTGATAATTTGACTTCTTCTTTGCCGATTTGGATGCCTTTAATTTCCTTTTGTTGTCTGATTGCTGAGGCTAGGACCTCTAGTACTATGTTGAATAGCAGTGGTGATAATGGACATCCCTGCCGTGTTCCTGACCTTAGCGGAAAAGCTTTCAGTTTTTCTCCATTGAGGATGATATTTGCGGTGGGTTTTTCATAGATGGCTTTGATGATATTGAGGTATGTGCCCTCTATCCCTACACTTTGAAGAGTTTTGATCAGGAAGGGATGCTGTACTTTGTCAAATGCTTTTTCAGCATCTATGGAGAGTATCATATGGTTCTTGTTCTTACTTTTATTGATGTGTTGTATCACATTGACTGATTTGCGGATGTTGAACCAACCTTGCAGCCCTGGAATAAATCCCACTTGGTCGTGGTGAATAATCTTTTTAATGTACTGTTGAATCCTATTGGCTAGTATTTTGTTGAGTATTTTCACATCTGTGTTCATCAAGGATATCGGTCTATAGCTCTCTTTTTTGGTGGGATCCTTGTCTGGTTTTGGGATCAAGGTGATGCTGGCCTCATAAAATGAGTTTGGAAGTTTTCCTTCCATTTCTATTTTTTGGAACAGTTTCAGGAGAATAGGAATTAGTTCTTCTTTAAATGTTTGGTAGAATTCCCCCGGGAAGCTGTCTGGCCCTGGGCTTTTGTTTGTTTGGAGATTTTTAATGACTGTTTCAATCTCCTTACTGGTTATGGGTCTGTTCAGGCTTTCTATTTCTTCCTGGTTCAGTTGTGGTAGTTTATATGTTTCTAGGAATGCATCCATTTCTTCCAGATTGTCCAATTTATTGCCGTAGAGTTGCTCATAGTATGTTCTGATAATTGTTTGTATTTCTTTGGTGTTAGTTGTGATCTCTCCTCTTTCATTCATGATTTTATTTATTTGGGTCCTTTCTCTTTTCTTTTTGATAAGTCGGGCCAGGGGTTTATCAATTTTATTAATTCTTTCAAAGAACCAGCTCCTAGTTTCGTTGATTTGTTCATTTGTTTTTTTGGTTTCTATTTCATTGATTTCTGCTCTGATCTTTATGATTTCTCTTCTCCTGCTAGGCTCAGGGTTTCTTTCTTGTTCTTTTTCCAGCTCCTTTAGGTGTAGGGTTAGGTTGTGTACCTGAGACCTTTCTTGTTTCTTGAGAAAGGCTTGTACCGCTATATATTTTCCTCTCAGGACTGCCTTTGTTGTGTCCCACAGATTTTGAACCGTTGTATTTTCATTATCATTTGTTTCCATGATTTTTTTCAATTCTTCTTTAATTTCCCGGTTGACCCATTCATTCTTTAGAAGGATGCTGTTTAGTCTCCATGTATTTTGGTTCTTTTCAAACTTCCTTTTGTGGTTGAGTTCTAGCTTTAGAGCATTGTGGTCTGAAAATATGCAGGGAATGATCCCAATCTTTTGATACTGGTTGAGTCCTGATTTAGGACCGAGGATGTGATCTATTCTGGAGAATGTTCCATGTGCACTAGAGAAGAATGTGTATTCTGTTGCTTTGGGATGAAATGTTCTGAAATCAGTTGCATTTCTCTACACCAACAGCAAGACAGAAGAAAGGGAAATTAAGGAGTCAATCCCATTTACAATTGCACCCAAAACCATAAGATACCTAGGAATAAACCTAACCAAAGAGACACAGAATCTATACTCAGAAAACTATAAAGTACTCATGAACGAAATTGAGGAAGACACAAAGAAATGGAAAAATGTTCCATGCTCCTGGATTGGAAGAATAAATATTGTGAAAATGTCTATGTTACCTAAAGCAATCTACACATTTAATGCAATTCCTATCAAAGTACCATCCATCTTTTTCAAAGAAATGGAACAAATAATTCTAAAATTTATATGGAACCAGAAAAGACCTCGAATAGCCAAAGGGATATTGAAAAAGAAAGCCAACGTTGGTGGCATCACAATCCCGGACTTCAAGCTCTATTACAAAGCTGTCATCATCAAGACAGCATGGTACTGGCACAAAAACAGACCCATAGATCAATGGAACAGAATAGAGAGCCCAGAAATAGACCCTCAAATCTATGGTCAACTAATCTTCGACAAAGAAGGAAAGAATGTCCAATGGAAAAAAGACAGCCTCTTCAATAAATGGTGCTGGGATAATTGGACAGCCACATGCAGAAAAATGAAATTGGACCATTTCCTTACACCACACACAAAAATAGACTCAAAATGGATCAAGGACCTCAATGTGCGAAAGGAATCCATCAAAATCCTTGAGGAGAACACAGGCAGCAACCTCTTCGACCTCAGCCGCAGCAACATCTTCCTAGGAACAACGCAAAAGTCAAGGGAAGCAAGGGCAAAAATGAACTATTGGGATTTCATCAAGATCAAAAGCTTTTGCACAGCAAAGGAAACAGTTAACAAAATCAAAAGACAACTGACAGAATGGGAGAAGATATTTGCAAACGACATATCAGATAAAGGACTAGTGTCCAGAATCTATAAAGAACTTAGCAAACTCAACACCCAAAGAACAAATAATCCAATCAAGAAATGGGCAGAGGACATGAACAGACATTTCTGCAAAGAAGACATCCAGATGGCCAACAGATACATGAAAAAGTGCTCCATATCACTCGGCATCAGGGAAATACAAGTCAAAACCACAATGAGATATCACCTCACACCAGTCAGAATGGCTAAAATCAACAAGTCAGGAAATGACAGATGCTGGCAAGGATGCGGAGAAAGGGGAACCCTCCTACACTGTTGGTGGGAATGCAAGCTGGTGCAATCTCTCTGGAAAACAGCATGGAGGTTCCTCAAAATGTTGAAAATAGAACTGCCCTATGACCCAGCAATTGCACTATTGGGTATTTACCCTAAAGATACAAACGTAGTGATCCAAAGGGGCACGTGTACTCGAATGTTTATAGCAGCAATGTCCACAATAGCCAAACTATGGAAAGAACCTAGATGTCCATCCACAGATGAATGGATCAAGAAGATGTGGTATATATACACAATGGAATACTATGCAGCCATCAAAAGAAATGAAATCTTGCCATTTGGGACAACATGGATGGAACTAGAGCGTATCATGCTTAGCGAAATAAGTCAAGCAGAGAAAGACAACTATCATATGATCTCCCTGATATGAGGAAGTGGTGATGCAACATGGGGGCTTAAGTGGGTACGAGAAGAATAAATGAAAGAAGATGGGATTGGGAGGGAGACAAACCATAAGTGACTCTTAATCTCACAAAACAAACTGAGGGTTGCTGGGGGGAGGGGGTTTGGGAGAAGGGGGTGGTATTATGGACATTGGGGAGGGTATGTGTTTTGGTGAGTGCTGTGAAGTGTGTAAACCTGGTGATTCACAGACCTGTACCCCTGGGGATAAAAATATATGTTTATAAAAAATAAAAAATTATATAAAAAAAAAGATAACCTATCAAAAAAAAAATTTTAGTAAAAAGAAAAAAAAAAGAATAAGCTTAAAAAGCATCACAGACCTAAATGAAAAACAGAAACTATAAAGCTCCTAAAATATGTCATAATGAAAAACTTACATAACCTTGAATATGTTAATGGCTTTTTTAGGTACAACAACAAATGTGTAGTCCAAGAAAAATAAGTGATAAGCGAGATTCCATTAAAATGAAAAATTTCATCTTTGGGCAAGACAATGTCAAAACAATAAGACAGGTCACAGACTAGGGAAAAAAATACTTGCAAAAGATATATTTGATAAAGTAGAGTTATCCAAAATACATGAAGTACTCTTAAAAAACTCAGCAATAGGGGCACCTGGGTGGCTCAGTTGGATAAGTGTCTGCCTTTGGCTCAGATCGTGATCTCAGGGTCCTGGGATTGAGCCCTGCATCAGGCTCTCTGCTCAGCAGGGAGTCTGCTTCTCCCTCTCCCTCTTCCTGCCTCTCTGTCTACTTGTGATCTCTCTCTCTTTCTGTCCAATAAATAAATAGAATCTTAAAAAAAAAAAAACCTCAGCCATAACAAGCAACTTGTTTAAAAAATAGGCCAATGATCTTAACAGACTCCTCACTAAAGAAGATATACACAAGATGGCAAATAATCATGTGAAAAGGTATTCTTAATCATATGTCATCATGAAATGCAAATGAAAACATCAGTGAGATACCATTACATACTTACTAAAATGGCCAAATCTTTAACACCGAGAACATCAAATTCTGGTGAGGATATGGAACAACATGAACTGTCATATATTGCTGGTGAGAATGCAAAATACTGTCTTCTTTGGAAGACAGTATGGACAGTATGGCAGTTCCTTTTTTTTTTAAGATTTTATTTATTTATTTGACAGAGATCACAAGTAGGCAGAGAGGCAGGCAGAGAGAGAGAGAGAGGAAGGGAAGCAGAGAGCCTGATGTGGGGCTCGATCCCAGGACGCTGGGATCATCACCTGAGCCGAAAGCAGAGGCTTTAACACACTGAGCCACCCAAGTTCCCTGGTATGGCAGTTTCTTAAAAGATGAACATACTTTCATCATACAATCCAGCAATTGCACACTTTAGTATTTACCCTAAGAAATCAAAAACTTCCATCTATTTAAAAGCCTACATATAGATGTTTATAGTAGCTTTCTTTATAATTGCCAAAACTTGGAAGCAACCAAGATGGCCTCCAGTAGGTATATGCATAAATAAATTGTGATACATCTAGACAATGGAATATTATTCAGCCATAAAAAAGAAAAAAGCTATCAAGCCATGGGAAGATATAGGGAAACCTTAAATGCATATTACTAAGTTAAAGAAACCAATTTTTGATACTTACTCTATGATTCCAGATATGCAAGATATGCATTCTAGAAAAGATGAAACTATGGAGATGGTAAAAAGGTCAGTGGTTGCCCGTGGTTGGTGTGATGGAGGGAGGAATGAATGGGCAGAGCACATACTAGCAATATATAAAAATATTACTTTCCATTTTTTGGAAGTATCTTTATGTTTCATGAAAAAATAATAAAGATATTAAATAGATTAAATATGGAGTTCTCAAAAAGGAAAGGGGCCCAATTCAACTTTCAAGAACACATAATAAAACTTTTCAAACTTTCTAAGACTGTTTTATCATTTTGCAAAATTCTCATTATATCAGTATTCAGACAACCTGCAAAGAATTACCTTTTTAGATAATTTCCACATGTATAACCAGAGGAAAACTGATCAGAGGAGATAAATATCAGTTTAAATCCCGCTATGACAGCTCTCAAATAGATGGTATACATTATATAAAAGATGCTAATTGATGCTTGAAATGGATTAATTCTATTTCCTGTCATTAGCATTTACAATGAAAATCAGTGGGATGCCTGGCTGGTTCAGTGGATAGAGCAGGTGACTCTTAATTTCAGGGTCATGAGTTCAAATCCCATGTTGGGTATAGAGATTGCCTTAAAAAAAATCTTAAAAAAAATAAAATAACATGAAAGTCAGAAAGCTTCAATATTTTGGAATACTTCTTTTTTGGTGGCGGCACCTAGGTGGCTCAGTTGGTTAAATAACTGCCTTTGGCTCAGCTCATGATCCCAGGGTCCTGGGATTGAGCCCCATGTCAGGCTCCCTGCTCGGCAGGAAGCCTGCTTCTCCCTCTCCCACACCCAATGTGTGTATTACCTCTCTTGCTGTTTCTCTCTGTCAAATAAATAAATAAAATCTTTTGAAAAAGTAATTATTTTTTGGTGAGCATTATTAGATGGGTGCACAAAAGGAAAAGTTCATCTCTCTGATCTTCACCACACAATAAACCATTAATACAACTTTCATAAGAATGCTTAAGTGATAGTTGGATGAGGCTGTTATGGTGTGAACAGTTTAAACCCTCTACAGGTGTTGGTGACTGGTAGAAGCATCAGTTCTGTGTTAATTCTCAGGTTTAATGATAAAAGAGCCACACTGAGCAACACAAGACACAATTTGTAAGAAGGGGAAATAAAAAATCAAGCGCAAGTTAATTTAATCTAAACTTTGAACAAAACAAAGGACCTTAGAGATCAGGAGTATAAAACTGATTATGTCAAATAATAAAGCAAGAAGTTGAATAGATGAGTACTTTGTCCTTATCCTTTGATGTCTGTCTTAGAACAGACAGTTGGTATGCTAAAGAAGGTGATAATTGCACCTAATGATTATTGGAGACTAGCTTCTGCACTAATATTTATGAAAGAAAAGACTGGGTTTTGAAGAATCAGGGAGTTTTCAGTTTAAAATGAATGTCAGTCACATTCCCACTTAGCTGGATGAATTCCAAAAGCCTCTCTCATAAACATTCTACAAACCATAAGAGAAAAGAATTGTGGAATGGAAAGAGAACATGCAGTAATCAAGTCTAAGCAGGTTGTTTTTCATGGAATAATAAAAAGGATACTAGATATGGCTTAAGTTTGCTTTTGTCACAGATCTATGAATTGATAGAAATTTAAATAAACATGTGTCAGAGAATGGTAATGAGATATTACAGTGAAAATTGATGGTTTTTGCTTTATGTATACATTCTGGACGATATGAAAAACCTATACATTCCCTATCTCAAAATCTTATCCCGGGGCACCTGGGTGGCTCAGTGGGTTAAAGCCTCTGCCTTCAGCTCAGGTCATGATCCCAGAGTCTGGGATCAAGCCCCATATCAGGCTCTCTGCTCAGCAGGGAGCCTGCTTCCTCCTCCTCCCCTCTCTCTCTCTCTCTCTCTCTCTCTCTCTCTGCCTGCCTCTCTGCCTACTTGTGATCTGTCAAATAAATAAATAAATAAATCTTTTTTCTTGGTCTTGTTCTTTCTTTGATTTTTCTTTTTTCTTTTTTTTTTAATTTTTTATTTTTTATAAACATATATTTTTATCCCCAGGGGTACAGGTCTGTGAATCACCAGGTTTACACACTTCACAGCACTCACCAAAGCACATACCCTCCCCAATGTCCATAATCCCACCCCCTACTCCCAAAACCCCTCCCCCCAGCAACCATCAGTTTGTTTTGTGAGATTAAGAGTCACTTATGGTTTGTCTCCCTTCCAATCCCATCTTGTTTCCTTGATTCTTCTCCTACCCACTTAAGCCCCCATGTTGCATCACCACTTCCTCATATCAGGGAGATCATATGATAGTTGTCTTTCTCTGCTTGACTTATTTCGCTAAGCATGATACCCTCTAGTTCCATCCATGTTGTCGCAAATGGCAAGATTTCATTTCTTTTGATGGCTGCATAGTATTCCATTGTGTATATATACCACATCTTCTTGATCCATTCATCTGTTGATGGACATCTAGGTTCTTTCCATAGTTTGGCTATTGTGGACATTGCTGCTATAAACATTCGGGTGCACATGCCCCTTTGGATCACTACGTTTGTATCTTTAGGGTAAATACCCAATAGTGCAATTGCTGGGTCATAGGGCAGTTCTATTTTCAACATTTTGAGGAACCTCCATGCTGTTTTCCAGAGTGGCTGCACCAGCTTGCATTCCCACCAACAGTGTAGGAGGGTTCCCCTTTCCCGGCATCCTCGCCAGCATCTGTCATTTCCTGACTTGCTGATTTTAGCCATTCTGACTGGTGTGAGGTGATATCTCATTGTGGTTTTGACTTGTATTTCCCTGATGCCGAGTGATATGGAGCACTTTTTCATGTGTCTGTTGGCCATCTGGATGTCTTCTTTGCAGAAATGTCTGTTCATGTCCTCTGCCCATTTCTTGATTGGATTATTTGTTCTTTGGGTGTTGAGTTTGCTAAGCTCTTTATAGATTCTGGACACTAGTCCTTTATCTGATATGTCGTTTGCAAATATCCTCTCCCATTCTGTTAATGCAATTCCTATCAAAGTACCATCCATCTTTTTCAAAGAAATGGAAAAAATAATTCTAAAATTTATATGGAACCAGAAAAGACCTCGAATAGCCAAAGGGATATTGAAAAAGAAAGCCAATATTGGTGGCATCACAATTCCAGACTTCAAGCTCTATTACAAAGCTGTCATCATCAAGACAGCGTGGTACTGGCACAAAAACAGACCCATAGATCAATGGAACAGAATAGAGAGCCCAGAAATAGACCCTCAACTCTATGGTCAACTCATCTTAGACAAAGCAGGAAAGAATGTCCAATGGAAAAAAGACAGCCTCTTCAATAAATGGTTTTGGGAAAATTGGACAGCCACATGCAGAAAAATGAAATTGGACCATTTCCTTACACCACACACAAAAATAGACTCAAAATGGATGAAGGACCTCAATGTGCGAAAGGAATCCATCAAAATCCTTGAGGAGAACACAGGCAGCAACCTCTTCGACCTCTGCCGCAGCAACATCTTCCTAGGAACAACGCCAAAGGCAAGGGAAGCAAGGGCAAAAATGAACTATTGGGATTTCATCAAGATAAATAAATAAATCTTAAAAAAAAATCTTATCCCATGGAAATATATATTCAAATAAGTTTAATTATTATGGTAGTTTTAATTAAATTACTATTCATTAAGGATCAAAATTTATAGCACTTCTCAGATACATATGACAGTGCGCTAAAAGACTCGAAGTTTAAAACCCGGTATTATATTATGGTAAGATACAATGGAGAAGCACTGGATTCTGAATTGGAAGATACTGGGTTGGAAGATACTGTTCTAATCTTGGGTTGTGTGACTATAGTGAAATAACTTCTGCCCTGCTTTGAGAGATTACACATTTCCTATTTCAATATTCCCTAGCACTTTCACTGGTCTCATTATTAAGAAGAATAAACTTTACAATAGTAAATTTTCATATATATAATCCTACTTGTGATTGGCATCCAAGTCCCAGAATTTCTGGCCAACTAATTTTGCAGGTTCATCTTGGTTATATCATTAGCCTCAAAATAGCAAGACTTCTCATTTCATAATATTTTATTTTTACATCCTATTGTTTTGGTTATCTTCTGGTGTATAACAAACCACCATTGTGGTGTGCAACAAGGAATCTTTTATGATCTCTCATAATTTTATGTATTGACTAGGCCTAACTAAGCAAGTCTGTTACTTGCCTGGGGTCTCTTATCTGTTGCATTCAGATGGCTTCTGGGGCTGGAATCATTTGGAGGTTGGTTTAGGATGCTCCAGTGTTTGTGCCTCCATCTCTCTTGTTCTCTTTCCTTGTAGTCAAAGGGGCCTCTCTCTCTCTCTCTCTTTCCATATGATCTTTATGCAGGGTCTCTGTATATGGGCTTTCCAAGTGTGTAACCAGATTTTTTTATAGGGCCAATTGGGTATTCCCATGAGAATCTCAGTAAGAAGTTGATAATTCTCATAAAGGCCAGTTTGGAATGGAATCATCATCTCCTCTGACATACTTTATGATCACAGGATCAGCCTAAGATTCAGTATGGGAGGACTACACAAGGGTATGAATAATGAAAGATGTAGTTCATGGCAGGATAATATTTGAAGATAAATACCACAACTACTTTAGAGTTAACTGTACTCCTTATTCAAATAATGGTGTGGTGAGGAAAGGTATTTTTATATTTCATAATAGATGTGGAAATGAGGAAAATAAGGAAAAGCTTAATATCTGTTTTTTTATCTGTTCTCTAGTTTCAGAAACACTGAAAGTGTTTATTATCTTGAAACAGTCAAAGAATTTATAAAAGCATACCAGACTCAATATTCATGAGAAGTCAGTATAGATAACTAGGTATCAGAATAAACACCTATACATCAATACCAAAGCTATTTATTTAGTAACGAGTGGTATTGATAAGAGGCCAGTGCACCAGAGAATGGAAGTTAGTCAGTTATAGCTGGGGGTTTCAGAGACAGTACCCTGAAGCTTATGACTTTCCTGAAATGATATGGTACCTGCTCACCCTGCCTCATTTCTCATAACCACATGTATCCTAAGTAAGAAGTGACTGGGACACTGAGTAACTGCCTAGAAGTTTCAAGGTTTTAACATTGGTATTACTTTCTTGCTGAGTTGCTGTGTTTTGTCAGTCCTGTTATTCATTCCCAAACCAAGTAACACTGGTTGTGGATGAAGCCTATTACATTGTGTAGCTTTGTTTTGTCAATGTGACACCAAAACCACCATTACTAGTTAAGTGGGGGGTGTGTGTATGAAATTCTAACTATATTCACCCTCCTTACTTTATTCTCTTACTCTTGGACACAAGGCAGGTAAGTAACTCATTATGTGGAATAGTTCCCCTTGAAATGAATGTGATTGATAGATTTAGTCACTAACTCCTCTTGGATAATGGATAATCTCATGGCTGTACTACAGGAAGAGTGTGTGTTAGAGGAGGAAGAACTGATTTTTACATTACTCACAGCTCCTGTCACTTAAAATCAGGTGTACATCCTGTCTGAAGCCAAACAACTAATCTGGAGCTGATTCTGTTTCTATTCTGGACCTAATCAGTGCTGTAAGACATTTAATTATTAGCAACTCAACTAGTTTAGTAAACTTAGAAAGGAAATGCATTGACAAACCTGCTTTCTTTTCTGCTTGGCCAATAGCCAGACTATTTCTCCCTGCTTTTTTTGCTTCTACGTAGATCTAAGTGACAAAATGTTGCCTTTGGAAATTATTGGTCACTTCTAGGGTGAAATACTAAAACAGGTATATACCTTTTCCATTATCTTATTCCTTATTCCCTGGTTATAATTCTAGGTTAATCTGGAAATGGCAGGTTGAGGTTTGAGAGAACTTGGTGGCCTGAATTGATGTTTACAGAGGACCTCCCCTCATAATTACAGCAATATTAATGACTTATGTTGGATAGTCAGGAAAAGGACTAGAAAGTGAAGTTTTAATGGGTTATATCACTAAGATTTGAGGTTTATTTGTTGCAACAGCTAGCATTATATACAATGACCAATACTGAAAATAGTACAAGTAGTTAGAGTAACCAAAAAAGTATTTGGTTTTGGATTAGGAGTTGGGCAGTGGGCAGGAAGAAACTGAGATTAGAGGTTTTAAAGTTGGTGATGTGTGTCTTCCAGTTGCAAATATTTGGAAAAATGGTTGCCTGTGAAAACTTAGGAGGCAAACCTCAAGACTGTGGATATGATAACTTCTGGAAAAGTAGTTAGAATTAAGTTTCAATGTGAATAGGTGAGTTTTAGCCATTTAGATCCAAAAAAACAACAGATGCATTCAAGAGAATGGTTAGTTTCTAAGCTGAAATGACAATATATTCAAAGATCCTAGGAATTTGAAGCCTTGAATTATTATAAAATCTAAAAAAATAGGAAATAAAGATTGAAAACAGTGTTTAGTAAGAGGGCAGGCAAAAAGAAATAGAACCAGAGTCTAAAAAGGAAACATATTCCACTGCCAAGTCTGAGAAACCACATAATGTTTATGCCATAATATTCTAATATCACTAGAAACCTAACATTCTGTTAATCAGTAATGACTGGGCTTGCTTACTACTTTTTCTGAGTGGGAGATTTCACAGAAGTTATCCCGCCCCAGTAACAGTAACATGTACACTGGGTTTAGGAGCTGCAGAATCATCCCCTTTATTTCAAGTTTTTCTAGATTAAAAACACCCAAGTCTGTATCTCATGGAGAGGACTACATATCACGTGAAGTTCCTGGATTGTGACCTTCATGGAGTGCTTGCACCATGCTTTGAGTCCTCTACTTAAAGAAGGTGATAGGATTTTATGTGTGGGAAGCAGGGCCAACTAACTTTTTCCTCTCTGCAGAGTAAGTACAAGGCCTAGGAGCACAATACTTTAAGGGGCCCACAAAAATGTTTTTTTTTTTAAATCCCAAGAAAAAATTAGGTCAAAGAAAATATTTAATTTTTAATATTTAATATTTAATTTAATATTTAATATTTAATTCATACCAATGCCATTATAAAATATAATTGTAATTATTTTGAAAAAGGAAATGTCCCAGGACATCAAGATTTTTTAAAACCCTCAAAAGTCATAATATTGCCCTGGTGGGAACAGGAATACAATGCATATTTTGTGACAGACTGTGCTAGAGACAATGGTATGTGCTTAATAAATATTTATTTTTTTATTTCATGGGCAAAGAGTGAAGCTATTGTGGCCAGGCATTTTGCATCCTGATGTCACTATGTGATTCTTATTTCCATTGAAGAGTTAGAAAATCAACTGTCAGTTTAAGACAGAGAAAGTTAAGATCACAGATGTCTTCTCCATCCTCCCTCTACTTCCCCATTTATTAGGTCAACAATGAAGATGCTCCTGGAACCTCAAGAGAGAAAAGACTGGATACCTGAAAAAATGCATCAGAGATTGTTGAGGAGCTACATTATGCTTTGATATAAACAAGAAATCATGTTTTTATTATGTTCAGTCACTAAGATTTGGGGGTTTATATGTTATAGTTGCTAGTGTTATCCACCTTAAATAATACAAGGGTAATTTCAATACCTCAGAATATTTTTTTGAATTTATTTTCTCAATTAATAGACAATATCTTTGCTCATGATACATTTTGTGACAAAAACACACTCACTTTGTTAATCCTCAGTATAATACAATAAGTAAATATTTCTTCATTTTTAAAGGTGGAAAAGCTGAAATTTTTTCTGCCAAAGGATGACGCATAATCTATTTTTTCAATCCAACCCCAAGATTAGATCATCTCAAACATACTTTAAAGAAATTCTCATTATTATATATTTTATAAAGAGGGAAATGCCATTTTTTCTGTCACAAGATAACCTCTGATGAAACTTTTTATTCCAACCTCCCCTACGTGCTCATCGCCCTTATATTTCCTATCTTGTGAACTTCAGCCTCACTTTCCCTTTTTTTATGTAATGAAAATAACATTATTCATGGTGATTGTAATAGGTTTTAGCTTAGATACTATAGATAAAAATATTTTGTAAATTATAAAGCAATACATGTAATTGATGATTGTTATGTTGAAGAATAAAGGTAGAAAAGGCTGCTACTTAATAAAAAAGACCAATCACTGACAACAGCAATATAAAACATTTTAAAGTCTTCTTAAGGGTAACAGAAGGGTGAAATGGAGAATAATCAAAGACAAAATTTGGTTAAAATCTATTCTTTATTTGGAGATATGTATTATGGAATATGAGGACCAAAACAAAGGTCCTTTTCACACTCTCTAAAAAGTAAGGTCTATCATTTAAAATACTGTAACAGAATAAGGTCTATTAGAGAAAACATTATGGCCAGATAGGACCATGGCCCTTCATATTTTACTAGATATATGGGAATGAGAAATGTTTTTTCTTTAAGTCTGAAACACTAGACACAGTCAAATATTAAGTTAGGGAATCGATCAAATAATTTTATTTCCCTCTTGTTCTCCATTTTATGGATGAACTAACTGAAATCCAGAGAGGATTATTACTTTTTCCCCCAAATTTTCTTGGTAGTTTCATGTGACCACTCTGCTAAAGTACTTCAATGGGTAAACAAAACAATGTTCAAAAATTGTTCAAAAAACAATGTCACACCCATGATGAGTCAAAGAGTGAGTGTGAGGGTATTTTTTATAGAGGCTGTCTCCTAAACAATAATCCCTTAAAATATAATGCCATGAAATGAGCATTAAGAATTTATTTAAACTTGTTTAAGTTACATGTGTTTCTATTTGAAAATTTGCGGATTCCATATTCTCTATTGTTTCAGTTTTTGATTAATGGTGAGAAAAAAAGATTTTCTGCAGTCTTGTAAAAATATGTCTATGTCATCAGAGAGTATTTCCTTTTCTTTATTTCAAAGTTAATTTCTCTATTAGCTGACCAAACTAGCTAGGAATAGATTTTCTTTATTCACAATAAAAAATAAAATGCTTTATGTGCTAATTTTACCGTAAAACAGGAAAGGTTTTTTTTAACCACTGAGTACCAAAAAAAAAAAAAAAAAAAAAAATTAATTGGCTTAATATTCTTACTTAAAGACTCCACAATAATTTTAGTATGAAATATATAATTACTCAATGAACTATTTGGAGTCATTTTAGATATTTTCTTTTTTTTTGTATTTTAATTTTTTATTTTTTTTATACACATATATTTTTATCCGCAGGGGTACAGGTCTGTGAATCACCAGGTTTACACACTTCACAGCACTCACCAAAGCACATACCCTCCCCAATGTCCATAATCCGACCCCCTTCTCCCAAAACCCCTCCCCCCAGCAACCCTCAGTTTGTTTTCTGAGATTAAGAGTCACTTATGGTTTAACTCCCTCCCAATCCCATCTTGTTTCATTTATTCTTATCCTACCCACTTAAGCCTCCATGTTGCATCACCACTTCCTCATATCAGGGAGATCATATGTTAGTTGTCTTTCTCTGCTTCACTAATTTCGCTAAGCATGACACGCTCTAGATCCATCCATGTTGTCGCAAATGGCAAGATTTCATTTCTTTTGATGGCTGCATAGTATTCCATTGTGTATATATACCACATCTTCTTGATCCATTCATCTGTTGGTGGACATCTAGGTTCTTTCCATAGTTTGGCTATTGTGGAGATTGCTGCTATAAACATTCGGGTGCACGTGCCCCTTTGGATCACTACGTTTGTATCTTTGCAATTGCTGGGTCATAGGGCAGTTCTATTTTCAACATTTTGAGGAACCTCCATGCTGTTTTCCAGAGTGGCTGCACCAGCTTGCATTCCCACCAACAGTGTAGGAGGGTTCCCCTTTCCTGGCATCCTCGCCAGCATCTGTCATTTCCTGACTTGCTGATTTTAGCCATTCTTACTGGTGTGAGGTGATATCTCATTGTGGTTTTGATTTGTATTTCGCTGATGCCGAGTGATATGGAGCACTTTTTCATGTGTCTGTTGGCCATCTGTATGTCTTCTTTGCAGAAATGTCTGTTCATGTCCTCTGCCCATTTCTTGATTGGATTATTTGTTCTTTGGGTGTTGAGTTTGCTAAGTTCTTTATAGATTCTGGACACTAGTCCTTTATCTGATATGTCGTTTGCAAATATCTTCTCCCATTCTGTCAGTTGTCTTTTGATTTTGTTAACTGTTTGCTTTGCTGTGCAAAAGCTTTTGATCTTGATGAAATCCCAATAGTTCATTTTTGCCCTTGCTTCCCTTGCCTTTGGTGTTGTTCCTAGGAAGATGTTGCTGTGGCTGAGGTCGAAGAGGTTGCTGCCTGTGTTCTCCTCAAGGATTTTGATGGATTCCTTTCGCACATTGAGGTCCTTGATCCATTTTGAGTCTATTTTTGTGTGTGGTGTAAGGAAATGGTCCAATTTCATTTTTCTGCATGTGGCTGTCCAATTTTCCCAGCACCATTTATTGAAGAGGTTGTCTTTTTTCCATTGGACATTCTTTCCTGCTTTGTCAAAGATTAGTTGACCATAGATTTGAGGGTCTATTTCTGGGCTCTCTATTCTGTTCCATTGATCTATGTGTCTGTTTTTGTGCCAGTACCATGCTGTCTTGATGATGACAGCTTTGTAATAGAGCTTGAAGTCCGGAATTGTGATGCCACCAACGTTGGCTTTCTTTTTTAATATCCCTTTGGCTATTTGA
Source organism: Mustela nivalis (assembly GCF_964662115.1). Classification (NCBI taxonomy): domain Eukaryota; kingdom Metazoa; phylum Chordata; class Mammalia; order Carnivora; family Mustelidae; genus Mustela; species Mustela nivalis. The sequence goes on from NC_139032.1 coordinate 54,114,361, forward strand.
GGTCTTTTCTGGTTTCATATAAATTTTAGAAATATTTGTTCCATTTCTTTGAAAAAGATGGATGGTACTTTGATAGGAATTGCATTAAATGTGTAGATTGCTTTAGGTAGCATAGACATTTTCACAATATTTATTCTTCCAATCCAGGAGCATGGAACATTTTTCCATTTCTTTGTGTCTTCCTCAATTTCTTTCATGAGTACTTTATAGTTTTCTGAGTATAGATTCTGTGCCTCTTTGGTTAGGTTTATTCCTAGGTATCTTATGGTTTTGGGTGCAATTGTAAATGGGATTGACTCCTTAATTTCTCTTTCTTCTGTCTTGCTGTTGGTGTAGAGAAATGCAACTGATTTCTGTGCATTGACTTTATATCCTGACACTTTACTGAATTCCTGTATAAGTTCGAGCAGTTTTGGAGTGGAGTCTTTTGGGTTTTCCACATATAGTATCATATCATCTGCAAAGAGTGATAATTTGACTTCTTCTTTGCCGATTTGGATGCCTTTAATTTCCTTTTGTTGTCTGATTGCTGAGGCTAGGACCTCTAGTACTATGTTGAATAGCAGTGGTGATAATGGACATCCCTGCCATGTTCCTGACCTTAGTGGAAAAGCTTTCAGTTTTTCTCCATTGAGAATGATATTTGCCGTGGGTTTTTCATAGATGGCTTTGATGATATTGAGGTATGTGCCCTCTATCCCTACACTTTGAAGAGTTCTGATCAGGAAGGGATGCTGTACTTTGTCAAATGCTTTTTCAGCATCTATGGAGAGTATCATATGGTTCTTGTTCTTTCTTTTATTGATGTGTTCTATCACATTGACTGATTTGCGGATGTTGAACCAAACTTGCAGCCCTGGAATAAATCCCACTTGGTCGTGGTGAATAATTGTTTTAATGTACTGTTGAATCCTATTGGCTAGTATTTTCTTGAGTATTTTCGCATCTGTGTTCATCAAGGATATTGGTCTATACCTCTCTTTTTTTGTGGGATCCTTGTCTGGACATCACAGATATATTCAGAACATTTCATCCCAAAGCAACAGAATACACATTCTTCTCTAGTGCACATGGAACATTCTCCAGAATAGATCACATCCTCGGTCCTAAATCGGGACTCAACCGGTATCAAAAGATTGGGATCATTCCCTGCATATTTTCAGATCACAATGCTCTAAAGCTAGAACTCAACCACAAAAGGAAGTTTGGAAAGAACCCAAATACATGGAGACTAAACAACATCCTTCTAAAGAATGAATGGGTCAACTGGGAAATTAAAGAAGAATTGAAAAAAATCATGGAAACAAATGATAATGAAAATACAACGGTTCAAAACCTGTGGGACACAACAAAGGCAGTCCTGAGAGGAAAATATATAGCAGTACAGCCTTTCTCAAGAAACAAGAAAGGTCTCAGGTACACAACCTAACCCTACACCTAAAGGAGCTGGAGAAAGAACAAGAAAGAAACCCTAAGCCCAGCAGGAGAAGAGAAATCATAAAGATCAGAGCAGAAATCAATGAAATAGAAACCAAAAAAAACAATAGAACAAATCAACGAAACTAGGAGCAGGTTCTTTGAAAGAATTAATAAAATTGATAAACCCCTGGCCAGACTTATCAGAAAGAAAAGAGAAAGGACCCAACTAAATAAAATCATGAATGAAAGAGGAGAGATCACAACTACCACCAAAGAAATACAAACTATTATAAGAACATACTATGTGCAACTCTACATTAACAAATTTGACAATCTGGAAGAAATGGATGCATTCCTAGAAACATATAAACTACCACAACTGAACCAGGAATAAGTAGAAAGCCTGAACAGACCCATAACCAGTAAGGAGATTGAAACAGTCATTAAAAATCTCCAAACAAACAAAAGCCCAAGGCCAGATGGCTTCCTGGGGGAATTCTACCAAACATTTAAAGAAGAACTAATTGCTATTCTCCTGAAACTGTTCCAAAAAATAGAAATGGGAGGAAAACTTCCAAACTCATTTTATGAGGCGAGCATCACCTTGATCTCGTTAAAATAACTTTTAAGCTGGTTTGGAAATCGTGCTATAAATTGAGAATTCTATCTATAGTGATAAACTTTTTTCAGCATTGAGACAGTACAGTTATGTAGAGCAATATTTTTACAAGATGGGTTATTATATTCCATGAACGACTTGGTTAATATGCTAGTATGTCCTTTCATATATCTTATCTTCCAATATGTGTTGAAGAAAAAAGGATAGGAACAAAAGGATGACCTATGTGAGTGATTCTAAAGACCACCTTCCAAAGCATTAGACTCATTTATAATGTATTCACATGTTTCCTATTCAAATTGATGCTGTAGATTTCATGCTACTGATGAATGACATTGAGGTTCAGTCTGCTGAAATGTGGCATAATTATTACAATCCTACAAATTAATTTAAAAATATTTACTAATTCTTAAGCCATAGCTCTTTTAGATAGTTGCTATTTATGAATGTTGTTCCAGGGGCTCCTGAGTGGCTCAGTTGATTAAGCATCTGCCTTTGGCTCAGGTCCTGATCTCAGGATCCTAGGATTGAGCCCCACATCAGGCTCCTTTCCCAGAAGAGGGTCTGCTTCTTCTCCTCCTCTCTCTGAACTTCCTCCCCATTTGTTTGCACTCTCTCAAAAAAAAAAAAAAAAGAATGTTGTTCCAGTTTTGGTGTATTTTTCTTTTCAAAATATAATGTTCTACATTCTTATGTAAAAATATTTCTGTTGTTCAACAGTCTCATCCAGTTGTCCTTTTTTAATACTGTACAAGCTAAATAAACCTTCCCTATTTTTAAAGCACTTTCTGTATTGTTAATTAAGACAATATTAAATGTTGTTACTTCTTACATTCTCCTTAACGTTTCAGCACACTTACTGAAGAGTATATCTATACTTCTACTGAAAAACAGAATCAATATCTACTTGCAGCTCTACCTAAAATATATATAATATAAAATTTACCATTTTAACCATTTTAAAGCATACAATTAAGGTGTGTTTAATTTATTCACATTGTTGTGCAGCCATCACTACTATCTAGTTCCAGGACATTTTCATCTCCCTAAAGAGAAACCCGTATGGACTGAACAGTCACTTCCATTCCCTCCTTCCCTCAGCCCCTGGAAACCAGCAATCTGCTTCCTATCTCTATGGATTTGCATATTCTGGGATTGATATGAAAGGAAACAAATGTATGTTGTGGCCTTTCATGTCTGAAATGTATCACTTAGCATCATGTTTTATTTTTTAAAAAACAAACAAATAAAAGAGATATAACTTGATGTTCCCTGTTGAAATTTAAACATACTTTTTGAGAAAGTAAATTTGTGTGCTGAGAAAAGCTCTAGTGCCTAAAAGCTGATAAAAGAAGATGCTTACTCTAAACTTCATTTGGTGTGAGTATGTGACTAAGTAGAAAGAAAGCAGTTTTGATTTTGTTTATGGTAAATTATAGCAGATGTCCTTGTTGTCGATGTCATCTTGGAATTAATTTACTATTTCTTTTTCTTTTTCCCAGTCTCATTTTTTTAATACTAAGTAGGCAATAAAAAAAATGAGAATTTACTCCCAGATAGCTTAACTTTAAGACATTTTGGAGAGTTTCAGTCATTGGGAGAGCCCTATTTATAAGCCATTCACATTTTAAGATACAAATAAACTGTTTTAATCTAGAAGTGTAAAAAAGCAATTAATAATGTGATTTCTAGATAAATGCAGATGAAAATGACTCAAAAGAAATATTTGTAAAAATTGGGATAGCATTATTTGTAGTACTACATCATCTATGAATAAACAATATTATTTCTTCCAATCCCAAGATGTCAGAAAAGTTTGAGAAGCTTTGTGTTGTTCCTTCTCTATTATTTGTTTATTTCTTAACTAAGAACTTAGTATTTTTGTACCCCACTTATTGAACTGCAATAGCAAAAATAATAGTTTGAAAGAGGTAATTATCTTTTTATTCTATTTTGAAATGTTATGTTTCACGTGTCAATACCAGAACAGAATAGAAAATGAGAACCATGTTCCCTTTATTCTCATCCCTAAGTCTATTGAATATGAGATATCATTTTTAAGTATATTTATTCTTTTAATAATAGAAGTTATATGAAATTATAATGAATATAATCATACATGATGTATGATTAGGAAGTGGTGTAAAAAGCATCCTTCTAACTTGAAGAAAAATTATTCTTTTGGAACCAAATTAATAAATTCAATGTAAAATTCATGTGAATAAGAGAAAATATTTTATAAATCAGTAGAAGTATATTAAAAATATTTAAGACAGTATAAACTTCTTGTACCTAAAGTTTGATTTAAGTAAGAGAATCTTTTATCTAATAGATTGCATAAACAAATATTTGGAAGTAATTTCAACACAACAGTTTTAAGCAGAAGTCTTAGATAAGGGGGACTCTTGTTACTTTTTATTTCTAGTAATATTCATAAATGAGACACTAATATATGGAAATGTAGAAGTTCCTTCTTTAAGAAGTTTATTCTACTGCAAATCAGAAAAATATTCAGCAGGTCTTGTCATCACCTGAAGGAAATGTTAATCACAATCATCTGGTTCTGTTTGTTCTAACTTTTTGCTTGTGGAAATAAATAACAAGTTTGGCTGTCTAACACTCTCACATTTTTAATTTTAGCTAATCGGTTTGTAAAATTTAAATGACGATTTATTTTTTTTTTAAGATTTTATTTATTTATTTGACAGAGAGAAATCACAAGTAGGCAGAGAGGCAGGCAGAGAGAGAGAGAGAGGAGGAAGCAGGCTCCCTGCTGAGCAGAGAGTCCGATGCGGGACTCGATCCCAGGACCCTGAGATCATGACCTGAGTCGAAGGCAGCGGCTTAACCACTGAGCCACCCAGAAGCCCCTGATTTCTTTAACCTTGTGTGGACATCGTTGCTAAATTTGCTTAATAATCCTATGGGAATTAAAATTTTTCCAAGTTTTAGGTGGTGATTGTTTCTCTTCTGCTGGATATGAATAAGAGGAAACACCCACGTCTGACAGTAATTTGCACACAGATAAAGGGACCCAAACTTAGAAATGAAAAAAATTATCCAAGATAAAAGCACAGAGCGTGGGGGGGAGGAGTCAAGATGGCGGAGAAGTAGCAGGCTGAGACTACTTCAGCTAGCAGGAGATCAGCTAGATAGCTTTTCTAAAGATTGTAAACACCTGCAAATCCATCGGCAGATCAAAGAGAAGAACAGCAATTATGGAAACAAAAAAACAACCACTTTCTGAAAGCTAGGACTGGCGGAGACGTGAATCCAAAGCGACGGGAAGATAGACCCCGGGGTGAAGGGCTGGCTCCCAGCAAGCGGCGGGGCAACGGCGCACAAAATCAGGACTTTTAAAAGTCTGCTCCACTGAGGGACATTGCTCCAGAGGCTAAACTGGGGCGAAGCCCACGCGGGGTCAGCGTGGCCTCAGGTCCCGCAGGGTCACAGAAGGATCGGGGGTGTCTGAGTGTCGCAGAGCTTGTGGGTATTGGAACGGGAAAGCTGGCTACAGAGACAGAGCCGACATTGAGATCACAGCTCGAAGTTACATTGAACCAGCCACAGGCTCGGTGAGCTCGGAGCGGGGCCGGAGATCAGGCAGACGGGAGTAACTGGGCGCTGTTCTCTGAGGGCGCACCGAGAAGTGGGGCCCGGGATCTTGGTTCCTCTGGGCCGGAGACCAGGAGGCCGCCATTTGTATTCCCATCCTCCTTCCCATCCTCCAGAACTCTACAGAAAGTGCTCAGGGAAAAAAAGCTCCTGAAAGCAAAGCCGAGCGGATTACTCAGCCTGGCCCCTGGTAAGGGCGGTGCAATTCCAACTAGGGAAAAGACTCTTGAGAATCACTACATCAGGTCCCTCCCCCAAAAGATCAACAAGAAATCCAGCCGAGACCAAGTTCACCTACCAAGGAGTGCGGTTTCAATACCAAGGAGAGCAGCAGAATTCCAGAGGAGGAGAAAGCAAAGCACAGAACTCATGGCTTTCTCCCTGTGATTTTTTTTAGTCTTGAAGTTAATTTAATTTTTTTTCTTTTTTCATTTTTTGTTTTTTTTCTCGCCTTCTGGTAATTTTTTTTTAATTTTTACCCTTTTATTTTTTTACTAGTTTATCTAATATATATATTAATTCATTATTATAATTTTCTTTATTCATTTTCTTTTTCTTTAATTCTTTTCTTTTCTTTTTTTCTTTTTTTTCTTTCTCCCTTTTTGAACCTCTTTTTATTCCCTTTGTCCCCCCTCATGATTTGGGATCTCTTCTGATTTGGTTAAAGCATATTTGCCTGGGGTTGTTGCCACCCTTTTAGTATTTTACTTGCTCCTTCATATACTCTTATCTAGATAAAATGACAAGACGAAAAAATTGACCACAAAAAAAAGAACAAGAAGCAGTACCAAAGGCTAGGGACCTAATCAATACAGACATTGGTAATATGTCAGATCTAGAGTTTAGAATGACAATTCTCAAGGTTCTAGACGGGCTCGAAAAAGGCATGTGAGATATTAGAGAAACCCTCTCGGGAGATATAAAAGCCCTTTCTGGAGAAATAAAAGAACTAAAATCTAACCAAGTTGAAATCAAAAAAGCTATTAATGAGGTGCAATCAAAAATGGAGGCTCTCACTGCTAGGATAAATGAGGCAGAATAAAGAATTAGTGATATAGAAGACCAAATGACAGAGAATAAAGAAGCTGAACAAAAGAGGGACAAACAGCTAAAGGACCACGAAGGGAGAATTTGAGAGATAAGTGACACCATAAGATGAAGCAACATTAGAATAATTGGGATTCCAGAAGAAGAGAAAGAGAGAGGGGAGCAGAAGGTATACTGGAGAGAATTATTGGGGAGAATTTCCCTAATATGGCAAACAGAACAAGCATCAAAATTCAGGAGGTTCAGAGAACGCCCCTCAAAATCAATAAGAATAGGCCCACACCCCGTCACATAATAGTAAAATTAACAGGTCTCAGTGACAAAGAGAAAATCCTGAAAGTAGCCCGGGAAAAGAAGTCTGTAACATACAATGGTAAAAATATTAGATTGGCAGCTGACTTATCCACAGAGACCTGGCAGGCCAGAAAGAGCGGTCAGGATATTTTCAGAGCACTAAACGAGAAAAACATGCAGCCCAGAATACTATATCCAGCTAGGCTATCATTGAAAATAGAAGGAGAGATTAAAAGTTTCCAGGAAAAACAAAAACTGAAAGAATTTTCAAACACCAAACCAGCTCTACAGGAAATCTTGAAAGGGGTCCTCTAAGCAAAGAGAGAGCCTACAAGTGGTAGATCAGAAAGGAACAGAGACCATATTCAGTAACAGTCACCTTACAGGCAATACAATGGCACTAAATTCATATCTCTCAATAGCTACCCTGAATGTTAATGGGCTAAATGCCCCTGTCAAAAGACACAGGGTATCAGAATGGACACAAAACCAAAACCCATCTATATGTTGCCTCCAAGAAACTCATTTTAAGCCCGAAGACACCTCCAGATTTAAAGTGAGGGGGTGGAAAAGAATTTACCATGCTAATGGACATCAGAAGAAAGCAGGCATGGCAATCCTTATATCAGATCAATTAGATTTTAAGCCAAAGACTATAATAAGAGATGAGGAAGGACACTATATCACACTCAAAGGGTCTGTCCAAGGAGAAGATCTAACAATTTTAATATCTATGCCCCCAACGTGGGAGCAGCCAACTATATAAACAAATTAATAACAAAATCAAAGAAACACATCAACAATAATACAATAATAGTAGGGAACTTTAACACTCCCCTCACTGAATGGACAGATCATCCAAGCAAAAGATCAGAAAGGAAATAAAGGCCTTAAATGACAGACTGGACCAGATGGACATCACAGATATTTCTGAACATTTCATCCCAAAGCAACAGAACACACATTCTTCTCTAGTGCACATGGAACATTCTCCAGAATAGATCACATCCTCGGTCCTAAATCAGGACTCAACCGGTATCAAAAGATTGGGATCATTCCCTGCATATTTTCAGACCACAATGCTCTAAAGCTAGAACTCAACCACAAAAGGAAGTTTGGAAAGAACCCAAATACATGGAGACTAAATAGCATCCTTCTAAAGAATGAATGGGTCAACTGGGAAATTAAAGAAGAATTGAAAAAAATCATGGAAACAAATGATAATGAAAATACAACAGTTCAAAATCTGTGGACCACAACAAAGGCTGTCCTGAGAGGAAAATATATTGCGGTACAAGCCTTTCTCAAGAAACAAGAAAGGTCTCAAGTACACAACCTAACCCTACACCTAAAGGAGCTGGAGAAAGAACAAGAAAGAAACCCTAAGCCCAGCAGGAGAAGAGAAATCATAAAGATCAGAGCAGAAATCAATGAAATAGAAACCAAAAAAAACAATAGAACAAATCAACGAAACTAGGAGCAGGTTCTTTGAAAGAATTAATAAAATTGATAAACCCCTGGCCAGACTTATCAGAAAGAAAAGAGAAAGGACCCAACTAAATAAAATCATGAATGAAAGAGGAGAGATCACAACTACCACCAAAGAAATACAAACTATTATAAGAACATACTATGTGCAACTCTACATTAACAAATTTGACAATCTGGAAGAAATGGATGCATTTCTAGAAACATATAAGCTACCACAACTGAACCAGTAAGAAATAGAAAGACTGAACAGACCTATAACCAGGAAGGAGATTGAAACATTCATTAAAAATCTCCAGACAAACAAAAGCCTACGGCCAGACAGCTTCCCGGGGGAATTCTCCCAAACATTTAAAGAAGAACTAATTCCTATTCTCCTGAAACTGTTCCAAAAAATAGAAATGGGAGGAAAACTTCCAAACTCATTTTATGAGGCCAGCATCACCTTGATCCCCAAACCAGACAGGGATCCCATCAAAAAAGAGAGCTATAGACCAATATCCTTGATGAACACAGATGCGAAAATACTCAACAAAATACTATCCAATAGGATTCAACAGTACATTAAAAGGATTATTCACCACAACCAAGTGGGATTTATTCCAGGGCTACAAGGTTGGTTCAACATCCGCAAATCAGTCAATGTGATACAACACATCAATAAAAGAAAGAACAAGAACCATATGATACTCTCAATAGATGCTGAAAAAGCATTTGACAAAGTACAGCATCCCTTCCTGATCAAAACTCTTCAAAGTGTAGGGATAGAGAGCACATACCTCAATATCATCAAAGCCATCTATGAAAAACCCACGGCAAATATCATTCTCAATGGAGAAAAACTGAAAGCTTTTCCGCTAAGGTCATGAAAACGGCAGGGATGTCCATTATCGCCACTGCTATTCAACATAGTACTAGAGGTCCTAGCCTCAGCAATCAGACAACAAAAGGAAATTAAATGCATCCAAATTGGCAAAGAAGTCAAATTATCACTCTTCACAGATGATATGATACTATATGTGGAAAACCCAAAAGACTCCACTCCAAAACTGCTCGAACTTATACAGGAATTCAGTAAAGTGTCAGGATATAAAGTCAATGCACAGAAATCAGTTGCATTTCTCTACACCAACAGCAAGACAGAAGAAAGAGAAATTAAGGAGTCAATCCCATTTACAATTGCACCCAAAACCATAAGATACCTAGGAATAAACCTAACCAAAGAGGCACAGAATCTATACTCAGAAAACTATAAAGTACTCATGAAAGAAATTGAGGAAGACACAAAGAAATGGAAAAATGTTCCATGCTCCTGGATTGGAAGAATAAATATTGTGAAAATGTCTATGCTACCTAAAGCAATCTACACATTTAATGCAATTCCTATCAAAGTACCATCCATCTTTTTCAAAGAAATGGAACAAATAATTCTAAAATTCATATGAAACCAGAAAAGACCTCAAATAGCCAAAGGGATATTGAAAAAGAAAGCCAATGTTTGTGGCATCACAATTCCGGACTTCAAGCTCTACTACAAAGCTGTCATCATCAAGACAGCATGGTACTGGCACAAAAGCAGACACATAGATCAATGGAAGAGAATAGAGAGCCCAGAAATAGACCCTCAACTCTATGGTCAACTAATCTTTGACAAAGCAGGAAAGAATGTCCAATGGAAAAAAGACAGCCTCTTCAATAAATGGTCCTGGGAAAATTGGACAGCCACATGCAGAAAAATGAAATTGGACCATTTCCTTACACCACACACAAAAGTAGACTCAAAATGGGTGGTGGGTATTATAAAGGGCACGAATTGCATGGAGCACTGGGTGTGGTGAAAAATAATGAATACTGTTATGCTGAAAATAAAAAATAAATTTAAAAAAAAAAATGGATGAAGGACCTCAATGTGCGAAAGGAATCCATCAAAATCCTTGAGGAGAACACAGGCAGCAACCTCTTCGACCTCAGCCGCAGCAACATCTTCCTAGGAACAACGCAAAAGGCAAGGGAAGCAAGGGCAAAAATGAACTATTGGGATTTCATCAAGATCAAAAGCTTTTGCACAGCAAAGCAAACAGTTAACAAAATCAAAAGACAACTGACAGAATGGGAGAAGATATTTGCAAACGACATATCAGATAAAGGACTAGTGTCCAGAATCTATAAAGAGCTTAGCAAACTCAACACCCAAAGAACAAATAATCCAATCAAGAAATGGGCAGAGGACATGAACAGACATTTCTGCAAAGAAGACATCCAGATGGCCAACAGACACATGAAAAAGTGCTCCATATCACTCGGCATCAGGGAAATACAAGTCAAAACCACAATGAGATATCACCTCACACCAGTCAGAATGGCTAAAATCAGCAAGTCAGGAAATGACAGATGCTGGCGAGGATGCCGGGAAAGGGGAACCCTCCTACACTGTTGGTGGGAATGCAAGCTGGTGCAGCCACTCTGGAAAACAGCATGGAGGTTCCTCAAAATGTTGAAAATAGAACTGCCCTATGACCCCGCAATTGCACTATTGGGTATTTATCCTAAAGATACAAACGTAGTGATCCAAAGGGGCACGTGCACCCGAATGTTTACAGCAGCAATGTCCACAATAGCCAAACTATGGAAAGAACCTAGATGTCCATCAACAGATGATTGGATCATGAAGATATGGTATATATACACAATGGAATACTATGCAGCCATCTAAAGAAATGAAATCTTGCCATTTGGGACAACATGGATGGAACTAGAGTATATCTTGCTTAGCGAAATAAGTCAAGCAGAGAAAGACAATAAACATATGATCTCCCTGATATGAGGAAGTGGAGATGCAACATGGGGGCTTAAGTGGGTAGGAGAAGAATAAATGAAACAAGATGGGATTGGGAGGGAGACAAACCATAAGTGACTCTTAATCTCAGAAAACAAACTGAGGGTTGCTGGGGGAAGGGGGTTTGGGAGAAGGGGGTGGGATTATGGACATTGGGGAGGGTATGTGCTTTGGTGAGTGCTGTGAAGTGTGTAAACCTGGCGATTCACAGACCTGTACCCTTGGGGATAAAAATATATGTTTATAAAAAATAAAAAATTTAAAAAAATTTTAAAGAAAAGCACAGAGAGTGTGAAAGAATACACATTCTCATTGGCCTACTTGACTTCCTGATGCTATTAATACTTATATTTTCTATAGACTTCAACTCTCGGTAGGCTATCAAATTCCCTTTCTATTTAATCCAGTATGAATTGGATTTTGGAGTATGTAAACTGCTTCTTAATTGGTATACTCATTGTGTCAGAAAGTTTGGTTGTAGGCAGTAACATACCATTTTCCCCAGAATAAATAAAACAAATAGGGTTTTGGAGGGGTGGCGGATAGGGGGTTGAGAGGGCCTGTCAGTGGGTATTAAGGGAGGACATGTATTGCATGGGGCGCTGGGTGTGGTGCATAAACAATGAATCTTGGAACACTGAAAAAATAAAATTAAAAACAAAAAACAAACAAAAAAACCAGGAAAATCTGTTCCAAGCCTCCCTTCCTGGCTTATATATGGCTATCTTCATTTTCACATGGCATTCTCCTTGAATCTGTATGTGTCCAAATTTCTCCTACTGGTAAGGACACTAGTCATATTGGATTAAAACCTGCCCTACTGAAGTCATTTAAACCTGATAACTTCTGTAAAGACCTTTTCTCCAAATAAGATCATGTTGTGAGGTACTGGGGTAAGAATTTTGACATAAGAATTTTGAGATGATGCAATTCAACTCATAACATTCTTCAAGATCCTTGTCCCCCAGTATATAGGCCCTGCAGTCATAGGTGCTTCTAAGTGTAATATGAATATGATGGGATAGTCATTCCCTTTGTTAGGTTACGTTATATGGCAAAACATAAGTCCCTGAGGAATTTTTCTGATCTATTTAGGTCTCCAGTCTGTGAATTTTAAGTTAATCAAAAGGGAAATGATCCTGTAGGACCTGACCTATTTAGATGAGCCCTTTGAAAGAAGACCTGCAGGTCTGAAGCCAAAGATGCTCTTTTAAGAACATTTTAGTTCATACTAAAAAAGCAAATTGCCATGCTGTGGGAGAGCGCCAAATGGCAGGGAATGGTGGGTAGCCTCCAGAAACAGAAGATCTCAGTCCAATGAATTAAAAAAACTGAATTCTGCCAACAACCAATGAGGTAAGAAGACCCTGAGCCTTAGATAAGATACCAGCCTCAACTGATACCTTTTTATGTGGGCCTGGCTGGATCCTGTGCTGAGCACCCAATGAACCTGCACCTAAGCTCCTGACCATGGAAACTGCACAGATGACAAATTTGGGTTGTTTTAAACTGCTAAACTCGTGGCAATTATTTTAAGACATAGCAATTAAAAGAAAAGCTCTATGAAAAAAGAAGTATTTAACAAACACATACCAAATGAAAGGTCACATCTCTTTGGAAACAGATTTTGCATTAAACATGAGTATACTTTACCCAGAATAAATGGTATTTTCAGCACATACTGATAAACCTACAGCTTCATGTTCATAGGAGCTTAAGTATGTACATAATGGATTTAGAATACAAAAAAAAAGGAGCTTTTGGATATTTGGGTGAAAACTTGACTTTTGCCTCATAGAACATATTTTGCAATTGTATCATCTATCATTTTAGATTACGCACAAAGAAAGTATTTTAGATGATACATACCAACATGTAAATAGTATTTATATATGAGATGTATGATAACCGGGTAGAATATGAGAAGGGAGGAAAAATATGATTATTATGATTAATATTTTATTGGGACTAGAGTTTGTTCATTAGTCATTTAATGGGCTAGGAACTCTGTTAGTAGGACTGACTTTAACCAAGTCAAGTGTTAAGAAATCAAAGGAAAGCAAAGTTATAACTTTAAAAACAGAATCTGTACAGAGTCATTAAGAAGGAATTAGAGTTTATAGTGCTGGATTCTAGTTATTGGGTCATATGGAATTCATTCTTTTCTGTTGTTAAAGGAATAAGGTTAGCACATCAGACCCCAAAGAGGATGCCATGCCTAGGTCAAATCCTGGTTGTTATGTTATTTAACTTCTCAAACACAGAAATCCATACTTAGATATGTCATATCATTTAGATTTATGCTCTTAATTGAATAAAAGTCATTTTATGTTTAAACTATAAAGTTACTATTTTGAAAAGACATGCTCTCATAAAATAAAACTGAAGATATAAAATTTCTTTATTCACCAAATGGGTATTTCTGTTAGCTCCCTCATTTTTAACCTTTCTCAGCGTGGCTATGGTTCTGGTTGCTAGTTTTTATTTGACTCCACACACTGTCAAAACCAACATTTTGCACTCTTATATTCTTGCATATTCCAAATTTGAACCAAGATATCATAAATATCTCAGTATTACGCCTTCTTCTCCAACTTCAAACCTGCACTACTTCCTTCTTACTGCAGAGCTGGATGGAAAGGGATAGGACCCAGTCACTTATAAAGAGGTTTAGACTTTGAATTGATTATTAATGCTCAGAAGTGGGATAAAATTAAAATCCTGTGAAATAGAATAAATGCAATTCCACCTTTTGGGATCCCTTTAGGATCCACCTAAATACCTTACTTTCAATATTTTCAAATACTAGTTTTCCTAAATGGACCCCCCTACTTCCACCACTGATAAGCAGTCACATTTTTGACCTTCCAGTTTTGGAAAATAATTCTGCCACAACCTGTTTATTTTTTTTTTCTTATGTGTACACACAGGATTGAAGGAATTCCTGTTAAAATTCCTGCTCTATACTATTGATCCTCAGAATTTTAATTTGATTTATATTTCTCTCATTTTATGAGAAATAGAGACTCCATTTCATGTTGACAGTGCTTTAAAAAAATTAAAGAGTAATGAATGCAAACTCTTTTACCATTAGTTTTAAAATGGCTAAAGCTATCAGTTCTTCAAAAAACCTTTTCAGCCCATTTTTTATTTTACCAGTTGAGAAACTACTATACTACAATAATCCTCAGATCAATCAATTGACAGTAACTGAACACCTCTTTTAGCCCATTCTGAAGTTAACAATGTTTAAAGTTAATCTACTTATATCTGTCCCTTACTTGTAATGAGATTGTGTTGGCTTGTTTTATTCCCTTAATTTCTACAACGCTTCTTCAGAAAATGTTGTAAAGATTATGTCCTTACAAATACAAATGTGAAATTTCAAGTGGATATACTGAAATGTTTTATATGTCATGGTATGATTTAATATGTGAGATGCAAAGCATTGTTTTCAATGCTTATAATTTCTTCTATTTCATGAATGATAATGGGATAAGATAGTCCATGGACTATTTCATTCATCCTTCTCTTTTTAAAATCTTGTTCCAATTGACAACATTACAACTATTAAGAATATAGATAAATATAGAACGCTGGAACTATGTATGTTGTTTACCATCTCCAAGTAAACCTGTTCAGCCTTCAGTATTTTATACCTAATGGCCATTGTTTGTTTGACATGAACCAGCCATGACAGCTAAGTCAACTAGGAGTGGGCCTATTTCCCAAAGGCAGCCCAACCAAAGCTCATGGGAATCAATTTGTGCTGGTAAATAAAGAGCTGAAGAGGAAGAGTCATGATCCATAATGAGCTGGCGAGGAGTCCTTGCAATGTCTTGTAATTAAAATGCCTAAGTAGAATACTGAATAATGTCATTATCATTTATTAAAAATAATGCATAATTTAAAACTGTTTGCCTCATGAAAAAACTAAAACTAGAAAATGTTGAAATGTTTAATTCATTAAGTAGAGTTGAAATCCTTTTGATCCTTTTAAATCTAATACTAAATTTTTATGCATTATATTATACATAAATAAAATATATTACAATATGTATTAACTAAGACATAAACTAATACATATAAGTTGCTCCATGTTTTAACAGTAGTTTAAAAAGAAAATCTGTATATGAGATGGATGCATTTGAACTCTATAGACCTACATTCCCAAGGCTTCTTAATCAATGACTTCTAACTAGCACACTAGTTTTGCCAGCTCCAGATAATGTCATTTCATATCAAGTAGCACTCCTTATTTAAGGACACTGGTTCTTTTCTTTCAGGTTTCCTTTTACACACACACACACACATTTCTTTATATATTTACATATATAATTATAAATATTACATTATTTTTCCCTTGGTTTAAGCAAAAACATTGTGAGATAAACTTGCAGTGTATAGGTTTATGGCCTTTCTCTTTCTATGTCTTAAATGACATATATTGTGTCATGACTTTAACAGTCAGCTGGGAAATTTGGAAACAAGATCAGTCAATCAAGAATCATTGATGTATGTCTGTAAACCTGCATCCAGGAGATGTGAGAGTTCCCAGAATGGAAGAAGGAAGAGGAAAGTGTGTTGGGATGTGAGTGAAATAAAGGATTAATAGTACAGAAGTAAGATGGTCATTATTGGTACAGTCTTAGTAGGTTGAATGAAGTAAAAGTTTCATATTCTTGTGCAATGTATTTTTTTTAATGAAATGTATTGTGCATGTATAAAGCCTTCTTTGTTTTGACTGAATTTTGAGGAGCCATAATTTATATAAGCAATCCTCTATCAGTGAACATTTAGAAGGGGCATTTAGATTTAAATGGACATCTAAATTCAAATGTTATAGTGATGTACTGTGTATATAAGTCTACTATGCCTATGTCTACAGTTATCCATGTCTGTACTTATGTACATATTGCAGGAGAGTTTACATGATCCATATTCCCTTTGTTCAAATTTTCTTTCTGCCCTTCATTTTCTGCACTGAAATTTTGGGCTTCTTAAGTCTGCTTCTTTGTCTAAGTAATGCTTTTCCAGTACTCAGTCTTAAAACTGCAAGTCCTTCTACTGTATAGTTTAAGAAATATTAGCAAGACAGGAAGTTGAAAAAACTAAATTTTATAATGCTACTGAAAAGCAGATAATATCCTTCAGAATCAAATTGTTCTTAGAAGAAAAATTTATGAAAATATAGCAGTTTAAGATATCCAGTCTTAAGAAATTATGTTTGATAAAAAACAACTTTAAACTTTAAAAGTCTATAATCGTCACTAATTTGTTGCTGTGTAATAACATCTAAATTGTCATCTGAGTTTACTGGAAGTATCATTAGTTTTAAGGTTTTTTTTGGTTTGGTTTTGTTTTGTTTTGTTAAGCCAGAAGAGGATCATTGGCATTTTCTCCTTCTCCCCCGATTGGATCAATTTTCACAAAATAGCTTAAATGATTTATACTGGATCCAGCTAATAGCATGTGAGAGGTCACTTTTGTCTACATTCGTGACAGCTATAGATAATATCAATATTTTCATGAGGACTGAAAACTCATTATAATAGTTTATTTTTAATTTTAATTTTTTTAATTTTATTTTTTTCAGTGTTCCAAAACTCATTGTTTATGCATCATACCCAGCGCTCCATGCAATACGTGCCTTCCATAATACCCACCACCAGGCTCACCGAATCCCCACCCTCCTCCCCTCCAAAATTTGTTTCTCAGAATTCACAGTCTCTCATGGTTTTGCTCCCCCTTCCAATTTCCCCCAACTCACTTCTCTTCAATTATGATAGTTTTGACTTGCTTGTTAGTTGACTATCAGAGATGTGGAACACCAGTAATTCTCTTTGTGTATGTACCTATTAATAACTTTATATATTATTGTTTGGCTATGTTAAATTTGCATCATATTGCATAATGAATTATAATTTATATATGTTATATACATGTCATAAATATAATGACAAATATTATAAAAGCGATTATTAAAACTGACAAGTATTTAAATGGGTAAAATAAGTAAACACTCTTCAGACTATATAAACTTTGTTAGCATAAATAGAATTAACAAAATTTGAACTAAGGCATTAGTTCTAAATATTAAAATATGCATAATGTTCATTACAACATTGTAAAATGGTGTTGGCAAGTAAAATATGTAATAGTACAGGAATTATTGACTGTACAGTGATCTTTCATTATAGAATGAAATAATTATTTGATGATTGAGTAATTTCCTGAGTATTTTTTTATATCATCATATAGGATAAGAATATCTCCCTCATCACAATATAATGGAACAAAGCCTTTTCATTAACATCAGGGTGGCATTTGACCTTGAACAACTCTTCTGGGCAATAATGAAACCAATGAAAAGATGAAATTAAGCAAAAATAAAAATGGCTGGACTAATGTTTTAGTAAAGCTCGATTTTAAAGTAATGTTTTTCCTTTCTTCCACAATCCTCCCCTCGCTGCTTGGCCTTTTGTTTTAGGAACCTGGTACCATCCTAAAGACATGAGGAAGGAGGCTGGCAGCAAGTAACAATTCCTGTCAAAATCAGCTAGACCCTGTATTCCCCTGTGAAACTCCCAACCTCTTCCTCCTGGCAAATTTGCAGTTTTTTGAAGGCCATAACCTGCTGCAGTTCCTCTGCCCAGCAAAGTAATAAAGCTGCTGTTCTTCTTTATCCCAAACTCTTCACATTCTATTTTGGCACAGAGGTCAGTTTTTGACAATATCTAATTAGATTGGAAAATAGTCATTATAACGTCATGGGACAGTTATTATAAATACACATTTATGTATTTCTATAATGATGCATGCAAGTTATATACATAGGTAAAACTTCATTCCATAAGAATTTACCTTTTTTTCACTGTTTGTCAAAATCTATCCATATAACCGATTCTACAACAGTAGCAGAGAATAAAGACTACTCTCTGTGGAGAAATCAAGGAGGTTTTTGTGGGAAACAGGAATATGTTTACCCTTGTGGAAGCCTTTAAAAATAGGTATTTTATGAGAAATAAAGACGTGATAAGAAGTAAATCAGTAAAACATAATATGATAGAAGCCAAGAGAGGAAAAAATTATAAGAAGCAAAATGCATTTGACAATGCAGTGGAAGAGATATGTGGATGAGATATAGATTAAGAAAAGTGCAATGAACTTTGCAATTTTTAGGATGTTCATGAACTTCAAGAGGAATAATAGCTCTATTTTGGCAGGCTAGTTACTAGACAGAGATTAAGGACATATTTAAAAGCTAGAACAATCTATATACTAGAAAACTTACTATTGATGCATAACTTACATAACATAACTTACATAACTTACACAAATTATAAGTGTGCACCTTAGGGACTTATCCCAAAGTGAATACATATGAGTCAATTACCCAGCTAAAACATCATGTTACCAGTACAACCAGACAGACCCTCTTGTGTGTCTTCCTAATAATTACCACTCTTTCTTCTCCAAATTTAGTCACCATCCTGACTTCTAACACCATAGACTTGCTTTGCCATTTCTAAACTTCATATAAACTTAAAAAGGGCTACACATATTATTTGACATTTGACCTCTGTTGCTCAATATTGTGTTTGTGAGAGTCATCAATATTCTTGATGGTCCCAGCAGATTATTTTCATTGCTGTAGTTTTTGCCATTATAGAAATGTTCATAATTTATTTTCCAGTCTATTATTGATGGACATTTAGGCTGTTAAGCATTTAACCATTTGGGTCTGCATGTGCCTGTGAATAGCCTCTAGCTGGCTAAAGGGTCCTCAGTTTGGACCTCAAAACCTCACTCTCTTCTCTAGCAGGGGGTTTCTCTGACCTGGAGGGATCTTGCACAGTTCTGCGTAGGCACAACCTGGAAGTGTTGCTAGTGTAGCTCTCAGCTCCTGCGAATGGAAATGAGTAGATAAACACCCAGTGTTCTTGTCTCATGTAGGGCAGTTCTGAGTTGTGTTATACCTCAGACTCAGGGGATTCTCAGAAGACTGGATTCTAGTTGCTTACTGAGGCAAACTATTTCTTTTTCCTCCTTCCCCTTCTCACTTTCAACATTTTCTCATGTGTCTCAACTCATACAAGTCCTTGTTTCTGTATCCAGTTTAAGAGGAACCTAAACTAAAGCAGGTGGCTCCAGAAAGACATTGCCTTGGGGAAAGGACCTCAATATTTCCTTCTGGAATTCTGATAATCAATTGGTAACAAAGGCCACCCAGGGGGCGCCTGGGTGGCTCAGTGGGTTGAGCGTCCAACTCTTGGTTTTGGCTCAGGTCATGATCTCAGGGTTCTGGGACTGAGCCCTGCTTCTGGGCTTCATGCTCAGCAAGGAGCGTGCTGGAGATTCTCTCTTCTTTTCCATCTCCTTCTGACCCTCCTTGTGCTTAGGAGCTCTCTCAAAGAAATAAGTAAAATCTTAAAAACAAGCAAAAAACCCCTGCTAATAGAAGTGAGTGAGACAACACCTGGCAGGCTGTCACATACAAACACTAAGACCTTCATCTCTGGGGCGCCTGGGTGGCTCAGTGGGTTAAGCCTCTGCCTTCGGCTCCATTATGATCTCAGGGTCCTGGGCTCTCTGCTCGGCAGGGAGCCTGCTTCCCTCTCTCTCTCTGTCTGCCTCTCTGCCTACTTGTGGTCTCTCTCTGTCAAATAAATAATTAAAACATTAAAAAAAAAGACCTTCATCTTTGAGGCATAGTGATGGATACTGAGTGGCACAGCAAGCACTCATTATGCAAAAGGTCTCGTATTTAAATATATAAAGCCAAAGTAATGGCAAAGCCTGTAGATTTGACTGGCTTTTGTAAACTTCTCTAGAAGACCTGAAGGAGGAAAATGATGCTATTAAACACATTTTACAGAGTTCAAGTTATTTTTGTCCTTAAATTTCCATTTAGTTTATCTTTATGTTTCTCATCTTACTCCTGACATTCTGTTTTATTTCTTTGAACATGTTAATCACAATTATTTTAAAATCTGTATCCTTTAACTCCATTAGCTTTATTTCTCAAGTCTCTTTCTGATTACTGCCATTTTCTTCATTTCAATTGGAGTCCTCTTGTGCGTCTCATGATATCTGATTGCCAGCTGAATGTAGTACGTGAAGAATTTTACACATCATTTAGGTCATAGTAGGATATTCGTTTCTATTTTGTTACAAACTCAGGCTTGGTGAGAATCCTCTTAACCCAATCAGGGACTGAAACAATGGTAAACTGTTTTCAGTTCTCCTGAGCAGTGGTCTGTTTCCGTTACTCCTAGAACATTTCTCTTCTGGGTCCTTACTAAAAATATAGCATATTTACTAGCTCCATGACAGGTCCTGCTCTTTGCTATTTGTTTCCCTGTCTTTGTGAGAGTACAGAAATACCTGCTCAAGGTTTCAAGTCTCTCAATAAGATTTTCAAAGCTAGGGTTGTTGAAATGTGGTGTCAAATGCTATCCTTTGTCACCTCCCTCTCAAAATTGGAGCAGTCAGCTTTGAGACACCATGAGACAGATTTTTTTCTTAACCATTTGCTCATTCTCTTGAAAAATACTCATTTGAAATAATACAGTTCACATTACTAAAAACAGAACTCTCCACAAATTTTTTTTCTCAATCAGTATCTGAAATACTCATTTTTAAAAAATATTTTAGATATTCTGATATATCTCACAGTAAAGATTTTTATGTGTAAAGTATTTTAATGTAAATTATACTTCTACTTTTATATAGTTATTTATAGACTGGTAGATCGTCTTACTCATCTTCATAAACTGTCTTGTATGTTAGCCTCCTCCCCAATCCTAGTTGCTATTGAATAAAATATAAATGGTTACTTTTTATTATTGATACTCTTCAACTATCATAAAAACAGATCTATCGCAACTTAGCTAATTTTTTTTGTTGTTGGAAATAAAAAGAATTTGTTTTTATTTTATTCATCATTTTTTTCATTTCCCTGATTTGCACAGCAGTAGCTACCATAGCAAATTATAAAATGGTTTTAGATGGCTGTAGCATTTGCTAATAACACCCTATCTTGATAGCTAGTAAATATAATATCCACCTCATTTGACTAACTTGCAAATTGTTTTATTACTTGAGATATTCTATGCTTGAAAACCTAGTACCCCCTAGGCAGTACAAGTGAATGGTGATTGTTATATTTGCTGAGAGGTAAAATTACCCCACATTAAGATTCCAGCCAGTGCCTGATACAATCACCTGAAAATTTACTACCTACTGGGTTTTATGATGGAAAAAAAATAAAAGATTTATTTCTTAACCATTATAAGGATACAAATGTAACATAGTTAAAAATGATAATTGTACTGTTCTAAAGACAACCAGCTTCTGTCAGTTGCCAATAAATTAACATATCTGTTATTAGAATGATATCCAAAATAAAAGCTAAAAATGTCCCATAGCAGATATGTTATTACATAAATTGAATGTTTTTAAGAATAATTCAACAATGTTGATTGTATAACTGTCAATCAGGAAAGGTAATTTTGAAATAAATATTCTTTTTGTACAAATTTAAGAAAATGTTTTCATGCTAATTTATTATACTTTAGATTTCAACATAATCCTTTTCTGCCTTAAGACATAAATGA
The DNA here is from genome assembly GCF_964662115.1 of Mustela nivalis. Classification (NCBI taxonomy): domain Eukaryota; kingdom Metazoa; phylum Chordata; class Mammalia; order Carnivora; family Mustelidae; genus Mustela; species Mustela nivalis. The sequence continues at coordinate 54,136,298 of NC_139032.1, forward strand.
TAAGTTTTATACATATCTCATGTAATTTAAGGTCAGATATATGCGATTTGTTTTTTCTTAAAATAACTGCTTTAGGGACACCTGGCTCAGTTGGTTAAGCCGCTGCCTGTGGTTCAGGTCATGATCCCATGGTCCTGGGATTGAGTCTGGCACTGCACTCCTTTCTCAGCAGGGAACCTACTTCTCTTTTTGCTTCTGTCTGCCACTAGGCCTACTTTCACCCACTCTCTCTCTCTCTCTCTCTCTCTCTGACAAATAAATAAATAAAATATTTTAAAATAGTAAATAAAAATTTTAAAAACCTCTTTAAAGGTAACTATTAATCACTAATTATTTCTTTATAGAAACTCTTTGTCTTCAATAATTAAAACAAGATATATTGCTTTGATATGTTTTTAACTAAATTTTCAGGTATAACTTACATATAATAAAATATACCCATTTTACATGTATAGTGCAATAAATTTTGACAAATTTATTCACCTATTTACCACAACTCTAAACTGCAGACATATCATCAATCTGGAATATCCTCCTTGCCTTTCTTTAATCAATCAAAACAGTCTGCCACTGATTTGCTTTCTGCCATGATAAGTTAGTTACCTCTTCTCTAGAACTAATACAAATTCAATCACCTAATATGTATTCTTTTGTGTTGGTCTTCTTTTTTCTCAGCTTAATATTTTTAAGGTCTGCAGTTTATTTCACATGTACGACTTTTTTTTTTAAAGCTTTTTTTAAAAAATTATTCATTTGACAGACAGAGATCACAAGTAGGCAGAGAGGCAGGCAGAGAGAGAGAGGAGGAAACAGGCTCTCTGTTGAGCAGAGAACCTGACAGAGACTCGATCCCAGGACCCCGAGATCATGACCTGAGACGAAGGCAGAGGCCTTAACCCACTGAGTCATCCAGGCGCCCTCACATGTACAACTTTTTAAATACTGCAATAAAAATACATTATAAATACAGTACTTATTGTCTTTCTATACTCAAAATACAAATTGTAGTTATTGAGAAACCAATTTTGCCAAGAACAGATGAAAGCACAAGTATTAAATCTGCCTCAATGGACAAAAGTGTCTGTTAGTTGGAATTGCCTAATATTTAGTGAGATTTACCTACCATGGTGAACTCCTAATTACTACAAATACAGAGTAAAAGATATGAATGGTCAGGGTAATCTACAGCTGTCAGCCTCCCAGGGAAGAAGAACTTCTCCTTGCCAAGAAACCAAACAAACTGCTTTCCAATAACCCAAACTCCTCCACACTCACAATGAGTTTTAAGTCTGGGGAAGAAAAGAAAACAGAAACACAAACTGAATTTCAGTACACAAAATTACAAGTATATAAAGAAAAGAGAGAGAATGTAAGATCACACACACACACACACACACACACAGTCCTTCTGATACAGAAACAGGACCTGGACATACTGGCAGGATTTTATCAAATAGAGACTAAAACTGAAAAAGTGATTTCAGACAGAGGAAACAATATGACCAACGGTAGAAAGATGAACAAAATGCTCAGAATATTAAAATATCACTGCTTGATGAATGTGAAAGGAAATAATCAAAAAGTAGTCTAGAAATTTAAGTAGATCAAATGCAGACCATGGAAGTTTTCACATGCTAGATGACAGTATGTTTCCTTAAACATGAAGGTTTGGGGCTATTGGATGGGATGTTTTCTATTACCTAATATTATTAGTAAATTTCTATGATATGATGATAGAATTGGTGATATTTGGAATTCTGGTTTGCATCTGACTTCAATGGAAAACCTCTAGTGGTACATAGTTATGGAATATGCTGTCCCATCCACTGCTGTAATTCTGTGTGCATATGTATATAAAGGCATGGGTGTATATATGTATTTTATATGTTTGTTTCTTGAAAGTTGTTAACATTTATAGAGATTGAACAATGTTAAATACCTACTAGGTAACTGAAAATTATCATATGATATTTTTCTTTAGCCTTAATGATGGGGTATATTATATTAATGTGTTCCTTTATACTGAGATCACAAGTAGGCAGAGAGGCAGGCAGAGAGAGAGAGGGAGAGGCAGGCTCCCTGATGAGCAGAGAGCCCGATGCCAAGCTCGATCCCAGGACCCTGGGATCATGACCTGAGCCGAAGGTAGAGACTTTAACCCACTGAGCTACCCAGGCACCCCAAGGTAAAGAATTTTTTTTAAATTTCTTTTCAGCGTAACAGAATTCATTGTTTTTGCACCACACCCAGTGCTCCATGCAATGCATGCCCTCCATAATACCCACCACCAGGCTCCCCCAACCCTCCCACCCTCCACCCCTTCAAAGGGACGGAGAGACTATGGACTCAGGCTGTTTTTCAGAGTTCATAGTCTCTCATGGTTCATCTCCCCTTCCAATTTCCCTCAACTCCCTTCTCTTCTCCATCTCCCCATGTTATTTGTTATGCTCCACAAATAAGTGAAACCATATAATAATTCACTCTCCCTGCTTGACTTATTTCACTCAGCATAATCTCTTCCAGTCCTGTCCATGTTGCTACAAAAGTTGGGTATTCATCCTTTCTGATGGAGGCATAATACTCCATCGTGTATATGGACCACATCTTCCTTATCCATTTGTCCGTTGAAGGGCATCTTGGTTCTTTCCACAGTTTGTTGACCGTGGCCATTGCTGCTATGAACATTGGGGTACAGATGGCCCTTCTTTTTACTACATCTGTATCTTTGGGGTAAATACCCAGTAGTGCAATTGCAGGGTCACAGGGAAGCTCTATTTTTAATTTATTAATGAATCTCCACAGTGTTCTCCAATGTGGCTGCACCAACTTGCATTCCCACCAACAGTGTAAGAGGGTTCCCCTTTCTCCACATCCTCTCCAACACACATTGTTTCCTGTCTTGCTAATTTTGGCCATTCTAACTGGTGTAAGGTGGTATCTCAATGTGGTTTTAATTTGGATCTCCCTGATGGCTAGTGATGATGAACAATTTTTCATGTGTCTGATAGCCATTTGTATGTCTTCATTGGAGAAGTGTCTGTTCATATCTTCTGCCCATTTTTGATATGATTATCTGTTTTGTGTGTGTTGAATTTGAGGTGTTCTTTATAGATCCTAGATCAGCCTTTTGTCTGTACTGTCATTTGCAAATATCTTCTCCCATTCTGTTGGTTGCCTCTTTGTTTTGTTGACTGTTTCCTTCGCTGTGCAGAAGCTTTTGATCTTGATGAAATCCTAAAAGTTCATATTCACTTTTGTTTCCTTTGTCTTTGGAGACATATCTTGAAAGAAGTTGCTGTGGCTGATATCAAAGAGGTTACTGCCTATGTTCTCCTCTAGGATTCTGATGGATTCCTGTCTCACATTGAGGTCTTTTATCCATTTTGAGTTTATCTTTGTGTATGGTGTAAGAGAATGGTCGAGTTTCATTCTTCTACATATAGTTGTCCAGTTTTCCCAGCACCATTTATTGAAGAGACTGTCTTTTTTCCACTATATATTTTTTCCTTCTTTTTTCGAAGATTATTTGATCATCGAGTTGAGGGTTCATATCTGGGCTCTCTACTCTGTTCCACCGGTCTATGTGTCTGTTTTTATGATAGTACCATGCTGTCTTGGTGATCACAGCTTTGTAGTAGAGCTTGAAATCAGGTAACATGATGCCCCCAGTTTTATTTTTGTTTTTCAACATTTCCTTAGTGATTCGGGGTCTCTTCTGATTCCATACTAATTTTAGGATTATTTGCTCCAGCTCTTTGAAAAATACCAGTGGAATTTTGATCAGAATGGCATTAAAAGTATAGATTGCTCTAGGCAATGTTAACAATGTTTATTCTTCTGATCCAAGAGCATGGAATGGTCTTTTTTTGTCTTGAATGGTCTTTTCGTGTCTTCTTCAATTTCTTTCATGAGTGTTCTATAGTTCCTTGAGTAAGGATCCTTTACCTCTTTGGTTAGGTTTATTTCCAGGTATCTTATGGTTTTTGGTGCTATAGTAAATGGAATCAATTCTCTCATTTCCCTTTCTGTATTTTCATTGTTAGTGTATAAGAAAACCACTGATTTCTGTACATGAACTTTGTATCCTGCCACGTTGCTGAATTGCTGTATGAGTTATAGTAGTTTGGGGGTGGAGTCTTTTAGGTTTTCCATATAAAGTACCATGTCATCTGTGAAGAGAGAGAATTTGACTTCTTCATTGCCTATTTGGATACCTTTTATTTCTCTTTGTTGTCTGAATGATGTTGCTAGGACTTCTGACACTATGTTGAACAAGAGTGGTGAGAGTGGGCATCCTTGTCATGTTCCTGATCTCAACGAGAAGGCTGTGAACATTTTCCCATTGAGGATGATATTTGCTGTGGGTCTTTGATAGATAGATTTTATGAAGTTCAGGAATGTTCCTTTATCCCTATACATTGAAGCATTTTAATCAGGAGTAGAATCTGGATTTTGTCAAATGCTTTTTCTGCATCAATTGAGAGGACCATGTGGTTCTTCTCTTATTGATTTATTCTGTTACATTGATTGATTTGTGAATGTTGAACCATCCTTGTAACCCAGGTATGAATCCCACCTGGTCATGGTGGATAATCTTTTTAATGTGCTGTTGGATCATGTTTGCTAGGATCTTGTTGAGAATATTAGCATCTATATTCACCAGCGATATTGGTCTGAAATTCTCCTTTTTTGCATTATATTATTAAGTGAGTTGGTGTGTCATTTTCATTTATGATACAATCTTTTCATGTTTTACAATAAATATGTACTAGCTTCATATAATAAATGTGGAAGGTTTCATTTCATTTCTGTGCTCTGGAGTTAAAGAATAAGATATTTAGATTTCTAAATATCTTATTCTTAAAATTCCTCTGGGAATTTATCTGAGCCTGGTGCTTTCTGTTGGATTTGCTTTTTTTTTTTTAAATTTGATTTCTTCTACAATATTACATTTATTTAGATTTTGTCATTTTTCTAGTAATCTCTCCTTTTTCTATCATGTTTGGTGGATTTAGACTTATCTATCTCCATGGAAGTAAATTTTGAAGAGTTTAATCTTTTTTAAAAATGTGCTTTCCAGAGAGAATTGTACAGAGTAAACTTAACATTATAAATTCCTCTGATTATTATTTACCCTTGCCATTTTCAATTTCTGCACTTATAGCTTCTTTTTTTTTTTCCTTTCTTTTTCCTTATGATTGGATTTGTTTGTGATTCACATAGTGTGTAGATTTATTTTACAACAAATCACTTTTTAAGGTTTATTAAAGGTTTATCAGATAAATTTTAGGTTGCCCAGTTAAATTTGAACTAAAAACACAGGCACATACACGCACGTTTTTTTGTGTGTGTAAGTTTGCCACAAATACTGCATAAGCCATAACCGTATAAAGATGGTACCTGTCTTGTTTTGTTTTGTTTTAATAAAAATAAAGAAATTCCTATTTAGACTGGAAGATGGTGATGGACTAGGAGGACTCAAGGCTCACCCCATTCCATGAATACTAGATAATTATCAAATCATCTTAAATACCCCAGAAATTGATCTGAAGACTGATAGAACAAACGCCACAACTGTTGGGAGAAAAGAAGCCATATCAAAGAAGGTAGGAAGTGTGGAGATGCAGGTTTGGGAAGAAATGGATCTTGGCTGCTGCAGTGGGGAGGGATCCACAGCTGTGGAGGAGAGCAAGAGACAGACGAACACACAGGGGAGCCCATATAGGGAAGCTTAACACACAGGGGAGCCCATATAGGGAAGCTCATTCCCTATATCAATTGACTTGGAAAGTGACAGAGGTCAAATTTCAGAAGTTCCTGAAACCTGCAGGGCTTAAAGCCTGGAGTTCTAAAGGCCAGTAGGCTTGGCTCAGAGAAGCCTGGAGGCATTGGGGTTGCTCTAAGAAAAGGGAGGGCAAACTGCCCAAGGACATACAGCATGGAAACAACCATCTAAAGAGTGTTCCGGGACACACAGTGGGGAGGTTATTTGCTCATCCCAGAATATGTCCCAGAGAGGCAACATTAACAGAAAGACCCTTCTAGGAACAAAAGAATTGGCTAGTGCCATTTTCCTCCTTTGCCCCTCAGAATAAGCATAGGGGCACCTGTTGGAACCAGCATGTCTCCAATACTAGCTAACTTCTTACACCAGTCCCCACTCCTCTAAACTGTGGTGGAATCACCCTTCACAGTCTAACTTGCCTCAGTCCCAAGCATCAGGACACCTCCCTCAGAAGACCAGTCCAAAGCCCTGCCAACACAATGTGTCCTGACCTGAGAGTTTGTGGACTCAGCTCTGGGAGTGGCAGTGCCAGTTCTCATTTCACAAGCCAACCAGAGTGCATTCAGTTAAAACTCACCACATTCAGGCCAGGGACCAAACACTACCTGCCAGAGACAGAGACAGCCCCTGCAAACAACTGGCCTGAAGGATAAAGTAGCCAAGACACAACAACAAAGCAAACATGGCACACAATGAAGACACTCCCAGAAGCACCAGGCCCTGGAAATAGGGGACACTGCATTGCAAGGCACTACAAGGCCTCTTCATCATAAGACCCTTACCCTCAAGAATAGGAGACATAGCTGACTTTTTGACATAGAGAAATAGGCACAGAGACTTAGACAAAATGAGAAGACAGGAGTTGTCCCAAATGAAAGAATAAGAGAAGGCCACAGCCAGAGATCTAAATAAAACAGATATAAGTAACATGCCTGATAGAAAATTTAAGGATCATAAAGGTACTCACTGGACTTAAGAAAAAAGTGGAAGGCATGAGTGAGACGATGACAGAGAAATAAAGAATAGCACAGCAGAGCTGGACCCTTGGGGTGCCTGGGTGGCTCAGCTGGTTAAGTGTCTGCCTTTGTCTCAGGTCATGATCCTGGAGTCCCAGGACGAAGCCCCACATTGGGCACCCTGCTCAGCAGGGAGTCTACTTTTTCTTCTGCTCCTTCCCTGCTTGTGCTCTCTCTTGCTCTTTCCCTCAAATAAATAAATAAATAAAATCTTTAAAAAAAAAAAAAAAAGAGAGTGAGTTGGATCCTTAACCAACTGGGTCACCCAATTCATATTCATATTTAAGTACTGACATTATCATAATGGTATTTTTAGTAAATAAAGGTCAAAGTGCATGTGTAGTATGCTACATTTCTTTCTAAGTACCAAAGTAAATTTAGAAAAATATACAGTATTTACTTATTTGTGCAAAAAACACAGGAAGGGTGAATAGAAAAAATAATGAAGTTGGTTACAAGCAAGAGGTGAAAAAGAATGGCATTGAAAGGATAGGGCAATAGGAACAGGGATAGAATGAAGGATAATTTCTGGAATATAACTTTTTATATACTTCTCATTTTTAGAATCATGGTAATCTTTCACATACCCCAAAATGAATGAAAATCAACAAATATAGGACCAATGGAATAAAATGCAATATAAGCAAAACAAATGAAACTAATTGTAGGGAAGGAAAAAGTAAATTTTGAACATGATGTTTTATCTATATTTCCATGGTTATGAAATAATTTCAGAAATAGTTTATGTGTATTCTTGAACTGAGATTATGAGTAAATATATTGTGGACAATAAAGATCCAAGATTCTTACTAGTTGAATAGGGAATTATAAATATGGAAAGGAGAAAGGCTAAAATAGATCTGATGTTCCACTGGAATTAGAAGTGTAACTGTGATTTTATCATAGTTATATATATATATATATATATATATATATATATGCAGAATTATATTTATATAGATGTATTTCTATATACATAAAATCACATAAATAGGTCTATTTATGTATCAATGTATATATTTGCAAATATATATATACACGCATATTATTTGGTTATAAATATACATGTATATATGACTATGGGGACAAAGTATCTATAAATTGTTTGAATTATCTAAACCTAAAAATATTTTTTTAACAATTTTATTTATTTATTTGACAGAGATCACAAGTAGGCAGAGAGAGAGAGAGAGAGAGGAGGAAGTAGGCTCCCTGCTGAGCAGAGAGCCTGATGGAGGGCTTGATCCCAGGACCCTGAGATCATGACCTGAACCAAAGGCAGAGGCTTTCACCCACTGAGCCACCCAGGCACCCCTAAACCTAAAAACATTTTAAATGAAAAAGCTAAAAAGTATGCTATTTCCACTGACATTATCTCAAAATCTACCCCACACCTTTTTTTTTTTTTTCCTTTTTGATGCAGATTCTTAGGCTAAATTAAAAGTAAAATCCCCTTTTCTTCTTTCACATAATTTGTTTATTTATGTTCTATGATGAAACATTTTCAGTATTTTCTATTTTTATTATTTTTCTTTACAACTGAACACATTAATAAAGTAAAATGAATGACTGAGGCTAGAAAAATCACCTCTTTTCTCACAATAATTTCCATCTGTTCATTAACTGAATTCCTATTAGCACGTCTAGCCACTTTTTGCTGCACAATTTACTCATTAAAGTTGATCCACATTATACAGTGACCATTAAAGAGAAGTCTACTTGATGTCATTCAGTGAAGATAATGACTTCAGAGTCCTAATATTTTTCCAAGTCAGTTACCACAAAAGTGACAAGATTAAAGATGCGTCTTGAATACTGCATTTTTCTTCCAGATACAATGCTCTACCCTTAGTAAATATTTACAATCTTAGTTGTTAGTCACCAACAATTATAGGACTTACCCTCATTTCATTTATTCAAAATGTCAATAATTGCTCATTTTTTATATACACGAATATGGAATATTCTCCTCTGTATTTACGGGAATTTATTATAGCTACAGAGACATGCAAGAGTGTGTTGGAGCTGGCTCACACTGGCTCTGAAGAACTGATTGGCTGTCCCTTTCCCTAACCCCATGTTCAGTGACATCATACTGATAGGCTAAAATCTCTGTAGTCCATGTGTTTACAATATGGGAACTGGTACATGCTATCAGTCAGCTCCCCTTCCCATTCCATGTCTCCCTGCCCTGCCCCCCACCTCCACAAAGCTGTCTGCTAAATATTTACTAGCACTCTACTGCTCTAACATCCTCTGGGAATATGGGAGAGTCTATATGGATAAAAATTCAACTTGAAAGTCGCAAGTTTAATAAGGTTTCTTTTTCCCTTATTCAGCTTCAGCCACACTATTCTTATTGCTTTCCTAGGAGAAGTAGGCTCTAAAAGCAGGAATTTTGCACTTGCTGTTTCCTCTGCCTGGAATACTATTTGCCCAGATGGCTGTATTGGTTGTTCCTTCATTCCTTTCAGATATGCCTAAAAAGGCATTAATCAGTGAAGCTATCCCTGATCATACTACATGAAATAATTTCCTTGGGTACCCACATCCAGTAATCCTCTTCCCCACAAAAACATAGATTTGTTCCACTCAACAGCACAGATCACTATCTGCACTACTCCTTATTGACGTGCCATTTGATTACTGCTTGTTTATCACTAAAATAACACAATCTCTGTAACATCAGGTGCTTTGCCAAATTTGCTCACATTTCCATCTGCAAGGTCTAAAAACCAACACATAAGTGACACTCAATATATATATTAATAAATAACCATAATGGAAATACCACTGTTAATAGTATTTAAAAATATAAATTGCTTATTTTCCTATAAAAGTAGTTTAAAATTATTTGCATTCTTTTTCTTAAAGACTTTATTTATTTATTTGACAGAGAGAGAGAGAGCACAAGCAGGGGGAGCAGCAGGCAGAGGGAGAAGCAGGCTCCTTGCCTGCTGATCAAGGAACCGCACCTAGAACTCGACTACAGGACCCTGGGATCGTGACCTGAGCTAAAGGCAGATGCTTAGCCAACTGAGAGCCACCCAGACACCCCAAAATTATTTATATTCTTAAAAATTAGTGTTTTGAAAAATATACATATATATATATGTATATATATATACATATATATATAGTTTCTGTCTCTTTTCTGTTTATCTCCCAGTCTTTTCATGTAAATATGCTTTCTTTAAATGTTCTTTTAGTATGGTTTTATCCATATTAGTAGACATGCATTAAATAAATAAGTTGGCTATTATAAATGTCACACTGAAGAACTGCTTTCTTCATAAAATAATTTTGGGTAATTATGTGTAAAAACCACATTTTTCAGGTATGTTTATACTCCTAACACATGCTTATTAACACTAAGAAGTACCGTTTGAAATTTTTTGCTCATTTTTTTTAAGATTTTATTTATTTATTGGACAGAGAGAGATCACAAGTAGGCAGAGAGGCAGGCAGAGAGAGGAGGAAGAAGGCTCCCCACTGAGCAGAAAGCCCAATATGGGGCTTGATCCCAGCACCCTGGGATCATGACCTGAGCCAAAGGCAGAGGCTTAACCCACTCAGCCACCCAGGCACTCCTTTTGCTCATGTTTTAATAACACTGTTGTATAACATGTTTGTTAATTTGTTTAACAAATTCTCCTTGATTATATACTTTAAACATACCTTCCCCTATGTTAGGAACTTACTGGTTTTTTTTTGTTGTTGTTGTTGTTAATAACTTTTTGTTAATAGTGGGGTTTACAAAATTTAAATTGTATAAAATTATTTCATAACTCATATACATTAGATGCACAGACCCTTTAAAGTTTAGAAAGTGCTATCATAATTATTGTCTCACTTGATCCCTACAATGGGACTTAGCATCCCAATTTTTTTGGTAAGGACACTGAACAGCTTTTGGTCATATGAACCTGCTTTCTTATCAAACTGTGATTTCCAATTCCTTGGAAATAAGAAACATGTCTAATTGATTTTTGTGGTCCCAGAAAATAGCATCCTAGATGTTAGATAATAAGTGAGAGCCATTATGAATAAATGAATGAGCAAATGAATGAATGAATTCTCAGGATACTTGCATTAACATCTCAGAAAATAACTTATATAAGAAAGGTATGATGCGGGGTGCCTGGATGGCTCAGTGGGTTAAGCCTCTGCCTTCAGCTCAGGTCATGATCCCAGGGACCTGGGATTGAGCCCCGCATCAGGCTCTCTGCTCAGCGGGGAGTCTTCTTTCTCCTCTCTCTCTGCCTGCTTTTCTGCCTACTTGTAATCTCTGTCTGTCAAATAAATAAATAAATAAAATTTAAAAGAAAGGTACAATGCCTGAACTTAAATCAAGGACTTCTGACCTCAAGCTTACTGTTCTTTCTTCAAAGATAAATTTTGAAAGCACTTTGATTTACTTTAATTAAAGACTTTTTATAGAGTCTTCAATCTTTTAGAGCACTTTCAGATTTATAGAAAAATTGAAGGCGGGTACAATGATTTACATACATTCCTCTTCTTGTCCTCATGGATGCCTAGCCTTCCACATAACAAACAACCCCCGTCAGGGTGGAAAATGTTAAAACTGATGAACCTACAATGACACATCATAATCACAGTCCATAGTTTACATCAGTGTTCACTTTTGGTGTTGTACATTTTCTGGGTTTGGGCAAATGTATAATTATATAAATCCATCATTATGGTAGCATACAAAGTGTTTTCACTGTCCTAAAAACTGTGTACTCTGCCCATTCATTCCTCCATCCTACGCCTCCAACCCCTAGCAACCATTGCTCTTTTTCACTTGTCTCCATGGTTTTGTTTTTTCTAGAGCGTCATATAGTTGGAATCATACAGGATGTAGCATTTTCACATTGGCTTCTTTCACTTAGTAATATGCATTTAAGTTTCTTCCATGTCTTTTCATGGCTTGGTAGTTCTTTTCCTCTTGGCACTGAATAATATCCCATTGTCTGGATGTTTATTTACCCATGCCAGAAATCTCTTGCTTGCTTCCAAATTTTGGCAATTATAAACAAAGCTTCTATAAACATCTGTGTGCAGGCTTTTGTGTGGACTTAAGTTTTCAGCTCCACTGGGTAAATACCAAGGAGTGTGACTGGTGGATTTTATAGTAAGGGTACACTGAGTTTTGTAAGTAACCACTGTCTTCCAAAGTGAGTGTATCATTTTACATTCCTACAGCAAAGAATGACAGCTTTTGTTGTTCCACATCCTCACCAGCATTTACTATTGTTAATGATCTGGATCTTGGCCATTGTAACAGGTATTTAATATTTTCATTGATGTTTTTAAGTTTGTATTTCCCCAGTGACATATGATCTATAGGTGGCATCTTCTTTGGTGAGCTGTCTTTTAAGGTCTTTGAACACTTTTTCCTTGGGTTGTTTTCTTATTGTTGAGCTTTAAGAGTTCTTTGTACATTCTGCATAATCGCCCTTTGTCAGCTGTGTCTTTTGCAAATGCTTTCTCCAAGTCTGTGACTTATCTTCTCATACTCTTGACACTATCTTTTGCAGAGCAGAAGTCCAGTTTATGAATTATTTCTATCACGAATCATGCCTTTCATGTTTGAGTCATTGATTCAAGGTCACTCAGGGTCATCTAAGTTTTCTCTCATGTTATCTTCTAGAAGTTGTATAGTTTTGCATTTTACATTTGAGTTTGTGATCCATTTTGAGTTAATTTCAGTAAATGGTATAAGGTCTCTGGATAGACTTTCTTCTTTTTTTCCATGTGGATGTGAAGTTTTTCCCCCACTATTTGTTAACTATCTTCACTCCATGGTATTGCCTTTGATCTTTTGCCAAAAATCAGGTGACCACATTTGTATAGGCCTGTTTCTGGCTTGTATTTGGTTCCACTGATCTTTTGGCTAGTCTTTCTCCAGTACCACACTGTTTTGATTACTGTGGCTTTATACAGTAAAACTTGAAGTCAGATACTGTCAGTCCTCCAAATTTGTTCTCCTTCAATATTGTATTGGCTCTTCTGGGTTTTTTGTCTCTCCATATCAACTTTAGAATCAGTTTGGTCATAGCCACAAAATAACTTGCTGGGATTTTTACTGGTATATTAATTCACAGATCAAATTGAGAAGAAATGACATCTTGATAATATTAGCACCTTAATTTACATATAAGAACAGAAAGTATCCATTTGACAATTATTATGCACCAAAAGAACACACATAGTGATGATTTTGAGATTCATCAAATAAATTACTAATACTTCAAGTGTGAAGCTTTGAAATTTAGTATGGTATAAACACAATATTTTAAAAAATATTTATTAACCAATAAATTTATTAAAAATTATTTTATTATATTATAACCTCTTGTCCCACAGCCATCTTTAATAGTTAAAGGGAGCTCTTCAGAATGGCCATTGTGGTAATAAAATACCGAACTGAAAATCATGCTACTTATGGTTCTTAACATATTTCTTCCTTTCACATGACTCCAGGTTTACCACAAAAATAATGCAGTTTAGATATACACTATCAAGCAATTGATGGCAAGTTTCAGAACAATACTGTGTATTTCTAAAATGGAATAAATATTTTTAATTGTACTCATATACTAAACACTGGAAAATTCAAATAAGCAAATAAGATACTTGTACCTAAATTATGTAACTAAAGAAATGTCAAGGACTAAGACAAAATATGAGTCAGAAGTAATATTTACTGTGATTGGACCAGGACACTGGCTAGTATAAACAATATCTAGACACCAATTGAAAACACTGGGCAATTAAGGCAAATTATCACTACCATTTCGAATTGAGATTTCATTATTTATAAGAGCCTGAGTCTGAGTAGACCATGCCCACAATAAATGAATAACCTGCTTAAGATTGTTTTAATTAGCTTTCAATGTAGCTGATTTGCAGTAATGATGCTAATAATGAGAGAGCACAGAGTGGGAAACATGTATATAGGTTCTTTTGAAGGAAAAGATAATTTTTATTCCCAGCTCTGCCACTACTTGCTGTGTGAATTTAAGCAAGAAATTTGCTACTTTGAGCCTCATTTTCTTTATCTGTAAGGTAATAATTTTAGACAGCCCTCTTTCTGAAGACTGTTTTGACAAATAAATTGCCATAATGTTTGATGGTGTGTGCGGCACACTCGTTGACCTCTTATTAGGCATTTATTAAATTTGGGTTCCGACTCTATCTTCTTTAATGCATTGACAACTCAGGATTCAAATTTCCAATTGGTCTTCGTGTACTTCTAGCTGGAAAATACATTATCACAAAAGGCAAAATAGTTCCATGTTGCTTGTTTATGAGCCTTAAGCAACCCTCCAAAACTGCAGGGGACACAAAGAGACAGCCGCAGGAGACATCTCTTTCTATTTAATAATTTAGACTGAAATAAATGAGAAGATTTTGGAGGAAATATTTAAGACACATGTATCTGGTTGGTTTTTTTTCAGAGAAGACTTCACTAATTTGCTTTGGGAACAGCAATACTTTATTAAAATGCTATTTGTCCCAGGGCAGGTATCCTCTCCCCGAGCAAAGGTACACACAGAGAGTGCCAGTTTAATGCTCTGGAAAAGACCGTCAGTTCCTCCCGAGTTCTACTCAGGCGTCTTAATGCACCATCAGGTTTCCTGTAGACGACCACACTTCAGGCCCTTTGACAAAACCCATATAAAAAAAGATATGATGTTCAAGAAACGGAGGTGGCTTGAATAATTTAACAGCTACATATAGGCCTATGAAATATTAAAGGGACAATAGTGTACAATGGGGAGTTTTACAAAGATTCGAGCTTGACATCAGTCTCCTCCTTGCACAGTTGGCTGTTTGGCTATAATGATATTTCATGAGTTACGATGGTGCGGCAATAATTAGAACAGTGTTAGTAAGTACTTTAATAAAAGCTAAACCTGCTTACTGACATTCAGGTATTTAAAAAGGAGAAGAGCTCAAGCAACTTTTCTTCGGAATATGGTACTAATACAAAAAATCATTTTGAAGAGGTTTCCATTCTTGCTACTTTTAAATAAATGTGTTATGAACAAGAAGCGTTCAGCTAGCTATGTATTACCTTCAAAAATATGATATTCTTTAATATCCCTCTGTGAAGTGAAAGACGAGAAAGTAGGTGCACCGTCCCTGAGGTTGTGCTGACATGATCTGAAGAATCAATGATTTATCATTTCATATAGTACATCTACACACTCAACCCCTTTATAATCCAGATCATCTCCATCAGAGACTCAGATGGTACTGCTGATACTCAAATAAAGCAGAGTGGCCCAAACAGGAACTCTCATTTTTTTAACTGCAAATCTTTGGTTTAGAACTTTATAATAAACATTAAAAATGCCTATTTGTTTCTAAAATTAATTGTCTTTAATTTCTTCCAATTTTTTTGGCAACACAATGTGCTTACAAGAAACTATAATTGGATAGGGGCACCTAGGTGGCTCAGGTGGCTCAGCTCAGGTCATGATCCCAGGGTCCTGGGATTGAGCCCCACATCAGGCTCTCTGCTCAGCGGGGAGCCTGCTTCCTCCTCTCTCTCTGCCTGCCTCTCTGCCTACTTGTGATCTCTACCTGTCAAATAAATAAATAAAAATCTTAAAAAAAAAAACCTATAATTGGAGAAAAGGACATTTTAACTGAAGTAAATGTTTGAAATTGCTTCCTTTAAAAAAGTACTGTGCTATTTTGCTATTACTTCTAACAGGACTCTGGTTTTTTTTGTTTGTTTGTTTTTTGTTTTGGTTTTTTTTTGTTTTTTTTGTTTTTTTTTTTTTTTTTTTTTGCATTTTCTAACACTGTAGTGCATTTCTTCTTTGAAGAGACACCTAAGGATGAGAAGAAATGGAGAATAAGGGGCTTGTTTCCCAAAGGAATACTTTCCTGTGATAGCTATGATCATGATCTTGTTGTTAGATGAATACTTTACCTACAGTTAAGCAGTGATAAGAGGTTGAGTTTCTACCAAAGACTCAGGGTGTGTTTTATATTCTCTCTGTTTCTAGAGAAATCCACAGTATATCCAAGACTGTATATGGCTCAACCAGGAGTCACAATGGGTCCACAAAATGATGATTCCTTTTCTCTGGGCATTAAAAATCTCAGAAGAGTCATAAACAGTTCAATAATGTAGTTATTCTATTATCAATATAGTCCTTCAAAATGTTTTGGACTTCTAGATTATTTCCGCATATATAATTTCATAGGAAACTTACTTTTCATAACCCTATGGGAAAGATTTGAAAAGAGGGTATATTCCAAGCAGAAGCAATTCTGCAACCTAGACACTTTGTCAGTTACTAGTAATTCAGAATTATATAAGATATGGAGCATGCCTTTGGGAGCATAGCCATAGCTGGAAGGCCAAATCACCTTTGAAATTGTCAATAATTTTGCTTTTTTAAAAATAGTGCCCGGGGCGCCTGGGTGGCTTAGTGGATTAAGCCGCTGCCTTCAGCTCAGGTCATGATCCCAGGGTCCTGGGATCAAGCCCCGCATCGGGCTCTCTGCTCTGTGGGGAGCCTGCTTCTTCCTCTTTCTCTCTGCCTGCCTCTCACCGACTTGTGATCTCTGTCAAATAAATCTTTAAAAAAAAAAAATAGTGCCCAACCTTCGCATTTTGACTACCACTAATCTTATCTCTTTCATTCTAAAGTAGCTAAATGGGACAACTGGTATATCCTGTATATTCTCTGTAATTGGTAGAGCAAGAAAATTACCATGATTCATTACTTGATCATGGTGAAATAATTAATAATGACACTCTTTCATTAAAGCATGTCAGTATAGAATACCCAGAAAGTAAACAACATCAATTTGTCAGAATTGGCATCTGAAGCAAAAGCCAGGCCCAACCTGTACTCACCTCAGCCTCTGACAGAATAGTTCTCTTGGTCTCAGGTAGTTCTCACATATCTCCACCATATGCTATCTCCTTCACAAAGCCATATATATCTCTCATTCCCTAATATGATAAACACGATCTTTAGTTAAAAATCTCCCAAATCACAGGGGTCTTGGATTTTGTTACATACTTTTGTTATATAGCTTGCTTGCATTCTTCTTTTATTTCTAACATTTTTGTTCCAGATTCATACGCTAAGGACACGATGTTTGTCTTAGTTGTTGATATACTACTGTTAATGCTACTTTGGAGTAATATGTAGTACTTAGCCAAATTCACTAAATCCATACCATTTTTTTCTTTCTAAAATTTATTTTTGTTCATATTTGAAAGCTGTCTCAGTATACTGCACATAGGTGTAATTGCACCAATAGCTGACATCAAATATAAATAATGAAAATGACATAATGCATGTCTGCAAAACATTCAAGCAGATTTATGTTGGTAAAAGCAGATAAAGATTTTACTCAAAAATGACTATAAAATATGATTTCACTCATGTGGAATTTAAGAAACATAACAAAATTAACAAGCAGAAAAAAGAGACAAACCAAAAAAACAGACTCTTAACTATAGAGAACAAACTGGTGGTCACCAGAGGGCAGGTGGGTGGGGGAGATGGGTGAAAAAGTGATGGAGATGAAGAGTACCATTATCTTTTTTTTGTTAAGATTTTATTTATTTATTATAAAGTGTTATAAATTATTTATTTATTATAAGTAGTCAGAGAGGCAGGCAGAGAGAGAGAGGAGGAAGCAGGCTCCCTGCTGAGCAGAGAGCCCAATTTGGGGCTCGATCCCAGGACCCTGGGATCATGATTTGAGCCGAAGGCAGAGGCTTTAACCTACTGAGCCACCCAGGCACCCCAAGGAGTACCATTATCTTGATGAGCACTGAGTGATATATGGAATTGTCCAATCACTATATTGTACACCTGAAACTAATATAACATTGCATGTTAACTATACCGGAATTAATTAAAAAAGAGTACACTTCTCATGATGAGCACTGAGTAATGTATAGAATTATTGAATCTACAGAATTATATACCTGAAACTTATATGGCACTGTATGTTAAGTATGGTGGAATTAAAATTTAAAAATGACTATTAAATTATTATTGCTTTGAAATGTAACTTTAATTTAGGAATATCGTATTATAGTTTACATTTAAATTTTTTTTTAAGATTTTTATTTATTTATTTGACAGACAGAGATGACAAGTAGGCAGAGAGGCAGGCAGAGAGAGAAGGAGGGGAAGCAGACTCCCTGCTGAGCAGAGAGCCCCATGCAGGGCTCGATCCCAGAAGCCTGGGATCACGGCCTGAGCCAAAGGCAGAGGCCTTGACCAGTGAGCCACGCAGGTGCCCCTAAATTTAAATATTCTTACTAAGAAAGCTAATGGAGCATTTTCTAATTTGCACCTAAAGTTCAGGTTTACAAAAAGATAAGTGTATTTTAACTCGAAAAATTAATTTAGCTAATGAAAACAAGCCAATGTATTTTACAGGAGACTTGAGTATTTAAGGTGGCAAACAGGTGTGTGTGTGTGTGTGTGTACAACTAGCCATCAATTTTGCTGCTTTGTCCTCTTTTAAATAATAGCTAAAATAAGTGTACAACCTTGAAATAAAGTAGAATTACAAATGATTAGCACACAGTTGAACGTCTACTGAGTTACTCACTATTGAGAGGACATATATATATCAAGAACTATATCATGTGGTACCTAATCTCAAGCAGTAGACTGCTTTATTAGGAAGATAAAACATACTAGACAATATGTTTTCCTTCTTTAATTCATATTATATATTTTACCTTGTCTTTTTCTTTCCTGTTTCTTTAACTCAATCCATTGAGGTAGGAATGTCTAGCTAAAAGTATATATAAACAGCCCGTGTTCCACAGATTAAATATTTTACAGATTTAAGTGATAATGGATCTAGACTCTAATCTCAGCTCTGCCATCTACTCATGAACTTTTACTATCCCCCAAAGTTTGTTCTGAGAATCACATAGCATAATGTGTACGAAAATGCTTTGAAAATTATAAAGCCCTAAATGAATATGCCTATTTTCATCATAATGATATGGATGGTCTATAGCCTATTTACATCATATATCTGTATTTTTAAGGTATCTATAGATTTTCATTTCTGAAAATGGGGTATTTTTTTAAATATTTTATTTAATTGACAGACAGAGATCACAAGTAGACGGAGAGGCAGGCAGAGAGAGAGAGAGAAGCAGGCTCCCTGCTGAGCAGAGAAGCCGATATGGGACTCGATCCCAGGACCCTGAGATCATGACCTGAGCCGAAGGCAGCGGCTTAACCCACTGAACCACCCAGGCGCCCCTGAAAATGGGGTATTTTTAACCTAAGTTCAAGACTGCTATTCAAAATCTTTACAAGCACCATGGCCCAGACACTAAGAGGCCAGGATTATAGATGCCTGCTATACCTACGCAGTAGGCTTTCCTGGAGATACAGATCATGGAGGTGCATGAAGTGTGGGAGGTGCCAGGGTAACTAGCTTGGCAAAGGGTCTAGCAGTTTGCATTAACAACAAATATTAATTGGTACCACCACATTGCTACAAACTGAGTATATAATTTTAATTATGCTTTCCTAATCTAAAAAAAAAAAACCCAACAATTTAGATTATCTATTTTATTATTCTGAATACCTCTAGTGGTTATCTCCTCACCTTTAAACAATGTCTCCAGAATTTTATTATTCAATTTATAAAATTTAACTTAACTGATTGACCCTCCAGAAATAGAAGGTGAAAACTTTCAGATCACTTGCAATGTTCCAAGACTGTTTTACACAACCAATTACACTCCTAAATTATTGTTACAATATGTAACCAGATTAAAGCCATGACTCAAGTTGTCTAGTCTGGTAGAGCTTCTCCCACAATTGAAAATACAACAGCAATGTGGTCCAGTATCCAAAATAATTTCAAAATAATAGAAACTTTTTATTTGCATGTTTCCAACGCCAATAATTTTATAGCACATGGCAATAGTTATAAGACTTTTTTAACCATTCATTAACTTTTATTATAATCCACATCTACCATAGTACCTTTCTTATCAAATTCTCTTTTATCCACAACTTAATTATGTTTGTTTTGGTTACATTTTGTTTTCTTTTTTAAAATCCAGTTTCTCTACAGGCTAAACCCACACACCTCTTTGTCACTTCTCCATTAACTTCTACAGCAACAGGATTTATTTTTTCCTATTTTAATTTTGAAACTTGTCACTGCTAACTACTAAAGAATAGCTAGGCATGGGCCCCACAGAAGACAAGGGAAAGAACCAAATCTTTTATAAGCAGAAATGAGAAAATTTAAAAAATATCCACTCAATGATAATAGTTATCAAATTACAAGTAGTCACATACAAACACAAACTTAAATTTTGCTTACATTTTGTTTAGTGATTTAATATCCAGAGTTAACTTCTGATCTACATTTTATTTATTTTTTAAAAAATATTTTATTTGTTTATTTGACAGCTAGAGAGAGAGCACAAGTAAGCAGAGTGGCAGGGAGAGGGGGAGAGAGAGAAGCAGGCTCTCTGCTGAGAGCCGGATGCGGGGCTCGATCCCAGGACCCCGGAATCATGACCCGAGCCGAAGGCAGCCGCTCAAGCAATTGAGCCACCCGGGCGCCCCTACATTTTATTTTTTTTAAGATTTTATTTATTTATTTGACATAGATCACAAGTAGCCAGGGAGGCAGGCTGAGAGAGAGAGGTGGAAGCAGGGAGAGGTGGAAGAGAAAGAGGCCAAGCAGGGAGCCCAATACGGGGCTAGATCCCAGGACCCCGAGATCATGACCTGAGCTGAAGGCAGAGGCTTTAACCCACTGAGCCACCCAGGTGCCCCTGATCTATATTTTCATACACAGTTTAATCATTTTTCCAGGACACACTTCTTTCATAACTGAGTTGACTTAAGTTCATTTTTAGAAGCAATTTTTTCCCCAAAATGTGTTCACAGATTCACTAGTCCTTATGCTTGTGGATGATGGAAAACACAACCTATGTGGTCTTGATGAAAGAATGGCAGGTCAGCTAGCCATAAAATTTATTTTCTATTTCTAAGTTAAAAAAAATTTTTTTTAAGATTTTATTTATTTATTTGATACAGAGAGAGAGATCACAAGTAGGCAGAGCAGCAGGCAGAGACAGAGGAGAAGCAGGCTCCCTGCTGAACAGAGAGCCCAATGCAGGGCTCAATCCCAGGACCCTGAGATCATCACCTGAGCCGAAGGCAGAGGCTTTAACCCACTGAGCCACCCAGGCGCCCCTCTTAAGTCAAAATTTATTTTCTATTTGCTCACTGTTGCTACATTAGGAAAATGCAAACCAAAACCACAATGAGATGTCACCTCATGCCTGTTAGAATGGCCATCAACAACAACAACAACAACAAAACAAGAAACAACAAGTATTGACCAAGATGTGGAGAAAAGGGATCCCTTGTGTGCCGTTGGGAATGTGAATTGGTACAAGGCACTATGGAAACAGTATGAAGGTTTCTCAAATAATTATACCATATGATCCAGCAATTCCACTTCTGGGAATTTATCCAAAGGAAATGAAAACACTAACTCACAAGGCTATCTGCACCTTCATGTTCATAACTGTGTTATTTACAATAGCCAAGACATAGAAAGAATGTAAGTTGTCCATGGAACAGATAAATGGATAAAGAAATTGTGGCATATATTTACAAGGGAATATGATTTAGCCAAAAACAAAAACAAAAACAAAACAAAAACACCCCAAGAAACAAAACAAACATACAAACAAACAAAAAATAAAGAATTCCTACCATTTGTGACAACATGGATTAAACTTGAAGGCTGTATGCTAGCTAATAAGCCAGACAAAGACAAATACTTCATGGTCTCACTTACATGTAGAATTTGAAAAACAACAAAGAAACAAATCAAACAAAACAAAACAAAACAAAATTCCCACCAAACTCATAGAAGAAGAGTCCCAATTTTGTGGTTACCAGAAGAGGTGGGTGGGAAGAAGGGGAATTAGAGGAAGATGGTCAAAAGGTACCAACATTCAGTTTTAAGATAAGTAAGTACTGGGGATGTAATCTATACCATGATGACTATAGCTAACTCTGCTGTATGATAGATACGAAAGTTGTTAAAGAGTGTAAGTCCTGAGTTCTCATCACAAGGGGAAATATTTTCCCTTTTCTTTTTATTGTATTGATATGTGATGATGGATGTTAACTAAAGGTACTGTGGTGATTATTTCACAAAATGTGTAAATCAAACCATCATGTTGTATGCTTTAAACTTAGAGTGATATAAGTCAGCTGTTTCTCAATAAAATCAGAAAAAATGCATTTTCTCTCTTGTTTTTCTTAATTGATGACTTTCTGGAATTTGCTTATAGACAGTAAGTTTTCTATAGGGAAAAAAGAAAACCCAAGAGGTTTTCTCCTGATTATGAAAACTTTTGTTGTTTTTCTTGACTTTAATTACAAATTTTTCATTAACCTCTAATGTTTTCTACTTGTATTTTAATTGTTTCTGATGTTAATCATTTTTTAAAGATTTATTTACTTCAAGGAGAGAGATAAAGAGCAGAAGGAGGGAGAGAGAATCTCAAGTAGACTCTGCATTGATTGCAGAGCCCAGTGTGGGGCTTGGCCCCATGACCATGAGACCATGACCTGAGCTGAAACCAAGAGTCAGACACTTAACTGACTATGCCACCAAGGTGCCCCTAATAATCATTTTTTTATAGCTCCTTTAAAAATATGTTATTTAAGTCCACAGATTTAGGTCTTTCATTCAAGAGGGAAAAGCTTTCTTTCTGGTTTATTTTGGAATGTTAACATCAAGTTTTCTATTCACTGAGCACATAAATTATACACACATAGATCTCCTTTGTGTCTTCTATATCTAATTCTTATCCTGATCCTATTTCTTTCTTTTCAGTGAATTTGGCTTTATTTGCCTTGAGCCTGTCCTCTGTGCTTCTGATATTTTAGGATGTCCTTTTCTCCCTTGTGATGATTCTCATGCTGTGTTCATTTTTGTTTTTGTTTTTGTTTTTAATTTTTTTTTCTGAGTTCTATAACTCAAAAATTTCTCTCCTCTTTTTGTTTTAACCTCTCCTGTTTGATCCTTTTTTTTTTCTTGGATATGTTTTAAAGAGGTTTTAAGTTTTCTTTATTTCATGATAAAATATTTATCTCAAATTAACATATATTCTCAGAATATTTTCCCTTCACTTGTTATGCTTCTTCCCTTAGAGGAGACTATAAATGGGAACATTATTTTAGGGGCCAGTTACATGTTGAATGAGAGTGTTGGGGTGGCAATGGAGCAATTAAGCAACTTAGATTTCAATGAGATATCACAAAGATTATTTTACAAACTATGTACTGCTGCATGTCAAGAATCCCTTACATAGTGATTTATCATTTATTTATATCATATGACCAAGATCCAAGGTCACAAGTTATTGGTACATTTTCTCCCTTATTTTTTCATACCTAGACAATGTACACACAAAGATAGTATATGAATATATCATTCACTAGCTCAGCCATTTATTGCTGCTTCATACTTTCAGTAAGGAATCAAGGATATTTAGGCATCCTACTCTAACATCCTGGCATTGATTTTCAAGCAATGGGTTATTAAAATAAATTTCCAAAGGTTCCTCATATTTTTTAAGAAAAATCTTCCTGCTTCTGATGATCTATAAGACATCTATATGCCCTCAGTCAAGCACAATTTTTATTGATTTTAAAGCTCTTGTTGGGGTGCTTGGGTAGCACAGTCAGTTAAGCTTCAGACTCTTGGTTTCAGCTCAGGTCATGATCTCAGGGTCCTGAGACTGAACACTGCATTGGGCTCTGCACTCAGCATGGCATGTGCTTGGTTTCTCTCTCCCACTATCCCTACCTGTCCCTGCTCTCTGTCTCTCGCAAAAGAAACAAATAAATCTTAAAAACAAACAAACAAAAATAACAAACTCTTCTTTTTATTTCAGTTTTTAGCATGTGGATGTTTTCTAATTTTCCCAAAGTGTAATGTTTTTCTTTTATCCTAAATATTACCAAGGAGAGCAAAACAAGGATACCTTAACTCTAACTTCTTTAACAGGAACACCCCATTAAGTTGTATAAATGCCAATTAGTATCCTGATCAGAACAAAGAATCCATAATTTGTAAACAAACATAGTAATTCTAGACCAAGAGTTATTTTTTTCAGATTGAGGAAAAATCAACTGCAGGAGAGGTCTATACAATGCTGTAGTCATTGATAGAAGAGTGGGATTTAGAGGAACAGAGAGACTAAAGTGGCATATTTAAATCCTGACAGTCAGTGAGACAGAAAAACAAGAAAATGCTTAGCAAAATCTTGCAAGGTGTACCTTGAGAAACCTAATATTATTTAATATACAAATTGGCTAAAAAGTTACACAGTCTGAATTCAGTTTGACATTTTAACTTAATTTGTCTTAAGTGAACTTAAATGCCTTGTATGTTAGTGACATTTATTTTATGTAGCTATTTTATATATATGTTACATAAATATCTTCTCTTTAAAACAGAAATTGAGGGGTGCCTGGATGGCTCAGGGGGTTAAGCCTCTGCCTTCGGGTCAGGGGATCGAGCCCCGTATTGGGCTCCCTGCTTGGCAGGGAGCCTGCTTCCCCCTCTCTCTCTCGGCCTGCCTCTCTGAACACTTGTGATCTCTCTCTCTCTCTCCATCAAATAAATAAATAAAATGTTTAAAAAAAAGAATTAAAAAAAAAGTAAACTTATATATTTTGATCTTAACCTCAATCAATGTAAATAATCAGTGTCTATTAATGAGTAACCTATTATTAATCAATGTATTACATTCATCATTGTAAAATAGTTTGCTAACGTCAGTGCTGGCCAAATATGGAATGCATTGTACATTTGTAGAGCTTTTGTACAAAGAGTATTACCAAAATGACATCTGGTCTTGAGGAGATTCAGGCAATGACTTGGTAATATATCTTAGAATCATGAGATGATATGGATTACTTTTGCAGTCATATTAAATATCATATTTCACCAGGGAAACTGAGGCTCATGGAAGTTAGTGACTTGTTTAAATTTCTTAAGACTGACTGATATATAAGAAAAATCAAGCTTCGAGGCCATGGCACAAATACAAATTAAAGTTTCATGAGATTCTTGTTTCCTAAATCACTTTTAAAGTAAATTATATTGCAAACTAAAAATACAGAAGCACTAACTACACAGAGGTTTTAAAATATTAACATGCTAAGCACTTCACTTTGCTTAAAATGTATTGCTTTAAAAGGAGGATTAAAACAAGATTATTATGAATAAAAAATTAGGAAAAACAGGAAGATAGTACAAGATTGGAAAGTCTCCCAAGGACACCATTCTTTTTTGATCCATTTTGAATTTTACACCATCCCATAGGTATTTTTTTTTTAATGTACTTCAGAATTCATGGTTATAGTCAATTGCTACTATAGGCTCAATTATTACCAGCTATATTTTCATCTATTCCTTTCACTGATCCCTGGAAAGTCTATGTCAAACTGACCTGTTCTGACTGTTCTTAGCCAGTGGGAACTGGACAATCAAAAGTATTAAACTTCTCTTTCATTTTTAAATGCCCTCTCAAATAGGAGTTTTAACCTAAAAGACAAATCTGTCTTTTTTTTTTTAATGCTCTGCTCAGCAAGTAATAGTGATTCCACTGCAATTCTCAATGCAGTAGTGATTTCCCTTGAACATAACCACTCACATTTTCACCACATAATATTTACTGTGTGCCACTGTTCTTCATGCTCGTTTACTCATTTCTTGTAAATCCAGTCCCTCTTGTTTCAGCCATCTGTACAGGTGACATTTCAAAGATTTGTGCCTAAACAGTAAACTAGGAAGTAAATTTTAAGCTTTAAAAATGATGTATGTTTTATGAGTTAAAGCAATGCATATTATTGTGTGAAGGGTTCAGAGAGGACAAGTTTTGCACAGTTAAGGACGAATAGGGGTAATTGTTCCCTCACACTTTGGTCTCCCCTCCCTTAACCTTCTGAAAGTCATTTTGTACTATTTCAAAACCCCCATTTTGCTTGAAGAAAATTTAAGTCATATAACTAGGTCATTACATTCAAATGATTGAACTTTCTTTTCTTTTTCTGTGTGATTTTAATAGTGCATGCATGGGGTGCCTGAGTGGCTCAGTCAGTTAAGACTCTGACTCTTGATTTCAGCTCAGGTCATGAACTCAGGGTCGTGAGATTGAGCTCCACATCAGGCTTCACACTCACTGGGGAGTCTGCTGGAGATTCTTTCTCTCCCTCAGACTTTCCCTTGGCTCACGTACATGTTCTCTCTTTCTCTCCAAAATAAATCTTAAAAAAAAATAAATAATGCATGCATCATAATGTGTACCTCATTAGATAAGATGCAAGATTTTTTTTTAAAGATTTTATTTATTTATTTGACAGAGACAGAGATCACAAGTAGGCAGAGAGGCAGGCAGAGAGAGGAAAGAAAGCAGGCCCCCTGCTGAGCAGAGAGCCTGATGTGGGGCTTGATCCCAGGACCCTGAGATCATGACCTGAGCCGAAGGCAGAGGCTTTAACCCACTGAGCCACCCAGGCGCCCCAAGATGCAAGATTTTATGTTAACTATACAATATATTCCTTAAACTTCTACTGGGGAAGAAAAAAACATGATTGTTGAAAGTAGAGCAGTAACTTCTAATAATTTCTTCATGGCATCTCCAAAAGGCATTGCTCACTTTCCGTTTCTAAGCTGCCAACCTAATTATATTTTTACTCTTGTGTAGAGATTTGTGCAGAATCTCAGGTGTCACGTTTCCAGTTTATTCTGCTTCTAACATACATTTTCCTCATTACTACTGCTGTCATTCTTACCATCACAGTACCATACAGTTTACAGTCCTTCACAGTTTGAAAAGTGTCATGACAGTTTTATTTTTCACTCAGGCTAGAAGCCATCACATCCTCTAAGTAGCTTTCATTGACCACCGGATCAGGAAACAATACCATCTTTTGAATTTCTATGCTCACTCATTCCCATATTATTTTTGTCATATACTGGGCTAAGTAGTACTTTAGTTGTATGTGAAGATTATGACACACTTTTAAGTGATTCCATGAAAGAATATATATAAATAATGATGATGTTAATGTAGAGAGCAAGCACCATGAGGGATACGTCAATTATCAAATACCCCTTGAACCTTGAATTTGTCAACATTGATTACTATATATACACACATAGGTGGCTTAGCCTCTTTTTAAAAAATCTCTATCAAAGTGTAAATCACATGCCACATAATTCACTCTTTTAAAGGGTATGACTCAGTGATTTTGCTATGTTTTCAGTCCTGAGACCAAAAGGAAAAATTTCTGCTAACCCTTTGAATGAACAAGGAGATGGATCCTTCCTTGGAACATCCTGAATGGAACATAGACTGCTAACCTCTTAATTTTAGACAGTGGGACCACTGAAATACAGAGCTGTAAGACAATATATTTGTGTTGTTTGATACACAAACATGTGGTGATTTATAGCTCTCCCCCTGGCCTGCAAATTTCTGCTGAAAAACCTATTGACAGTCTTAGGGACATTCCCTTGTATGTAATAAGCTGCTTTGATATGTTGCTTTTAAATTTGTCTTTAGCTGTTCACAATTTAATTATAATATGACATCATGTGGGTCTGTATGGATTTGTCTCATTTGGTAAGTTAGGGGCTTGCTAGTTCTGGATCTCTGTTTCTTTCCTCAGGTAGGGAGATTTATATAGCTATTATTTCTCTGAAAAAGATTTCTGCCCCTTTCTTTCTTCTTCTGGGATACTTACAGTGTACACAGTGATCTATCCAGTGGCATCCTAAGTCCTTTAAGCTCACTTGACTTCTTTTCATTCTTTTTTTTTTTTTTTTTGGTAAAATTTTAACTTTTTATTTTTTATAAAAAAATTTTTGCTCCTCTGATTCGATGAATCTCAGCATCCTGTCTTTGAGTTCACTGATCCTTTCTTTCATTTCATCTAGTCTAATGTTGAACCTCTACAGTAAATTTTTCAGTTCAATTATTATACTCTTTACTTCTAGGACCTCTGTTCAATACGCCTTTATATTTTCTATGTCTTTATTGAAATTCTCACTTTGATCCTGCATTAGTAGTCTAACCTCAGTGAATATCTTTATGCTTGTAATTTGGAACACTCTAAAGAATAAATCACGTATCTCTCTTTCACTAAGATCACTGTCTGGAGAATTACCTTGTTCTTCTGTTTGGAACATATTCCACTATTTTTCATTTTCCTTGACTCTTCATGTTGGTTTCTACACACTGGATAACACAGCCACCTCTCCCATTCTTGACAGACTAGTATTATGTAGTTATGTAGGAAAACAACCATATCTATAAGCTCAGCCTGAGCCCCTGGTTGTTTCTCAATACTTTTTAATTGTCTAAACCACCATCTTTGTTCTTATTGGTTTCCCAATAGTTGAGAATGTGCCAAAACCTGTCAGTGTCACAAAGTTGAGAATCTCTCTGAACATCTAGAAGCCGTCTGATTAGAAGATGGGCCTTCAGAGAGCAGTTGGTAAAGTATATAATTATGCCTCTTTCAGAGAGAAACTGGGAGATAATAAGTTTTTGCGTTTTCCTTCTAGGCTGAGCCCTGGTATATAGCTGAAAGAAAGGAGTGGGGTTTGAAGTTTAAAAACTGTCATTTTTTGGTATAGTGTCATGGAATTTGTGAATGTAAGACCCTTTGACTATCAATCAGACCTAGGTGATTTGACTGGCCATCCTTCCTTGGATGGTAACTGTAAAATTTTTCAATGTATGGATAAGCTCCATCGATAGATATACTAGCAATTTGGTCTTATTATTGGAGTGAGCCAGAGGGGGAAGGTAGGAGAAATGTCTACTGGTGTTTTCAGGCTTCTGAGAGGTTTGCATATACATGCTAATTAGAAGCCAGAGCCTCTGATAGTAGCTTATAAATTGTGCCATCAAATCCCTTCCATTGAAAACCTAGGAGATGGGCATTTTTGCTTGCTTGTTTTGCACTGAGCCTTGGCAGGATAGCTAAAGCTAGTGCTCTCATGCCCTTTAATACCTGCTTCCTTGTTTTAGTCCTAAGGGATTTGTAAAAGTAAGGCTCCTAAGGTATCAGAGCTAGGTGATATGGGGGCCCATTCCTTTGGTAGCAACTATAAGAGTTGGAGGACTAGATATTTGGACAAGCTACTTCTAAAAAGATGCTGGCAATATGGTTTTATTGTTGGAATGAGCTCAAGAGAGGAGGAAGACAAAGTGGCCACCAACCCTTTCAGGCTCTGGGAAGAATCGCAGTCAGGAATCCTGGGAGTTTGGGATGGGGGAGTGCTCCCTTCTAATTGTTTGGCACTGTACCAGTGCTGTGGTTTATGGTAAGAGGGTTTCTTAGTCCTTCCTGTCCATTTCAATGTGGGTATTTTCTCATTTGCCTAATGTTTTGGATTCATCCAGCTAGTTTATGGATTTATTTCAGAGGAAACTGCTTTGTGTATAACTGTACATTTGGTGCATCAGTGGGAGAAGATAAAGTCAGGATGCTCCTGAAGGAGGCTCTCCTGGTACCTCATGAAGCTTTGGTAGTGATATTCAACACTACTGTATCTTTAAATTAAATTCCTTTTTGTATATATTAGTTCTAGTTGTGTGTGTGTGTGTGTGTGTGTGTGTGTGTGTGTGTGTGTGTATTTCTTTTTTAGCAGACAGGGATTCTGGTTATATGACAATCACTTTCATTGATATCAAATATAGCTCTGAAGAATTAGAAACATTCTATGTTAAATGGGATATGTATTCTATTCAGGTGAGAACAATGGCAAAGAATGGAACGATGTGGTTCACTTACAAAAGCTATCCTATGGTTTGTACCTGTGAGGAGCTGTAGGAGTGAAGACATTGTTCAACCTTAAAAGAATGATTGGTTCTGATAATGAAAGACCTGATCTGCCAATGAGGATAATAACTATTGTTCACTCCAATTATCATTTTATCAGAAGACAGAAAATGCTGGCCAAGATACTTGGAATTAAATCAAGTGCTCAAGATAACTCAAGTGTTCTGAGATTAGGACTCTGCCATCTTGTACCTAATAGTCATAGGCAGGTAGACTATGGAAATGAAACCTATATTAAGGAAAAGTTTAGGCTCTAGACTAGTAGAATATCTGACTGTGATTTGGGAAACACCCTTGTGTGACACTTGAGCCCACTGTGATATGTATAAGCCACATGTGGTTAATAGAGATTCCATTTTAATGCCTGATAGTATTGCCTTGAGTGTGTGGCAGTATTGCTATATTTAGTTGTTAATCTATTTTAATACATCAAATTTGAATATTCATTAAAACATGTCAACAAGATAAAATGCAAATAGATAAGACAGTTTGAAAGGGTGTTAATAAATGGGTGACACTGGTAAAATAACAACATGAAATCAAGCATAGATCCAATTAAAATCTTTCTAAGAGTTTCAACTTTATTTTTCGAGGCATTTCTATGTTCAGGAGTATGCAAGCAGATTTTTTTTGTAGGTCTCCATTTCCTTCTAAGATCTTGTCTTAATATCTACAGTACATGATGCCTTTAGGAAGAATTTTTTATCATTATGGGCTATCATGCAGAAAACACTCAGGTTTATGTCTCTCTATTTGATAATTTAGCTTTGGCAGCAGATGATCTGATTCAGAGTCTGACTACAGTGAATAATTGAATGTCAGAAATGTTTTAAATTAAATTCTGACAAAGATGAAATGCTTTGTGGGGGAATCTAAATGTTTGTTAAGTTCTTTGTCCTCTTTTTCATGGCCTCTTAATGCTTGCAATCTTGTATCTGCTTTTCCAAAGAAGAGTCTATGTGCTATTTAAAATTCTGTGTGGGGAGCCTTCAGTCACATTAAATCTGTTCCTCTGTGTTCTTTCACCATCTTAAGTATATTGTAAGTATAAAATAAAAAGAACAGCAATGAAAGACACTTTCTGACAGGATGGCACAGTTAGTGTCAGTGTATATTTCATTTCCTGTTAACAGTTATAGATATAAGAAATAGGACTCGCTAGTGGTTTTGAATTGATAAATAAAAAGAAAATTTTGGTAGAATTTAGGAGTCATCCTCTGATATACTGTCCAGTCAACTGAATTACAAATTAATGCTACTGCAGAACCAGTAAGAAATATTCTAAATTTTCTTTCAAATAGCTTACACATATACCCATTTTTTTATTTGTAGACTCAATATGAACCTTAGGGAATTAAAATATAGGCGAATTCCACATTTGCAGGAACTGATCTTGGTTTAGGGATAAAATAGAAACTTTAGATTAAGGTAGACTTGGATTCAATTTCTAGCTCTACTCTCTTATTTGGAATACTGAAAAAGTAACTAAGTAACTAGTTTCAGTATTCCTTATTCCATAAATTGGGAATTATATTGTCCTCATTTATTAATTCAACAATAAATATTTATTGATTACATACTAGCTAGCCATAGCCAAGGATGGGAGGACAGAATAGTAAACAACACAAAAATTCCGCCTTTGTAGACCTTAAATTCTAGTGTGGGCAATAAACAAGAGAATAAAATATATATTAGATATTTATAAATACAACTAAATAACATATAAACAAGTGATAGGAAGTGTGTGTATTGTGTGTATGAGATGCAGAATTCTAAGATAATGTAAACATGCCTTTCCCTAGTTATTTGGTTATATAGATAGATACCATATAGATAGATAGATAAATATAGATATAGATAGATTGTCATATATATCATTATATGCAACATACAGAGAAAGAACAGTTAGATATAAATTTTTAATTGGTAAAACAAAGACTTATTGTTAGAGGAATAACTCCAATTCCATGTTTCTTGCAAAGCTAGGATGCAGTATTATATGGAACTAGAGAAATAGTAAAAAAAAAAAAATCTAGATAAAAGTATGTTCCATTCAATTACTGAAATACATGCAAAGGGATGCCAATTACACAAGCAGGAATGCTACTGAAAGCAGGAGAAATTGTCAATTCCCTATGACTAAAGCTTCTCGGTCTAATTTGTGTTATAATACTTTTTTTAAGCAAAGAGGATTTTCAAGAAGAAAGTTTGACCCTGTTTGCTCTTCTTCATTTGCTCTGTTCCTGTTTTCTTCCTCTTATCAAGACATGTGATCCAATAAGCATATCCTTATTTTATCATATAGATGGAATCTCAGTACATACTTGATGACTACTAAAATCAGAGGTGATGTCTTTTCTTCTAGAACCCTCTATTAAACGTTTAACCTCTTTTACTTGGATTCCTTTTTACAAACATCACTGCTGTACGGAACAAAATTAAAATTCAACAGTCATTTTTATTCTCAAGGATTTTAGACATAAATTAGGTACTGGTGGGGAGCTTTTTCAATTTTGATTAACAAAGACTAGTCAACCACCAGACATACACTGATCATTATCATAAGCATCTCTGTATTTTCTTCCGGTGAGCATCTGAAAATATATTTGTTTTCAATGTTCTTAAAAATCAGGACATATAGAGATACCTTGGTGGCTCAGTTGGAGTTTGAGCCTCTAACTTTTGGTTTTGGCTCAGGTTATGATATCAGGGTCCTGGGATCAAGCCCCACTTAGAGCTCTGCACTCAAAGTAGAGTTGCTGGAGATGCTCTTTCTCTCCCTCTGCCCCCCGTCCCTGTTCTCTTTCTTTCTCTCCCTCTCTAAAAGCAAACGAATAGATCTTAAAAAAAATGTGAGGACATATAGAATCATTTTACCTAAGTAAAGATATATGCAGAAGAAAAAGATCATTAAGTAGTAACTGGTACCTGCATGAATTTTTTGTTGTTGTTATTAATGCTGTTCTGTATTTTTTATTTTTAAAATGAACATTTGTTATTTCTTTAAAAGTCTTAGATGATTTGGTTTCTAGAAATTTGTTTTACTAATCAAAATAAATACAACACTAAGTTAAGAAAACTAAAATGAAAATTCTGTAAAAGGACTAGAAGTGATAGTTGTTTTCACTATCATTTTCTTGTATTTTAACTTCTCTATAATAAGCATATGTGCTTTATCTTATAAATGAGTTTCATTTTATTTTTTATTTTTTTTTTTTATTTTTTTTTTATATATTTTTTTTTGGTTAAATACGTTATTTTTTTGTTTTTATTTTGTTTTTATTTTTTTTTTAATTTATTTTTTATTTTCAGCATAACAGTATTCATTATTTTTCACCACACCCAGTGCTCCATGCAATTCGTGCCCTTTATAATACCCACCACCTAGTACCCCAAACTCCCACCCCCCACCCCTTCAAAATCCTCAGATTGTTTTTCAGAGTCCATAGTCTCTCATGGTTCACCTCCCCTTCCAATTTCCCCCAACTCCCTTCTCCTCTCTAACTCCCCATGTCCTCCATGCTATTTGTTATGCTCCACAAATAAGTGAAACCATATGATAATTGACTCTCTCTGCTTGACTTATTTCACTCAGCATAATAATCTCTTCCAGTCCCGTCCATGCTGCTACAAAAGTTGGGTATTTGTCCTTTCTTTTTTTTTTTTTTTTTTTTTTTTTTTTTTTTTTTAATAAACATATATTTTTATCCCCAGGGGTACAGGTCTGTGAATCACCAGGTTTACACACTTCACAGCACTCACCAAAGCACATACCCTCCCCAATGTCCATAATCCCACCCCCTTCTCCCAAACCCCCTCCCCCCAGCAACCCTCAGTTTTTTTTGTGAGATTAAGAGTCACTTATGGTTTGTCTCCCTCCCAATCCCATCTTGTTTCATTTATTCTTCTCCTACCCACTTAAGCCTCCATGTTGCATCACCACTTCCTCATATCAGGGAGATCATATGATAGTTGTCTTTCTCTGCTTGACTTATTTCGCTAAGCATGATACGCTCTAGTTCCATCCATGTTGTCGCAAATGGCAAGATTTCATTTCTTTTGATGGCTGCATAGTATTCCATTGTGTATATATACCACATCTTCTTGATCCATTCATCTGTGGATGGACATCTAGGTTCTTTCCATAGTTTGGCTATTGTGGACATTGCTGCTATAAACATTCGGGTGCATGTGCCCCTTTGGATCACTACATTTGTATCTTTAGGGTAAATACCCAATAGTGCAATTGCTGGGTCATAGGGCAGTTCTATTTTCAACATTCTGAGGAACCTCCATGCTGTTTTCCAGAGTGGCTGCACCAGCTTGCATTCCCACCAACAGTGTAGGAGGGTTCCCCTTTCTCCACATCCTCGCCAGCATCTGTCATTTCCTGACTTGTGTCAGATAAAGGACTAGTGTCCAGAATCTATAAAGAACTTAGCAAACTCAACACCCAAAGAACAAATAATCCAATCAAGAAATGGGCAGAGGACATGAACAGACATTTCTGCAAAGAAGACATCCAGATGGCCAACAGACACATGAAAAAGTGCTCCATATCACTCGGCATCAGGGAAATACAAATCAAAACCACAATGAGATATCACCTCACACCAGTCAGAATGGCTAAAATCAACAAGTCAGGAAATGACAGATGCTGGCGAGGATGTGGAGAAAGGGGAACCCTCCTAAATGAGTTTCATTTTAATAGCAAATTTTATTTCACCATTCTTTATCTTTATTTCATCATTCTTTATCTTAATCTTAAATAAGTTAGGTTCAATAATGTCTTATGATGATTCCCTCCCCATTAATTAAATATTAAGTTTTGGGATATTTTGAATTTAGGCTTGTCATTGCTGTTCACCAATAATTGCACTGAAAACATGTATTTTAATCATTATACTGAATATAGATTCCCAGAGCCAGAACCTATATCTAACACCAATTCTAATGTCTCTACCAGTTAGTTAGCTACCTGCTTTACCTTCAACAGTAGCTAACTGCTACTGATTTCAACCAGTATCAGCAACAGAAGGTCTTGAATCTCAGAGCAGCGAACAAGACCAACACCCCTATCATTTCCATAGCCACTCTTAGCTACATCAGGTTTTAGAAATAATCAGGATGAGAGCACATTGGAGGGTCTTGGTCTTTGGAGTAAGTGACCTGTGTACAGATTCTGTGGGCTCTTCTTCAAGAGTGTCTTGTGGATTCAGGGATTTTTTTTTTTTTTTTTCTTCAGTGGTATTGCATTTCAACCCAGACCAAGCCTGACATTCCAAAGGGAGTTCTAGAAAGAAACCATTTAGAAATAAAAACAGCAGCCAGCTAGAAGTGAGACTGGGGGGATTGAAACTCTCACTTACCACCACCCACCACTCCCTCATGCCCTGCTCCCTTGGGTTAGCCTCCCATGCCATCTGATTCAAGGGAGTTCCCACGTTTGTGTTTTTCTTTAAGTCGACCTGCCCAGGGTTTCCGGGCCTGGCACTCAGGAACTATTAAGGACCTGCCTGGTAGGAAAAAAAAGAGAAGAAAAGAAAAGAAAGAAAAGAAAAAAAAAAGGAAAGGAAAGGAAAGGAAAGAAAGAAAGAAAGAAGATAGCGGTCTCCTATTAGAGGAATAGGTAAATGGAGTTTCATAGTCCTCTGTGGAGAGAGCCTCTGGTATCTGCTGAATTTAAATCGTTCTCTAGGTGATGCCAAACTAAGCAGGATCTGGCTATGAATACCAAGACCATGAACTGGGATCCAAAAATGTACAAAATGTGCAAAGTTGGTCACCTCAATAAAGTTAAGGTGTTTTGGCAACACTGTTGGCTAGGTCTTTACCATCTCTGGGCAAAGACCCACAGATTCAAATACCTTCTAGAGACCCAGGAGCTAGTAAGGTTGTGAACACAGCCTATTCATTCCCCGGCCTTCCCAGCTCATCCCAGCTCATCCCACTTTGGGCCCTTTCAGAACCTGGATTACAATGTAGGACGTCTAGACAAAGTTAGAATAAAGATGTACTCATGGGCACCTCAATGTAATAGAAAAGAGAATGAGCATTAAAGTATGCCATATTCTCTGATATGTATACTTAACTTTGAGTCTGTACTTAAAATTTTTTTTACTGGTTTGGTAGTCAAATTAAATTGAATAAGGAGCCTTCATCATTTGCTCCAATATTTGAACTTGTTACTAGACTCGAGTCTCCCCACAGAAAAAAATTTTGTCCCTATTGTTCTTTTTGTCAATTATTAGGACCAGTAAGTTTCTTTGTAGCGACTTACTTTTATAGCACATGTGTATGTTTGTCTGGAAAGATAAATTCTAGAGCTGAGTTTCTAGGTTCCATTGTCAAGTCTTTAGACTTTTGATTTTGTTTATAGATTGATTTAGAGATAACAGATACCTTTACAATAATGAGTGCTCTTTTCCAGATATTTGGTATGACATTCCATTTATTCATCTTCTTTAAAAGCTTTCATAGATCTACAGATTTTAACCACAAAAGTCAAATTTCTTGTTATTAAATATATTATTGAATATATTGAATATACTGAATATAAATATTCAATATTTATATTTTGTTGCTATTAATAATATGATATTTTATTTATGTCCAAAAACCACTCTTCTTTTAAAAAACGTGTTTGATTTTTAAATGGGTTATACATGCTTATTGTAAAATTTTAGAAGTGCTCCCATTTAGATCTTTTATTCTGATATAAATGGTGTCTGTGCTTTCACTTCCTTCTTCAAACTCATTGTCTGGAGATTTGAAGTTAATTTTTGTATTTAGACTTAAAATCTCTAAATCGTTTCTTTCTTTGCTCTAACTGCATTGGATATACTTTCCAGGAGAATATTCGGTGTTACATTTGTTATATATTTTAGTCTTTAGATATTATTTCTTTAGTTCATTATCCTTCTAATTAATATTAAGTCAGTTTATATGATTTATAATTTTTTAGGAAATCATCCATTTCCTCTAGATCCTCAATAAGTTTACACAGAACTTAGTGGATAATTTATTTAGTCACTGAGTTTTATTTTATTTTAGTTTTTAAAGATTTTATTTATTTGTCAGAGAGAGAGAGAGCACATGCAAGAGGTGTGGCAGGCAGAAGGATAGCAGGCTTCCCACTGATCATGGAGCCTGACAAGGGACTCAATCCAAGGACCCTGGGATCACCACCACCCAAGCCAAAGGCAGATGGCCTAACCCACTGAGCAACCCAGGCATCACAGTCACTGAGTTTTTTAATTAATGAAAATTTCTAATTCTACCACTGAGGTTTTTTTTTTTTTTTTTTTTCATTTTCTGTTTTCAAAGGAATTCCAGTTAGGAATTGAGGAAAGAATTTCCAAAGGCTGTTGTTATCCAGGACATTTTAGTTTGAAATGGAAATTTATTAATATTGTTTTAAAATATGATAGATACAATCATATTAGCATTGGTTGCCCTCCTCACACTTTCTAGTCATAAATCCAAGTTTTCTTAATTCTTAAGAATGCTGCTTAGATATATATTAAATTGAGATTATTCAACTATAATTGTTTTCATTTAAAGTCTCAATATTAGCTCTAATGTTTATTTTCATGTGAATTTTAAACTCAAAGCCACTGAATTTTGTGGACTTTCAATATATATATTCTTCTCATTTATTTTAAATAAATCTTGATTTGCATTCTACCTAGAACATTTTAAGTCTTTCTCACAAGAAAGTGACACTCATTATACATTTGCTTGTATCTCAAGGAGAATAATTTCAGAAAGGAAATAAATTGTAGGAGCTGATGCCATTTTTGAAACTATTCAACATTTTTGAAACTATGAATGAGAAATACCCAGACATTAATGGATTGAATATAATAGTTCTGGGTTGCCTGATCCTGATACAGTTATCTGTATACTAATTTTGTATAAATAAATTAGTATTTTTCCCTATTTTGTTCAATAAATATTTTTTAATATCTATCCCAAAACAGGACATAAAAATAACAGCATTATAATACAAGTTTTAGGAAGGTTTCTACAACTTGAAACTACCTATTTATAATTTATTTTCTCTTATGTTCCCTTAAAATCTGAGTGTTTAATATGCTGTTATTTTGCCTTATTATTAAGAATTCTTGGCCAAAAACATAATAGGCTGAATTGAGTTCATACTTTGAATTATAAAGTATCAAACAATTAAGGACTGACAGAGGAGAAATGGACAGATAATATTAGCCCAGAATTCACAGGTTTTTTACTTCTTTTGGAACATATAAACGCTATGTTAATTTTGGTCTAGGACAGTACCATTTGCATGGTACAATATCAAACTTCTTTTAAGTTTTCAGTAACTTCCTTTCTGAAAGATAGGAACGCAGCAAGCTTCTAGATGGGGTAATTTCAAGCAGAGATGAACTGGTATGCATTTACCCCAGGTGGTTAAAATCCCCTCTGTCCTACTCCAGTAAGAAACTGATTAGCCAGTTTTAATTTTTCTTCTTCTTTTCAGAATCTGTTTTCTAACTTTGAAGACAACACAAAAGACACCTGAACAGTCATATGTTCAGTCCCTTAACTGCCCTACAAATAATATTAAAATAACTACTTAAGCATTTGCTGTGTATGTGTAAAAATAAATTATTATGCATAAAATGTATGAATTTATGTTTCATATTTCACTCAGACATTGACTTCTAAATAAATTTCCATTTCTGAATGTTCCAGGTGCTTCAATTATCTATGCCCTAGGAATGTGCCATTTCCATTGATTCTAGGAAATTATTTAAGAATCCTCTTCAAATTAGTAACTGAATTCAACTACAGAAATTTGAGAGATTTAAGATATTGAAATTTTTAAGACTGTTAATTTATAAAGCCAATTTTTTTTTAACCTTACGACCTTTTTATACTTTCTTGTTGATGCTCTGCTATCTAAGCTTGTTAATACCTTACGACCTTTTTACGCTTTCTTGTTGATGCTCTGCTATCTAAGCTTGTTAATACATGGAGTTTTTCTTTCCTCTTACTTCGGTAATTTTTTTTTTTCATGATGACATCAATGTATACCATCTAGTAGAATCCTAGATGTTGTGCTGTGCGTACTATTTATAGCTACTTTCCTGAAATTCCACCAGATCCAGTGTAGTTAAATCAATTGTTTGTGAATAAAGGAAATGGTGTGAGTTAATGGTGCCTGTCACCAGCACACACACACAGGCCCAGGTGCTAGCTGCTGATAACAATGACCAGGTGAAATAGTTTTTTTAATATCCAGGTCAGTGTTGGCTAAAACAACCTTGAAGAAAAGGTAAGTGTCATTCCAGTATATTAGCTCTAGAATGCCATTAAACTCAAGAGGTTCCCACACTGATTTAATAATAGCACCTTTTTAAGATTAATGTAATGCACTGTTTTGTGAGTGTCCTTCTAATCACGTATATGATACTTATTGAAAGTAGTAGTTAAAATTAAATTTTATTACAGTTCCTAATAACGCTCAGAGAAATCTAATCTACTATGTTGGTCAATGCTTCCTGATATTTCAGTAAGTACATTAATTTTGTTTTTCGAAATTCTACAACATGTATCAAATACTTCAATACAAAATGCAAAACTCCATCTAGTGGTATGATATTCACAGCTAGCTTACAAAAGCTTTATTAAAATTGTATAATATAACTTAATGATGATGAGGGTACATTTGGAAGCCCCCTTAATTAACATCACTATCTAATCCTGAACTCTGCAATACTAGCACTTCTCGCAAGTATCATGGACTTTTACAAATCATGAAAATAAGACTGATTTTTAAAAGAATATTATCTATGATGAAAGATGAAAGAATGATATTAAGGTAAACAGATTGGAAAATCAGAACAGGTATGTAGATGACTATATCTCACAACATGAAAAAATTAACCTGAGAAAGGTTTATCACTGTGGGATTTTTATTATGTTGTGCATTTTTCAAGTCCTAGAAAGTAGTCAAAAATTGCTTATCATTGGTATGGATTAAGATCAGCTTTAAGTAGAAGTATTTTCATTCAAAGACATACTCTTCCTATCCCCCAACTCCCTGATTAATTCTAGAATATGGTTACTTCAAATCCATCTAAATATGGGGTTTTAGTGACAGTGTTAGGAATGTGGATATTTCCAGATACTTCTGGCATAAGAAATATCATACACATTTTAGCATTACATTACCTATTAAGCTTGAACACTGGACAAATTCTACTTTCACAGTGGTTGATAATTACTTTTTAATGTCATACTAACTAGTGAAAAAGTGCTTTAGAATAGTACTGAGTTATTGGAATTGTTTACTATAATATTGACATGATGGGTAATATCATTATACTGTTTTACAATCAGATAATATATGAAAAGTGATCCTTTAAATTGATTTTCTAGACTGCATTCTCTGTATTTGCTGTCAATCTTCATTAGAGGAGCAATTTTTCTGGTATACTGGCAACATGACAAAAATGACGAAAATAATACTTCCCACCTGATAATGACAACTTTCTTCCATCTCGAGAAAGAACAAATACATACAAACCAAAATTAGCATGTTAAAAGAAGGTGCAGGATAATAAGTGACAGTAAAATAGAAGGAGAAAGAAGCAAGAACAATGTGGATGGGAAAGTGTGATTTAATATTACACTCTAATACTAACACATCAAATTGCAAACATGAAAACATATATTAAAATGTCTTCCTTCTAATATGAAATGACAAGATCCAGCCTTAAAAAAAATAGCAATTTTAATCATTAAATCAGACTCATAATAGCTCTTGTAAATTCCTGTTATTTTAAAAAATTGTTCAATGTAATAGTTACTACTAATAGAACCAGGCTGAGATGCAAATACTGTTAGTTTCTACACATGAAGAAAAATTGAGGATTTCTTTCATAATTCTCCTGACAGATATTTTGATTTTAAGCAATTATTGGTATTATGGTACATTTTCAATACATACTCTTATCTATTAATTTCTTTTTTATGAATTACTCATTTAATTCTCATACATATAGACTATTTTTACATCTAGGTGTCATATTTTCTTTATTTTTTGGACATGTTTTATAGTTTTAGGACTATAATTTTAATATTACTGAAAAATTCTCATTTTTACTTTTCTTTTGACTTTTTTCAGGTCATATATTCTCTTCGTGAATTAGTCAAGATTTGTCGATCCTCTCCTTTATTGATTTTATGTTTTCATGTAAAAAAATTTATTTCAAAAACAAATTTAAGTTCATCATTTCTAGTCATAGATGAAAACAAGTAATAATTGATCACATTAAAAAAGAGATATTTGGGCAACTATTTCACTCTCACAACCACTACCAGACCACTGAATAAACCTATTAAACAGAATCTTGAAAATTATTTAGTGTTTTGTTGTCAGACTCTTCCTTAGTGACGTAAGTGTCCCTTTCTAGTCAACCTCCTAAAGCCATGACAAAATGAATTTTGTGATCATGAAGCTACACATACCTTAATTTTTTACTACTCTAACTTCTGCTTGAAAATTTTTCTCAAGGTCTGAGGGCTTTAACAGCTTTTGAAATACATATTCTACAAACTGAATTATTCGGGGTGCCTGGGTGACTCAGTTGGTTAAGCCTCTGCCTTTGGCTTGGGCCATGATCTCAGGGTCCTGGGACCAATCCCTGCATCAGGCTCTCTGCTTGGTGGGGAGCCTGCTTTCCCCCTCTCTCTGCCTGCCTCTCTGCCTGCTTGTGATCTCTCTCTCTGTCAAATAAATAAATTAATTTTTTTAAAAATTGAATTATTCTCCCTGAATTTATCTATTGATATCCAACTTCCAATGTGGTGGTGTTTGGAGATGGGTCTTTGGAGATCAGGGGTTTCTGATGAGGTCATGAGACTGGGACCTTCCTAATGGGATTAGTTCTCTTCTAGAAAGAGCCACTAAGGCTGTTTTCTGTCTCCCCCTGCTGCACTGAGGAAGGCCATGTGAAGTTGCAGCCATCTTCAACCCATGGAAAAAGGCTTCAACAGACAACGATGCTGATGGCATCTTGATCTTGGACTTTCAGTGTCCAGAATTGTGAGAAATAAATTTCTGCCACTTCAGCTATCCAGTCTATGATATTTTGTTATGGAAGTTTGAGCTGGCTGATTATAATATCCATTTATTATTTATACTCTTGCATCTACTATAAAGATTTTTTTCCCTATGTCTCATTAAAGTTACTTTCCTATCTACCAACACTAGAATTAATGAGATATGTGGTAGTTTGAAAGATCCTATAAGAATGGGTTGTAATCATCAAAGAGTACAGCAAGCAGTGTAAGAAAAACTACATATATGTATGAATTCTGATCAAAGTTTCCACTCTTTTTACTCTATGTACATGTGGAAGTCAAATAAGTTAGACAATACATACATAGGAGTATGTACATGCATATGTGTACTTTAAATTTTAATTACACATGAGTCATTATTTCTTGTAGCTTTGTTTGGATTATCGATGCAATTATTCAACAGCTGTTAAATAAAGTTTGTTTTTTGCTCGTTTTTATGTCAAACAGTCTTGGTTATTTGAATTTCTGTTATAATTTGTTTCATATAACTATTAGAAAACTGAATAAAACAAAATGACAAAGTATAGGTCAATATTCCCATATACCTGCTTAGATAAAATATACCTGGGCTTATGCTTGCTTCTTAAACAAAACATATCTATTATGTATCCACTTTTGTGCTTCCAGCTGCAAAATATACTCATAATGGTAAAGCATAACTGCTACAGTTAAAGATCTTACAGTTTAACTGAAGAAAGAAGGCTCTATAGTAATTAAATTCTAAACTTCAGTCTAAAAACATTGTAATAGTGAAACAGGGAATGGGGAGTTATTAGATGCCTGAGCTACAGTAATTGGAAAAATTTTATATGGAAGAGGTAAGACACTGAAAATACAATATTTGGGGAAGATAAAAGATAGTATTTATGGTTTATAACCTCAGGTAACTTTAGGGAAGTTGTGATCAATCAAATATTTAACAGTCACATATCACAGGCACAAGCAATAAAAACAGTGGAAGAAGAATCTTGCTGTGCTAGGCTGTATTTCTGTGGTTCCTGAACCAATTACTTCATAACTATTTTTTTCTTTTAAAGATTTTATTTATTTAT
This sequence comes from Mustela nivalis, assembly GCF_964662115.1. Classification (NCBI taxonomy): domain Eukaryota; kingdom Metazoa; phylum Chordata; class Mammalia; order Carnivora; family Mustelidae; genus Mustela; species Mustela nivalis. Next base: position 54,179,205 of record NC_139032.1, read on the forward strand.
TTGACATACAGAGATCACAAGTAGAGAGAGGCAGGCGGAGAGAGAGAGAGAGAGAGGAGGAAGTAGGTTCCCTGCCGAGCAGAGAGCCCAATGCCGGGCTCAATCCCAGGACCCTGAGATCATGACCTGAGCCAAAGGCAGAGGCTTTAACCCACTGAACCACCCAGGCACCCCCATAACATTTTTAATAACAAACTTTGCAAGACTTGCTAATCTCAAGCAGTGCAATAATTTGAACACATGTCCTGTGTCAAAACCAATATAAAAATACCAACGTATATTTTGAAACAATAGACGTGTTTTGAATCATTGCTTATGGTTCCATAAAAACGAATTGGATTAAATAAATTAAGTCATATTTTATATGTAGGGCTTTGCCATTTCATTACCTATTTAAGAGCAAGAAAACTTTATTTGGTGGAATATTATTCAGCCATATGAAAGAATGAGATCTTCCCATTTTTGACAACATGGATGGACCCAGAGGGTATTATACCAAGTGAAATAGCTCAGACTGAGAAAGGCAATACCATATGATTAAAAAAATACAAAGGAATAAAACAAACAAAAAGCAGAAACACACATGTAAATACAGAGAATAAACTGATGGTTTCCAGAAGTGTTGGGGAGGGACGGGGGAGGATGAGCAAAATAAGTGAAGAGGAGTGGGAGATACAAGCTTCTTGTTATAGGATAGTAAGTCATGGGGATAAAAGGGACAAAATAGAGATTGCAGCCAATGATGGTATCATAATATTGTTGTACGGTGACTTGTGATAGCCACATTTGTATTAAGTATAATGTATCTACATGTTGCATCACTAAGTTGTACACCCAAAACTAATTTAACATTGTGTGTCAACTATACTCAAATAACAAAAAACAAAACTAAACTAAAAATACATATACACATACATACATACATGCCACTGTTTAGTGATCATAACAGTATGTCACTAAATCAGTAGCCAGTTTTATAAATCAGTCATTTTGCTAGGCATCAAACATACTGTCTTTACCCTGTTTTGTTCTCACATAGACATCAGATTGGAAATTATTATACCTATTTAAAAATACGGAAATAGTTTTGATGTAAAGAACTTGACTTGTTAATATAGAGGCATGGTTTTTGTCCTATATTCTCTGACTCCAAAGCCTGCTGTATAACAGAGCAAAAGTAAAACAATCAGATTAAAATTTAGGGTTAAAAAAATCTCTTAAATATTAGTGTTCCCAAGGTTGTGTTATGGGTCTAGACCTATTTCTCTCCTTTCTTTTTGACAAAGTATACAATATGTCCTCAATGTTTCAATTACCTTTTATAATTCAAACCTGAACCTTCATTTTTTAAATTGTTTTGTTTTTGTTATTCACACCCATATATCTACCCTGGAATATCAGCTTGGAAATACCTATTATATGATCTCTCAATCATTGAACTTAACTGCTATTCTCCCAGACCTGCTTATTCTGTCTTAAGATATCATTTGATAATTGTACCACCCACCAATGCGCAAGGAAGAACATTTGGTACCTTCATTAATATCTTTGTCCATTTTCACTATGTTTGCTTAACTTTAACTCCTTATCTTTCTCATTCTCTTTACGACAACAGCAACTACCTAAGTTTAGGTCATTTGTATCTGTGGTCTGAATGTAACAACAACAGCTCGATGTGATTCTGGCTACCGTTAATCTGCACTAGATTCAGAATGACCTTTCTAAAACAAAAATGAGATCAAGTTATTCCCTACTCTAACAGTTTTCAGAAGCTCTCCTGTCCTTAATAAAAGTTCAGATCCTGGGGTGCCTGGGTGGCAGTTAAGCAACTGCCTTCGGCTCAGGTCATAATCCCAGTGTCCCATGATTGAGCCCCGCCTCTGGCTCCCCACTCAACAGGAAGCCTGTTTCTCCCTCTCCCTCTGCTCCTCCATCCTGCTTGTGTTTACTCTGTTTCAAATTAAAAAAAAAAAAATCTAAAAAAGAAAAAAAAAGTTCAGTTCCTTATAACATTTACAAGATTCTTCATAAACTGGTTTCTGCTTTCAAGTTACTTCTCCTGACTTAAAGTATATGCTTTCAACTATAGTACACTACCTTTAAAAATTTGGAATAGGGCATGTCCTCTCTTCTCTACATTCTCAACATATGGCAAGGGCTCTACCAGGACAAGGCCATCTTGCTGAATTAACTCTTATTCATTGTATTCATATCCTCTTGCTACTAGATTTTCATAAACTTGTTGACTTAAGCAAGACAAATTTGTTATCTTACAGTTCTGCATGGCAGAACTCTAAACTGGGTCTTACTGGGTACAGTCATGGTGTTGGCAGGGCTGTGCTGATTTTAAGGGCTCTAGAGGAGAACCCATGTCTTTGTCTCTGCAGCTTCTAGAGCCTGCTCCTACTGCTTAGCTTTCAGCTCTATCTTCAAAGCCAGAAATGTCTGGCTTTGACATCATTCTGACATCATTCCATTCTGACCCTGACTCTATTGCCTCTCTTTTTATTTATTTTTTATTTTTTTTACTACTAGAACATTTGTGATTACAAAGTCCCACCCAGATAATGGCGGTAATAATCCAATCTCAAATTACTTAATTATATTTGTAAAATCCCTTTTTCCATGTAAGGTAACATATCCATAGGTTACCAGGATTAGGATGTGAACATCACTATTTTGCCTACCACCCTGACTCTTAAATTTTCAGATTAAGAATAAATTCTCAAAAGCTCCATATCCTAATTTTGTATCTTATATATTATCTTATATATTATCATATATATTATCTTATATATTATCATATTATCATAACTTATGGTGTTGTATCATGTAAGAGCAGACAATCACTTAGCTCACATTGTTTATAATCCAGTGAATGACAAAGAAAATTAAACAAGAATGCATGTAAAGACAGAAATTTGACTCCTATTAAATTCCTAGTGACTATCAAAATTCATGCCTTCTACTACTTAATATCTTGAAGGAATGAGGGAATAAACAGAAAATGCTTTTCTACTTAAACACGTTTAATGCATTTCATAAAGCATCTTCTTGTCATTAAACTCCTATGCATTTGTAAAGATATTTTTTAATCAGTATCTTTTCAGGCTTATAGTCTTATGTTGTCTTCTATGATTCCATTCCTTTTCTTGTGAAAAGATATATACTATCCAAAATGCTAAGAATTTTAAAGAACTACCTCATTGAAAACATTTAATTACATAAAAATAATTATCCCATACCATCTTTCCATACAAATAATCTTTCTATGCACTTGCATTGAACAATCTGAAATGGAAATTAAGAAAAATATCCCTTTCACAATAATAAAAAAAGGAAAAAAATACTAGGCATAAATTTAACAAAGGAAGTAAAAGCCTTATACTCTGAAAACAACAAAATATTGAGAGAAATTAAATAATATCTAATAACTGGACAAAATCCCGTGTTCATAATGGGGACCTATCTTGTAAGATTGCAACACTCCCCCAAGCTTAACTACAGAGTCAACACATTTCCTAACAGAATACCAGCTTACTTCATTGTAGAAATAAACAAGCTGATTCTAAAATTCATATAGAATTTTAAGGGAACCCAGAATAGTCAAAACAATCTTGAAAAACAAAATAAAGTATATGACCTCACACTTTTTATTTCAAAGCTTGCTACAAAGTAGTGCTAATCTAGATAATATGGTACTGATATAAGGACAGAAATTATGGATTAATGAAATAGAAATAAAAATCCAAAATGTTCACACATGTATGGTCAATTGGTTTTCTACAAGGTGCCAAAACCATCGAATGAGAAAAGAAGTCTTTTCAATAAATGGTTCTGGGAAAACTCAATAGCTACATGCAAAATAAGTTAGTCCCTTACCTCATGCCATATGCAAAAATTCACTGAAAATTGATCAAAGACCTAAATTTAAGAGTGGAAGCTAGAAATTTACCTTTATGTTTTCTTAGAAATTACACATCATGGTCACAAACAAAAAATAGACGAGTTGGATGGATCAACATTAAAAACTACTTCACATCAAGAAAGTGAAAGGAAATCCCATAGAATAGGAAGAAAAATATTTGCAAACAATTTATTTGGTAAGGGATTTGTATCCAGAATATAGAAAGAACTTTGACAACTCAGTAATAAAAACGCAAATAACGCAATTAAGAAGTGACAAATGACCTGAATAAATATTTCTTCCAGGATGATAACCATGGTCAACCATGGCTATGTTAACCAATGTTGACTAATAATGGTCAACAAGTATATGAACACATGCTGGGCATAATTATTCATCAGGGGAATGTGAACTGAGAATAAAGTGAGATACTATTTCATATCCACTATGATTGTTACAGTCTTATAGTTGTACAACCCAAAGAGTTGTTGAATATATAGAGAAATAAGAACACTAATACGTTGTTGGTGGGAACATAAAATGTTGTGGTCACTTTGGAAAATTCTCTGGTAGCTCCTGTAATGCTGAAGGATATTGTTTCTGTATGACCCAGCCATCCTACTTGTAGGTATACAGCCAAAAGAAATGAACACATATGTCCAGACAAAAACCTGCACATGAATGTTTATAACAAACTATTTATATAGCCAAAGTAGAAACAATCAGATTGTTAATATAGAATGTATAAATCGAATGTATATAACAGAATGTATAAACAATATATGGTATACCACATGCTATGTAGTATTTAGACATGAAAGAAATGACATACTGATATAGGCTACAAGAGGGATAAATATGGAAAACATATGGTAAGTGAAAGTAGTCCCAAAAGACCATATACTATATGAGTGCATTAATATGAAGTGCCCAGAACAGAAAAATACAGAGAGATGAAACGTGGATTAATGGTTGCTTAGTGAATGAGCATGGGAATGGAAGGGATACAGGGATGATAGTCACAGGGCACAGGGTTTCTTTTGAGGTGATTAAAATGTTCTACAATTAACTGTGGGGATGGTTGCACATATCTGTGACTATACTAAAAGAACACTGAGTTATGGGTGAATTATATGGTATGTAAATTATACCTCAATATAATTATTCAAAAACAGTTAACCAATATAAACTTCATTGTAAAAGTAAAAAAAAAAAACACTAACATAATATTTCTTAAGAGCTAAATAAAAAAGAACAATTCATGACAACACCACTATTTTTTTTTAAAGATTTTATTTATTTATTTGACAGAGAGAGATCACAAGTAGGCAGAGAGGCAGGCAGAGAGAGAGGAAGGGAAGAAGGCTCCCTGCTGAGCAGAGAGCCCGATGCGGGACTCGATCCCAGGACCCTGAGATCATGACCTGAGCCGAAGGCAGCGGCTTAACCCACTGAGCCATCCAGGCACCCATGACAACACCACTATTAAAAATAAATATATTCTCCTAAACTGTGTATGTGTTGCTTAACTTACTCAATACCTGTGATATCATTGATATGTTAAAAATAAACAGAGATCAGCCTCAGAAATTCCCTGAACAGACAAAACCAGTTTTAACTATTTTGCAAGACTAAATTCACCTGGACATTTCTTGTTTATGCCTCTGGAAATCATCAGCAAAATGTAAACTCTTTCCCCAAAAGTTTATGAAGTGACCTCTAACAAATTCCCAATCATATAAAGAAAAATCAGGTATTATAACCAATGGCTATGAAGAACAACCAGTGCCTCCTCACTGTATAAGCTGCTTGAGAACAACATATCCCTGAGCCTCATTCCATGTTTGGTTAGAGTACTTCCTGTTGGCCAACTGTCTTTTTGGTGTGTGCACAATAAACTTTTACTAATTACTCCTTCGGTGATTCACTGGTTTACTTCTATTATTTCTGAACTTTTGACTATCTTAGTGATAGTCAATAGCTCCTTAAATCTCTCGTGAAGATGCTTGGAAATCAATTTTCTTTTCTTTTTTGCCATATGTAATACACCTGTACCAGGCTGATACACTTAGTTGACTGGAGGGATTCCAATGTGCAGTTCTTTTATCTTTTTTTCACTAACACTCTAATATTCCTACTTATCACTTGGCTATAAAAATTTTATTCTAGTTTCTATATGAATGTCTACTGAAAAATATAAATAGCTTGACAGCAGAAATATAATACAAAATTTATTTCAACTTAACCATTAATAAGGTATGCCCCAATTAGTGGGAAAAAAAAAAGATTATGGAACTTACTTGTCATGGGTTGGTTTCCTTCAGAAGTAGACTCTGGGGCAGAAAGTAGAGAGCAGGAGATTTATTAACAAATTCTCTTAGCGTCAACAGCCTTGGATGAGGGGAGAAGGGAATTGAGTCACAGGAAGAAGTCAAGCTGCAAAACATTTCCAATGGAATGGCTCAGTTATCTTTGCAAGGAGTGCTGAAGATGGAAAAACCCTCAGAGATGTCCAGAGATGAGGCATGAAAGCAGGATATTTTTACCTGGGTTGAGCAATCTCTGGATGTGAACCAATCAATGATGAGGTTATGACCTTTGAAGATGATCTGGAACCGAAGCAATCACACAACGTCAAGGGAGTAATCTCTAATAAGGGTTGACAACTGTGTGCTGAGTGCCAGCAGCACTCATAGCAGCTGTGCTGATAAAACCTTTATTTCTATAGAAGAAAGACATTACAGGTCTAGATCATCCTACTGATAAAAGAAATATCTATTGCTCAAAACAATACGGTAACCTAAATTAATACTTAAAAAACTATTTCTAAATGAAATATAATAAAACATAAGGCTAAAAACTCCACATACAGGTACTTCTTTTGAAAATTCGACCATCAGTCTTATAATCACCCATTTGAAGATAGTTTTTTTTTCCCTGCTTTTCAAATTTTCTGTATTTCTTTTCTCTCTCTCTCTCTCTCTTTTTTTTTTTAGCAATTTACAAGAATTTTCCTAGGTGTTGTTTTCTTTGAATCATCATAATTGAGGATTGCAGCTTCTGCTTAATCTTTTATTTTTTTTTTTGTTTTTTGTGTTTTGTTGTTGCTATTGTTGTAGTTTTTTGTCCTGCCTCACTCCACTTGGCCTTATCTCCTAGTACTTTAATCAGGGTAGTTGACACGTTTTGTCCTGAATGTTACTTAGCTCTTTCTTCCATTCTCCATCATTCTCCTTCCTGGCTATACTAACCTATCTTATAGTTTACTAATTTTATCTTTTTCTTCTTCCAATCTGCTGTTAAAACCATTTATTGAGTTTAATAATACTGCATTTTCTTATTTTTAGATTATTCAATTTATTATTTGCTATATTCCAGGTCTCTAATGGAAATTCTCACCTTGTTAGGTAGAGTGAGTTACAGCTCTTTTCTGTTTTCAATAACCCCCAAGTCTTGATCATATGGGTCTATGGGTCTATTTTTGTGGGATGTACTTTTGTTGGTTTTAGATAACTTAGTACTGCATTTAGATGGCTGGTAATTTTTCATGTAATGATGATCACTGATTTTGATGTGTATTTTGATATTCAGTGATGATCACTGGGCAATTTTACAGGTTCTCAAATATATTATCTTCTTCTAGAAAGCACTTAATTTTTATCTGACAAGTCTAACACTGTTTAGAACCTGAAATTCAGGTTCTGCATGGGACTGATTTATTTATGGTTTTTTACTAGCAGTACATAGTTTTTTGGGGACTCAACTAGACACTTGGACTACTGATTAGACATACTCATACTGGGCATCTTCAGTACTGTTCAAACCCAAATTCTATAAAACCAAAGATTTTGCTTAGTTTCCACGGCTCCTAGAGCTTTCTCTGTTTGCTCTCTCGGTCTCTTACTCCATCCAGAAAATATGAAAATTCCACAGAAGTGGTATTGAATATTGAACTATTCTCTGTTCTCTTTTCTTCAGAACCTTGGCCTCTTAGTTTTTACCCATATTTGATACCCTGGAATTCAATGTTTATGTTTTTTCCCTGAGATACTATGGAAAGCACTAGGCTTCTACTTTCTTCTTGGTCTGCCTGCACTCTGTTGCTTATAGGTAAGAAAATTTGCTAAGGGGGGACATGGCAGCTAATGTCTGGTGTATTTTATTTTCTTTAAAGAAAATAAATATTCACTTTTGAGCTTTTCATGAGATGAACATAAGGGTTTGTGACCTATACTAGCTTTGAGTCAGGAATGAGTAATATACAGAACAGCAGTGAATACTAAAAAAAAAAAAAAAAAAAAAATGGATGTCACAGCAACAAACAAACTATAGGGCAAGATTATATCCATCAATTTTGGTGGTATTGTCATAATGCCAGCAGAGATGATGAGTGTCTAGTGCCTCTAAAATTGGGTCAGCTGAATCTAGTGTTAAGATTTCTGAGCAGTGATGTGCTCACTAAGCTGATTCTATGACATGTTTTGCTTGTGGTTCTGAGGATGAGTAGCCTCTAAGCTATTCTCAACATTCCAGCAATTTGGTGTGATAACCAGTAAACTCATAATAAATTACTTCCTGCTATTTGTGCAGAATAAATTTTATTGCATTCAACTAATTTATACACTAATATACATGACTATTTCCCAATACTCTATTATTGGACTTTTAGACTGGAGCCCATTGGAGAAGTGGAAAACTACATCACTGTATTAATTTTTACCCAATTAAAAATTGAAATACGAGTAAACTCAATTGTGCTTACATATTTTTTAAAAACTACCATTTATTGATTGCTTACTATGTGTAAGTAGTCAGTGAAATGTTTTACATTAATATTCCCATTTAACACTCATTAAAATATTTTGATGTAGATGCTAGCATCATCTCTGTTCTATAACTGAGGAAACAAATGCTTAAAAATATAATTTACCCAATAAAATACAGCGAATGGATGGGAAGTTAAGATTTCATCCCAAGTAGCCTGACTCTATGGCTTAGGTACTATGTTTCAGTGGTTCACTTAATATAAAATATCTTTATTTATTCACTGTACTGATTGTTTTTTCATTTTATTGATTTAAAACAATCATATTTCGAAAATAAGAAAAGATGAATGTAATCATATTTTATAATTGGAATAGAGACAATAAAATTGAATTATTATTATAGAACCTTAAATATATAATCATTGCATAACTTATATAATTCAAAAAAGTTCAAATTAGATAACTAAAATAACATATTAATTAATTAATATAAATAATAAATTCAGTCCGACATTTTAGGTGTGTCAAAATGGTAAAATGCATAAAACAAATACACAAAAAACCTGTTTTCTAGCAAATATTTCTTTATATATATCTAGAAAATGTACATGTATATATATGCACAAACATAAATTTGATGTATTTTGCACATACGTATTTTTATATGTATTTTGGCTAATCTTTTCAACTATAATCCTGTAATCATACAAAGAGAGAATGTTTTTAAAATACTAAAAAAAAAATAAAAAAATAAAAATACCTGAGCCTGGATTTCTTGTGGCCTGGTCTTGAAAGGAATTTTTGGCTCTGCTAGAGAAACAAATCACAATAGGAATTTTTTGGTAAATGAATCAAGACTATCCTCTATGTAGTAATCAAATAAGAATAGTTCTCTGAAGATATCTCCATTCCCTAATGAATTGTAAAAAGATGCTATACATGTTTATATGTTTTATTTGTGTCTAAAAGCCATTTTTGAGGTTATGTTGATGCAATGTAATTCTTTTTTTTTTTTTTTAAAGATTTTATTTATTTATTTGACAGAGAGAAATCACAAGTAGGCAGAGAGGCAGGCAGAGAGGCAGGCAGAGAGAGAGAGGAGGAAGCAGGCTCCCTGCTGAGCAGAGAGCCCGATGCGGGACTCGATCCCAGGACCCTGAGATCATGACCTGAGCCGAAGGCAGCGGCTTAACCACTGAGCCACCCAGGCGCCCATGCAATGTAATTCTTATTACATTTCTTCAACTTAATGTTTATCCATTGTTAAAATGAGTTTAAAATCCAGAACAAGATCTCAAATCTTCTTATCTTTTCCACTGTTTTACCCTCTTTGAACATTTCTTACGCTAATACCTAAAGCTTCATATTATGACAAGCACCAAGGCTATGCCATATTTGCAGAATGCTTAATATTTTTTTAAATATGATCATTCTTATTACCATGACCTATGTTCTTACTTGGGTTGTTCCATTCATATCCCCCAAATGTGAAGAAATAAAATGATGTGCCAACTAACAGCATACTAACCCTTCTTCTCAATTGAGACATTTCATGAAAGTCTTTAAAAGATTTTTTATTTACTTATTAGACATAGAGAGAGATCACAAGTAGGCAGAGAGGCAGGCAGAGAGAAAGGGGGGAAGCAGGCTCCCTGCCAAGCAGAGAGCCCAATGTGGGGCTCCATCGCAGGATCCTGAGATCATGACCCAAACCGAAGGCAGAGGCTTTAACCCACTGAGCCATCCAGGTGCCCCTTTTTCATGAATTTTTAATTTTGACCAGAATTCTACCAATATTTTGGTTTTGGGTTTTAATGAAAAGAGAAAGTGGTGAGAAAACATGATTCCAACATACTACCAGATGAGAAAGAAAACACATTTTGTTTCTCTTGAGAATAATACATTTCTGTCTTCCTAGGAAAAGACTGATTGTTTTTAGCCATAGCAATAAGTAACAACCTGAGTCCGTTATAAGCCCATCATATTTGATCAATGACAACTTCCTTCAGTAGTACACTTCTTAGAAATCAGCCAAGCAGCAACAGCCTTTTTCTAGAGCACAGACTTTTAAACACCAGCCAATTAGAAAGACATTCCACTTGATAACATGCTTTCATAGCTGGGGTTTAACGAATCCCTGAACACTCTCACTTCTCAAAGTCTGCCAATCCTTGAGGGCCCCACTTCCTTGAAGTCTGTGTAAGAATAGCTCTTGGTTTTTCCTTTCTTCCTAGGAAAAGACTGATTGCTAAAACAAAATAATATAGCTTTTCTTTCAGGCAGTGAATGATAGCTCCTCCCTTCTGCATTCTTTAATAAAACTATAACTAAATATTCTCTACTTTTAATGTCATACTGTGCAAGAAAAGGTTATGGGTTCCTTGAGTGAAGAAATCCACTCCTATACCTATATTTCTTCCTACATCATTAGGCATTATTATATTTGTAATTATATATAATATTATATATAGTATATATAGTATTATATATTATATATAGTATATAATGTACAATTATATTGTACATTGTGGGTTGTAGGTAACTCAATTCTCTGAAAAATGTTTGAGTCTCAAGGTATCTTAGGTATCATAAGCCAGACTTTGGATTTTAGCAGAAGTTTTCGTAGAAGAATATTTCATACCAAAATAACTTGTAACTAAAAAGGCATAAATCTCTGGGAGAAGCTGTGGAAGGGAAAGCTAACCCTCCACTATTTGTTCTGTTATGTACTTCAGCTCTCTTAGAGCTCACAAGCTTCTTTATATCATCTGAGACTTTGCTGAATAGAGTTTCAAGCACTATTAGGTTTCTATCCCCTCAATTTACAGATACAGAATATCAGGCTCCTGTGACTTCCTCACAACCACATTAATTACATACAAATAAAAATCTTTCTCTCCTGCAATAGACTGAATATCCATTGCAGGCAATTCCTATGCCTTTCTAAAATATATGACCATTTGTATTCACATGGATTCATTGATATATATGATGCTAGGTGTATTTTGCTTAATTTTTTCTTTAAAACTATATTTTAAAAAACGAAAGTAATCCAAATAGTGTGGTAGTGGCATAAAGATGGATACAGATCAATAGGAGAGAATGGAGAACACAGAAATAAACTTAGACATATATGATTAACTAATATCTAACAAGGGAGTCAAGAATACCCAGTGACTAAAGATAGTTAAATAAATAGTACTGGGAAAACAGGATATTCACATAATAAAAAATAAAACTAGACTCCTAACTTTATACCACTCATAAAAATTAACTCAAAATAAATTATAGACTGAAAGGTGGGAGCTGAAACCGTAAACCTCCTAAAAGAAAACTTAGGGAAAACTCCCTGACATTGGTCTTGACAATATCCTTTTTGGATATGACACCTAAAGAAGATTCAACAAAATAAAAGATAAACAAGTGAGACTACATTAAACTAAAAAATGTCTGCAATAAAAAAGAAATAACAAATAAAAAGGCAACTTAGGAAATGGGAGAAAATTTTGGCAAAGCATGTATCTGACAAGATGCTAATATCCAAAATATGTAAAGAATGTATATCTTTAAAGTTCTCCTCACAAGAAAACAAACTTCTAATTATGTAAGTTGATGGATATTAACTAAAATTATAATGGTGATCACTTCACAATATACATGTATATCAAATCATTGTATATACCTTAACCTCATACAATGTTATATGTTAATTGTTTCAATAAAACTGGAAAAACTGGAAAAATGAATACATCGTAGAATATTTACTTATTTTCTCTATTTACTCACACATTTTCAGTAAGTTTATTGTGATTTTCATCTTCATTCATATTAACTAAACTTTATATTCATGTTATCTAAAATATATAATAATTTGCATTGTATTACTTTATTATATCTTATATTGAGGGAAAAAAATCACAATATTAATAACAATGAAAGTTGAACCTCATTTTATTTGTAATCTAGTGAGAAGTATATCATTCACTTTGTTACACATATTTTCATTGTTTTATTTTTAAAAAAATCTGTATTTTTCTCCTAGGAGATTTTAGTAAGTATCAAATTAATGAATAAAATTAAATTAATGTATTCAACAAATACATAGTGACCATCTCTCATGCACTAGGAACTGGTATAAGCACTTAAAATATGTCACTGAATCAGAGAGAGGAAGCCAGTGTGGCTGGGTAGAGTATACAAGGGAGAAAATAAGACATGAGTTGAAAATGGTGAAATGAGGTCAGACTATGTAGCACCAGGCCTATATGCAGGCCTTTAATCTGAGTAAAATGGTGAACTAGAGCAGGATATAGGGTTCTGTGCTAAAGAGTGGTCTGATATGCTCATAACAGTTAGGAAGTTATTAAACTAGTCAAAAGTAAGAGATAATCGTAGCTTGGACCAGAATGGCCAATAAGATTTGTACAGGAGTTGGGTGTAAGGTGTGATTGGGGAACTGGAAAGGGAGAGGAATAGAGAGATAGAGATCAAAGATGGCCTTGAGTTTGTGCTCTAACAGAGTTACTAACACCTGAGAAGGAATATGCAGGTGGATCAGGCTTATAGGACAAGCTTAAGAGACCAGCTAGATAGGCTGAGTTAGAGGAATCAATTAGGCACAAAAAAGGAGATGACAGGGCACCTGGGTGGCTCAGTAGGTCAAGCCACTGCCTTTGGCTCAGGTCATGATCTCAGGGTCCTCGGATCGAGTCCCGCATCGGGCTCTCTGCTGAGCAGGGAGCCTGCTTCCCTCTCTCTCTCTGCCTGCCTCTCCGTCTACTTGTGATCTTTCTGTCAAATAAATAAATAAAATCTTTAAAAAAAACAAAAGGATACGCTCTAGAGCGTATCATGCTTAGTGAAATAAGTCAAGCAGAGAAAGACAACTATCATATGATCTCCCTGATATGAGGAAGTGGAGATGCAACATGGGGGCTTAAGTGGGTAGGAGAAGAATAAATGAAACAAGATGGGATTGGGGGGGAGACAAACCATAAGTGACTCTTAATCTCACAAAACAAACTGAGGGTTGCTGGGGGGAGGGGGTTTGGGAGAAGGGGGTGGGATTATGGACATTGGGGAGGGTATATGCTTTGGTGAGTGCTGTGAAGTGTGTAAACCTGGTGATTCACAGACATGTACCCCTGGGGATAAAAATATATGTTTATAAAAAATAAAAAATTAAAACAAACAAACAAACAAACAAAAGGAGATGACAGTTTAACAAACCTGTCTTAATTTCAGGTTGGAGATAACATAAAATATATGGAAAATCAACATATAAATAGAATTTTTAATGATAATAAATAACAAAAATAAAGACCAACAAACAAACCCTAAAGCACTGTGACTTTAAGAGGACTGCGAAATCTGGAATTAGAAGAGTCTGAGAGGCAACCAGGGAGGTAAGAAGAAAACCAGGAGAGTGGACACAAAAAGCCAAGTGAGGGACTTTCTTTTTTTTTCTTTTTTTTTTTTTTTTTTGATGAGTGAGTATCAAATAAAGCTTAGATGTCATAGAAGATTATACTTGAGAAATATTCATTAAATCTAATAACCTGTAGGTCATTGATAATTTTGACAAAAAGAGATTCGGTGGTCTCATTAAAGAGAATGGGAGTATAAATGGTTCCTTCAGAGAGTTAAAGATGATATGATATGAATGGAAAATATTAATTTGTCAAGTGAGTTTCGGCAATGCTGTGTTAAATAATATTGAACCTGTCTCTTTTGAATAACACTAAACAGACTTTCCAATATACAAATGTTCTGAATTTCCCTGGAGCTTATAGTAAGCAGTTCTGGTGACAGTTACTTAATGGCAAAATTTTTTTGTATTCCAGAACATATATAGGAAAAGTGTTCAATACATTTTGAAACTATAATCTTGTAGTCACTCATGTCTCTGGATCTTAAGAGAATCGTATGAATGATTGGCAAAGCAAAGCCCGCTTAAATACTTAGAGTTTTCTAATTATGTTTAATTGGCTATATAAATTATATGCTTTTAAGTTACTTGCCAAGTTGTCTTTAGTTCCTACCATGGTGTAGGTTTAATTTGCCTAATCAATTATATTTATGTCCTTAAATTTCTGAATGTAAATAATACCTCTAGGTGCTGCTAAGTAAGGGTATCTAAGCAAAATAGAAACAACCAGACTGAAAGCAATTTCCTGGTTCCTCAACTGGGAAGATAACTAATCAAATGCCTGACATAATGACATTCCAGTGATTTCACACTGTAATTCCAGCAATCCTTGACAAAATCCCTTAAGATTTCATACTCTCAAGGTCATGGATTTTCTTTCTTTCCTGAATTAAATATACACAATGTATGACTTCTCATCAGATGTACTAGTTTTAAAAAGGCAATTCTACTATTCAAGGCAGGAACTCATAATTGTGTTTCTAATAGCAACACCAGTCACTTTCTGATGTTGGCACTGATCTCTGTTCAGTTCATGTCCCACTCGCTACAAGCTGGAGCATTCACTGTGCATTCCCCTGGGTGTACAGAAACATCAGACTACCCATTCTCATAGATAATAATAAAACTATGCTCAAGTGAACTTTTGCAGCATGGCAGCAACCTGTGCTTTCATGTCACAGGTGTTGAAAAGGAAAGTGAAGAACATGAATAGGATTTGGCATGTAGATGAATTTTGCCTTTTAGTTTTATTTAAGGTTCTAGGGAGGAGTTATGCAAATAAAAGAAAATGCAAATTGAGAAAATGAATTCAGAAAATTACCATACAGTTTGTTATGCCCTAAACCCTCCAATAGAATCAAATTTCACCAATATTGGACAATAGAAAGGAAAGCCAGTCTCTGTTAATAAAAAAAAACCCTAAATTTATGTATTCATTTATTCATCCATACATGCATTATTTATGGATGAATTCATTCTACACATATAGACTGTCCTGAGGCATATTAAAAAGCATACTATTCCATGTAATAATCATAATAGCCCTTTGAGACCAGCATTATTCTCATTTAACATGTAAGGACAAAAAGGAAAGGGAGTATTTAAATTGTGTAGTGTTCAACATCAATATTTCAATGGACATTGGTAACCTAACTTGTAGATTTCCATCAGCAAATTCCTTGTTCAAAAAATGCAACTCTAATGTTGATGAGTTATTGAATATATATGTTTCATGGTCCCTCGCCAAAAAAAGGAGTTAAATGTTAATTACTGGAAACCAATCTTGGTAATTCTTTCTATTGCTCTGATCATAGAGATGACATAGCCTAAACTAATGAGATAGCAAGAAGACTTACGGGGATGTTTTCTTTGCTTTTATAAACAACACAAAGTAAAGACTATCTTCTAGCCTTTGCCCATATTCGTGTTTGAACATGATACTGGAACCTGGTGTATCCAAGTAGCAACCATACAACACAAGTCAAGAGAATTACATAAGTTGATCAGACTCTTGCACCATTAATTTACTTTACATTAAGTGTATCCATTTAACACTTGATGTGGTACATAAACAATGAATCTTGGAACACTAAAAAAAATTTTAAAAATTAAAAAAAATTGTATCCATTTATCCTATAACAGATTACCTCTGGACCTCCGATTATTTGAAAATATGGTATATCTTTAATATATCATCAGAATGTCTTTTACTTGCCAAAAGAAGCATCCGAATAGCTACTAAATGTTGGAATAGTAATTTAAAACTATAACTTGTTATTCGAAATAGTGGGTTCTCGGCATTGAAAAATTTGAGTTTATTTTAACATTTAACATTTACATGTATATTGAAATGTAATATCAATTCAAATCCTTTTTCTGATTTTTGGTTCTACAGTGCAATTAATGAATTTTGGTGCTTAAAAAGAGCATACATATGGGGGCACCTGTGTGGCTCAGTCAGTTAAGCATCTGCCTTTGGCTCAGGTCATGATCCCAGGGTCCTGGAATCGAGCCCCACATGGCATTCCTTACTCAGTAGGGAGCCTGATTCTCCCTCTCCCTCTGCCTGCTGCTCCCATGCTTATACTCTCTCTCTCTGTGTCAAATAAGTAAATAAAATCTTTTTTAAAAAGCATATATATGAACAGTCCAACCGACCTCTATTTAACTTAAACAAAACAAAACAAAACTTATGCCCAAATCTATTTAGTTGAAAATTCACCTCTTTTGGGGCATCTGGGTGGCTCAGTTGGTTAAGCGTCTGCCTTCTGCTCACATCATGATCTTCAGGTCCTGGGATGGAGTCCCACATCCAACTTCTTGCTCAGTGAGGGGTCTGCTTCTCCCTCTCCCTCTGCTTGCTGCTCCCGCTGCCTGTGCTCTCTGTCAAATAAATAGATAAAATCTAAAAAAAATATTCACCTCTTAAGTCTCTATGTCATTAAATGAAGTAAAATTTGGGTTTAAACCACAGTGTATGAAAAATAGCCATGGTTTATCAGGTAAAAAATACTTTTCTCTTTTAGCTTTACCATTATTAAGCATTCAATGGGATAAATAGTAATAAATTTGATGAGATTAAATGGTATTATGCATATAAAATTATTGGCACATATTAGCTGCTAGTAAATACTATTTTTATACATAGCTTTTTAATGCAAAGAATGTCCTGTGAAATTATAATTCCAAGAAATGTGCTTGAGGAATGGATACTATGGCTAAATATATCTGCACTACACAATGCATTGTTGGTCTTTCCTTTAGAATAATAATAAAAAAATGAATGTATTAGAAGTGCCTGGATAACTTGGTTATGTGTCTGACTCTTGTTCTCTGCTCAGGTCTTGATCTCAGGGTCTTGATCTCAGGGCCATGAATTCAAGCCCTGCACTGGGCGCCACACTAACAAAAAAGTGAAAAAACAGTGTATCAACATATTAAAGTCTCTGAGAAGTTTTGGAATAAAAGGATCTGTATTTATTATCTATTGCTAAATATTTTTGTTACTTCAAAATTTAGCATTAAAAAATGATAAACATGTAATATCTCTCCCACAGGTTCTACAGATGAGAAATCTGGGAGAAGTTTGGGGGACTGATTCTGGATCAGTCCCTGGAGAGATTGTCATCTGATGGCTTGACTGAAGCTGGAGAATCTGATTTCAAGGTGGTTCATTCACTCATTTGGCAAATCAGTGCAGATAATTACCATAAGGACTCATTGCCATAAGGACTCAGTTATTCCATGGATTCCTCCACAGAGCAGCTTAAGTCTTCATGATATGGTAGCTAAATTCTTCCAAAGCAAGCAATCAATAGAGTGAAGCAAAGAGGAAGCTACAGTGTCTTTTACAAACTAATCTGAGCATTTATACATTCTTGCCATGTGCTGTTCATTAGAAGCCAGTGAACTAAGTATAATCCATATTGATGAAAACTGAGTTTTAGGGACCTCTTAAGGGGAAGAAGAGAAAGGATCATGGATTTTTTTTTTTAAGATTTATTCACTTATTTGAGAGAGAGAGAGAGAGAAAGGAAGAACACATGAGTGGGAAGAGGAGCAGAGGGAGAGAGAATTTTAGCAGGCTTCAGGCCCAAGGCAGAGTCTACACTGGGCTTGGTCTTATGACCCTGAGATCATGACCTGAGCCAGACTCTAGAGTCAGATGCTTAACTAACTTAGCCACCAAGGCTCCCCAAATCATTTATATACTGTTAAACCCCCACTGGATCTGTGTAACTTCATTTAATCTACATTTTCCTAAAGCCATGTGACCTTAGAATTCTTTTTTAGCGGGGAGGGACAAAGGGAGAAAGAGGGAGAGAGAAAAAAATCTTAAGCAGGTTCCACACCCAGTGAGCACCCAGACACAGGGCTTGATCTCACAACCCTGAGATCATGACCTGAGCCAAAATCAAGAGACAGACACTTAACCAACTAAGCCACCCAAGCACCCCTAGAACTGTAAAATGACATGATTCTAGAAATTCCCTTTAGATATTCTTGGCATAACATAATTCTATCTTATTTAATTTTAAAAAATAAATGGGGAAATTGTGTTATGAGAAAATAAAAAATTTGAACATTTCTGAAATATTTAAGGAGTTTAACTATTTGTTTTTAAATACTTATTTGAATTATGCTTGTTATTCATTTGCTTCTAATAATTTGTAAGCATTGATCATGATCTGAATTGGCAATCATGATTTTTGAACTATACAAATGGACATAAAAAGACACATTTTAGCGAGCCACTTTCTAACTATGACTTGGTATATGCTGTTAAGTTTTAAGTGGTATTATTAAGCACACCGACTAGAGTCACTATTCTGCAATGTGATGACATTATAGGAGGAGGAAATAATTAGTTAATATAGCAAAGTGGTTCTGTTTTCTCATCAGCTCTTAGATTAGTAAAATGGGACATTTGTTAATAAAATACTCTCCTCACTGCAAGGCCACAGAACACTTAGACTAATAAGATCCTAAAGATCACTTACTCCTGTCTGTAACCTAGAATTTACAGCCTGAAGACTTTCCTTGAAGACTTTCCATGTCTCTTTTTGTGTTCCATTCCTTTAGGAATGTAACAAATGCCCTTGTCTTGAATAATGAGTATCAGGCAGGCTTGAGTTCCTCGTCTCCCTCTCTCTGAGATGTGTGTGTCAAAAAAATCATAGTCCCATGGAATCCAGGATCATTAAGAGATTTTTAATATCTGTTATCATTAGAGGATAATAACTAGAAAAATAGCAAGATATATAACACAAATGTAAACATGCAAAAATACAGGATATACTCACAGGAATTTAGAAAAAGAGATAAAACATAGTAGCACATTCTCTGTTTTGTAGAGAAGACAGCACATAAGAAAACCAATTGTTAGACTTTAACCATCCTTAGACTGCAGTTGCTTTCTTTATCTACTGTTTTCTCCCTACTCAGGTTTAAGCTATTCTGTGCCCCTTGTAGCCCCATCACCAAGAACTGTACCTTTGGGAAATGACAATTTTCCACAAGAGCAATTTTTATATCTAAAAGACAAGGGGAATATGAGAAGAATGGTTGTTGCTGTTAAAGTATGTCCTCAGGATTATAAACTGCATTATGCAGTCATGAACTTCTATATTAATGTCATTTAACCTTTGGCAATATTAGTCTAGAGAGGATCTTGTGAAGGATGGTACATTAAGTTTTAGAAGTGATGGGCTGTGATATTCCTGCTGTGATACTGAATGGCACAGGCTGAACTTCAGCACAGCCTTCTAAAGACATAAGACATTTTCTCTCCACAGGGCGAAGCTTACCTATAAGAGGGCAGAGCTGTGAATTCAGATAGTTCGACCTGTCCTTCGAACAGTAGGACATAATGGTGCCATTTTACAGTGGATTCTATAAAATACCCTACTTTCCTGGTCACGGGCCACCATATTTTTAACTCTTTCATCCATCAATTTATTTATTCTATAGAACCTGAGAACCCAGAGTACTTATATAAAATAAATACTATAATGCAAAATTCTAGACATTTCCAAACTATTTAGAAAAAAATAGTTGAAAGAAATAGTCAAAACATAGTGAGACTAAAGCTTTAGTAGCAATTTATACAAACTGTCTGGTTGGATCAAAGGTTGAAGAAAGCATTTCTTCTAGGGAGATTAATGACCAAACTGATGGGTGGGGGTAAGAACAAGGCAATGAATATGGACCTGGAGTCAGATCAAAATTAAATTACTACTTTACTTTTTTCTGAATGACTTTTAACCTATTATTTAATCTCATGGAATTTCAGTCAACTCACACTACTAACAAATACTCCATTTCTTCATTTTTATATCACAGCATGATGAAAAATGGAAATTCAATGTAATTCCAAGAATTGTAAAGTATGTGTCCCAAATACTTCTCTGCATATCCTCTTTTTGTCTCAATGACCTGCAATATAGTGCAGACTTTTAGCAGTTCACATGTGGGTTAGCACAGATTTCTAACCAAGCAGTTTGATCAAAGCCCTCCCACTGACATGTAACATTCTCCACAATGTGATTCACATTATTTTTCTGAGAAATATGTCTATATACATTTGGAATTGAAACTTGAATGGCTGCCAGTTTCTTTTTCATGATGAAGTCAATACTAATGTAGCAAACACAACCAATCGTTTTTCACCTAGTTTTTCTTTTTCTCTCTCTTATTTTAAAGATTTAATTCTTGGAAGGGGAGAGGCAAGATGGCAGAGGAGTAGCAGACTGAAATTACTTCAGATCCCAGGAGTTTAGCTAGATAGGTATCAAACCATTCCAAACACCTACAAACTCAACAGAAGCTAGAAGAGAAGAGCAGCAATTCTAGGAACAGAAATTTGACCACTTTCTGAAAGGTAGGACACATGGAGAAGTGAATTTGAAGCAACAGGAAGATAGACCATGGGGGACTGGGGGAGGGGGACAGCTCCTGGCAAGTGGCAGAGCTGTGGAGCACAAAATCAGAACTTTTAGATGTTTGCTCCTGAGGGACATCAGAAGCTAAGTGGGGATGGAGCCCTTGTGGGGATAGCATGTTCTCAGGTCCCATGGGGGTCACAGAAAGATTGGAAGTGTCTCAGTGTGGCAGAGCTGCCAGGTGTCAGAGCAGGGAAACCAACAAAAAAGACAGAGCCAAGGAGTGAGCTTTCAGATCAGAATTACCTTAAACCATGATCCAAGGCACAGTCAGACCACTGCTCTTCAGGCAGAGACCCCACAAATGGCAGATCTGGGGAGACTCACCTTCCTCTTCTGGGAAGAGCAGTGCAGCAGGAGTCTTCTGGGTTTGGAGACTCCAAGTGGGGCCGTGCGACAAAGATAGAAATGCTTGGTCACAGGCCAGGAAAGCTCAAAGTGTGACCATAGACCAGGGAGACAGGAGTGATTGCACATCTCTGAGGGCGCACTGAGAAATGGGGGCCCAAGCTCTCAGCTCCTCCTGACTAGAGATTGGGAGGCCACCACTTCATTCCTGTCCTCCAAATCTCTAAGGAAAGCATTCCAGGAACAAAAGCTACCGAGAGCAAATCTGTGCAGATTACTTAGTGCAGTCCCTGGCAAGGGTGGTGAAATTCTGCCTCAGGCAAAGACATTTGAGAATCACTACAAAAAGCCCCTCCCACAGAAGATCAGCAAGAACATCCAGCCAAGACCAAGCTCATTGATAAAGTGGAACAGTGGAACTCCAGAGCTAGGGGAAAGCAACATATAGAATTCATGGCTCTTTTGACATGATCCTTTAGTCTTATAAAGCTAAATTTTTTTTTATTTTATTTTTTTTCTTATTCTATTTTTTAACTTTTCCTCTTTCCTCTTTTAACATTTTTTAACTAGTTATCTTAACAATACCTTTCTAAAAAAATCTTTTTAAAGCTTCATTGTTATACTCATATTTTATCCAATCATTGTATTTAACCTTATTTTATTGTATATAAATGTTTCTTTCCCTAAAAGTTATGGGATACAATTTCTTCTAATAGATCAAAATATATCCTAATCTAGCACATGGCTTTGTTCAGTATCCAGACTGAGCACATTCCCTCCTTCATGTTTTGTTTTGTTTTTTTTTTTTTCTTTTCCCAACCAACTTATCAATTCCTTTTTTAATTTTTTTTAATTTTCATTTTTACACTCATGTTCCACCCCTTCATCATGTTTAGCCTTATTTTTGTACATACATAAGTTTTCCAATCTTTAAAATTTGAGGAGGTAGTTTCTACTAAGAGACCAAAATACACCCAAAATAAAGTGAGTGGCTCCATTCAATTCACCAGTCTAAATATATGATTTCTTTTTCCCCCCATTCTTCTCCCCCTGGTTTTGGATCTCTTCTGATTAGGATAGCATTCATTTCCTGGGGTATTTGCCACCACTTTAGTATTTTATTCTCTCATTCATATATCCTTATCTGGATAAAATGACAAGGCAGAAAAACTCACCACAAAAAAAAGAACAAGAGGAAGTACCAATGGCTAGGAATGTAATCAATAGAGACAATGGTAATATGTCAGAACTAGAGTTCAGAATGACGATTCTCAAGTTGCTAGCTGGGCTCAAAGAGGCATGGAAGATATTAGAGAAACCCTGTCTGTAGAAATAAAAGCTCTCTCTGGAGAAATAAAAAAAAATAAATTTAACCAAGTTGAAATAAAAAAAGCTATTAATGAGGTACAATAAAAAAATGGAGGCTCTTATGCCTTACAGAAGCTGAGAAAAAGAGAGACACAACAACTACAGGACCATGAGGGGAGAATTTGAGAGGTAAGTATACCATATAATGAAACAACATTAGAAGAATTGATATTCCAGAAGAAGAAAAAGAGCGAGGGGGGGCAAAACATATACTGGAGTGAATTGTTATAGAGAATTTCCCTAATATGGCAAAGGAAACAAGCATCAAAATTTAGGAGGCACAGAGAAACCCCCCTTCAAAATCAATAAGAATAGGACACACCCAGTCATCTAATAGTTGAACTTACAAGTCTTAGTGACAAAGAGAAAATCCTGAAAGCAGCTTGGGACAAGAAGTCTGTAACACACAATGGTAAAAATATTAGATTGACAGCAGACTTATCCACAGAGACCCAGCAGGCCATATATTCAGAGCACTAAATGAGAAAAAATATGCAGCCAAGAATACTATATCTGGTTAGGTTATCATTGAAAATAGAAGGAGAGATAAAAAGCTTCCAGGACAAACAAAAACTAAAAGAATTTGCAAACAACAAACTGGCCCTACAGGAAATATTGAAAGGGGTCCTCTAAGCAAAGAGAGCCTAAAAGTAGTAGACTGGAAGGAAGAGAGATAATATACAGTAACAGTCCCTCACAAGCAATACAATGGCACTAAATTCATATCTCCCAATAGTTACCCTGAATGTAAATGGGCTAAATGTCCTAATCAAAAGACACAAGGTATCATAATGCATAAAAAAACAAAACCTATAAATATGCTGTCTATAAGAAACTCATTTTAGGCCCATGATACCTCCATATTTAAAGTGAGGAGAGGGAAAACAATTTACCATACTAATGGACATCAAAAGAAAGCTGGGGTGGCAATCCTTATATCAGATCAATTAGATTTTAAGCTAAAGATTATAATAGGAGATGAGGAAGGTCACTATATCATACTTAAAAGGGTCTCAATCATATCAAAAGATTGGGATCATTCCCTGCATATTTTCAGACCACAATGCTCTGAAGCTAGAACTCAATCACAAAAGGAAATTTGGAAAGAATCCAAATACATGGAAACTAAAGAGCATCCTTCTAAAGAATGATGAAGGACCTCAATGTGAGAAAGGAATCCATCAAAATCCTTGAGGAGAACACAGGCAGCAACCTCTTCGACCTCAGCCACAGCAACTTCTTCCTAAAAATATCACCAGAAATGTTGCCCTTGAAGCAAGGGCAAAAATGAGCTATTAAGACTTCATCAAGATCAAAGGTAACAGTCAACAATACCAAAAGACAACTGACAGAATGAGAGAAGATATTTGTAAATGATATATCAGATAAAGGGCTAGTATCGAAAATCTATTAAGAACTTAGCAAACTCAACCACCAAAGAACAAAGAATCCAATCAAGAAATGGACAGAGGACATGAACAGACATTTCTGCAAAGAAGACATCCAGATGGCCAACAGACACATGAAAAAGTGCTCCACATCACTCAGCATCAGGGAAATACAAATTAAAACCACAGTGAGATACCATCTCACACCAGTCAGAATAGCTAAAATTAGTAAGTCAGGAAATGACAGATGTTGGAGAGGATGCAGAGAAAGGGCAACTCTCCTACACTGTTGGTGGGAATGCAAGTTGGTTCAGCCACTCTGGAAAACAGCATAGAGGTGCCTTAAAAAGTTGAAAATATGACCCAGCAATTGCACTACTGGGTATTTACCCTAAAGATACAAATGTAGTGATCCAAGGGGGCATGTGCACCCAAATGTTTATAGCAGCAATGTCCACAATAGCCAAACTATGGAAAGAACCTAGATGTCCATCAACAGACAAATGGATAAAGAAGAGGTGGTATATATATACAATGGAATGCTATGCAGCCATCAAAGGAAATGAAATCTTGGCATTTGCAATGACATGGATGGACATAGAGGGTATTTTGCTGAGTGAAATAAGTCAATCAGAGAAAGACAATTATCATACAATCTCCCTGATATTAGGAATTAGAGAGGCAGAGTAGAGGATTTGGGGCCAGGGAAGGAAAAAAATGAAACAAGATGGGATCAGGAGACAAACAATGAGAGACTCTTAATCTCATGAAACAAACTGAGGGTTGTTGGGAGGGGGTATGTGGAGAAAGTGGTTGGGTTATGGACATTGGGGAGGGTATGTGATATGGTGAGTACTGTGAACTGTGCAAGCCTGACAAGGTCTGATTCACAGATATGTATCCCTGGGGCAAATAATATATGTTAATAAAAATAATTTTTAAAAACATTTAATTGTTATTGTGGTTTACAGTATATATACAGTATATATTATCTACATGCAGTTTATAATACATGTACAGTACATATTATCTTCTTTGTTACTATATTTTAGTCTTTTTATAGATTTTCTGAGGTATAATTAATATATGAATCAGTACACATATGTAATGTATACAATTTGATGAATTTGGACATATGCATACACTTGCCATAACTTCATCACCATCAGAGTAATAAATATATCGACCATCTCTAAAAGTTGCCTTGTGTCACTTTGCCTCCCCTCAATCACTTTTTTAAACCATCTTCTGCCATGAATATTTTTCACTGCACCAGCCATGCTAATAAGTTATAGTACCATTTATTGATTGTTTTGTCTCTGTCAAGAACTGTACTAGATAATTTACCAACTTTCATCCTTAAAGGGGGTTTCTAGAATAGTGAATATATTTACTCTAATTTTGTAGATAAAACCAGTGTATCTATTTAATAACTGATCAGACTACACAGTAGGTAATTTGGGGAGCCCAGAATTTGAACCTAGGTACTTTCCCTCTAGAGTCCTTAGTTGTACATGACTGTAAATACACTGATTTGAGGTCCTTTGAATGTCCTTATTTCTGCATCCATTTAATTTTTATATGCTTTTCCTGATAAGTCTTTATATAATTCTACTCATGCAAAAACTTCACAATTGGGCTCAAGTGCCTTCTCTTCCAAAAAGGTTTTCTTTATTCCCCAACTGTGTCCACACTGAGATCTATGCAAGTATCTACTGCAGGCTCCTCCATCAACTTGTAAGTATCCTGAAAGTAGGGGTGATAAACTTTTATCTTTTTATTACATGACAAAATATCTATAAATATTTGCTGAGTTAATTTAGTAAACAATTATAAAACTTTTATAAAATCATGTTAATTCATTTGTTCCTTTACTTATTAACCATCTTCTTAAGTATTTTCTAACACCCTATTCAGTCCTTCTTCCATACATACAACTAGGTGATCCTTATAAAGCATAAGTCCAATTATATTTTTCTCTTGCTTAAAAATCTGCTATGGTTTATTGTTAAATTTGTAATAAAATCCACTCATTTGATCCTCTAAGAATTGAAGCACAGAGCCTCTGCCACTCGCTGACCTCCTAATTCTTATCTTTTATTACCTTCAAGACATCCTGTTATCCTCAAGGCATGCCATTCTCTCCCTGTTCTCTGCATATGCCAAGTTTACACTCTTTACAACAACTGCAAGTAAGTTGTAATGTAAAGTATGAGAATTGTGCATAAGAACAAGTGGAGTACGACAAGTGAGGATAACAGAGATGGAACATATTAGAAATCAGTAAATGTATAATAAATATATATTGGATATATAATATATGTCCACCTATTGATATGGAGAAAAGAGTATTAATACTGATGGATTATTTGCCCTGAGTGACTAAATTAATAGTGTTAATACTAAAGAATTTCAAGAAAAGAAGCACATTTAAGGGCCAGAGTTTCAGGGATGATCCTATTTCAGGACTACTATGTTCTAAGTGTCTATGTTAGAGATAGACAATCTGGACTTGGCTATATTTTTCTGTAGCCAAGAAGGCACAGTGAAGGGAAATATATTTGAAGCATTTAAAGTGGATGTGATTGTCTAAAAAATATTTAATGTGAGAATAAAGTTAACAATTGATCTGGGAGAAGTTAATAGGAACAAGAGAATGAGTGGGAGCTCCCCTTTGAGAGGTCTACTGCAATGATGGTAGGCATGGTCATACACTCCAAAAGGCAAGTACAAACAGTGTTCAGAAAGGGCAAGAGCTGGAGATTGGGACAGATGCTGCCTATGAGTGCCCACTACTGCTCTCCTTTGTGCCCCATCCATGATTTTAAGTTTCAAAGAACAAACAATCCTGAAATACAGGCAGGGGATGGGAAAGCCACTTCTCTACATCTACTATGCAGAAGCTCTGTCTCTCCTTTTCAGAGCAGTTCCACAAGCATTTGAAAATATCCCAAGTGCAAACCAGAAAATTATGTAGTTGCATTTGGCCATTGTGTAGGCGTATCTCCTGGGGCCATGATGTTCCTTCTCTGTGATGGTTTGATTTTTACCATGTGTTTTCCAGGTGCCAGTGAACTCAAAGATATTCTGGCTATCAGCAAATGTGTCTAATATTGGGCATCTGCATACAGCTCTCTTGAAGAAGCCAGTTTGTAAAATGTTACCAATGAATTTTATTGCATTATTGTGCAATTAGGGATGGGGATGACAGGATATATACAATCATGAAAATGCTGTTTTTCTTTTTTTTAGGCAAAGAATAAATTTAAGAGAGGTTGACAATTACTAATACTCTAAAATGCACAGAAAATTCTAGCTTTTAAAGGCTTAAAAAATAAGCCTTTATTTATTTAAGGCTAAAAAATAAGCCTTTATTTTATTCAAAATAAGGATAATCTTGGACAGAAATGTACTCATCTATTTCTGTGTGTTAAAATGTAATGCTCACTGCTTATGAACAACTTTGGCCAAAAAGGGAAAATAATAAAATAAAATAAAATAATAAAATATTTATTCTCATCCTTAGCAGTTATGTCACAAAGATGGTCTTAAGACTTCTAAATCCAAGTAAAAACATACAAACAAACCAACAAAAAAAAACCTTACAATCTGAGGGTTTTGAAGGGGCGGGGGGGGTGGGAGGTTGGGGGAACCAGATGGTGGGTATTGGAGAGGGCACAGATTGCATGGAGCACTGGGTGTGGTGCAAAAACAATGAATAAATACTGTTACACTGAAAATAAATTTAAAAAATAAGTTATGAATTTTATAAAAAATAAAATAAAATAAAAATGACATTAAGAATA
This sequence comes from Mustela nivalis, assembly GCF_964662115.1. NCBI lineage: Eukaryota > Metazoa > Chordata > Mammalia > Carnivora > Mustelidae > Mustela > Mustela nivalis. Next base: position 54,207,157 of record NC_139032.1, read on the forward strand.
CCAATTAAAATACCATTAATACCAATTAAAATACCACTAATACCATTAAAAATGACAAATATATTTTTATTTCAAGCAATTATTTGAAATAAAAGTAGAAATATGTATTATCTGGACACAGTATCCATAGTCAATTACAGGGGTGAAAGTCTGACTTGCTAGACTAGCCTGAATTATTTGAGAGATTAGTCATTTTAACTAATTAATATTCAGATTATCACTGTGACAAAAACTGATGTGTAAATAGCTTACTTTGTGACTAACTGCCTCTATACCTTGAGAGTAGTTGAATGCTGAAAGGGACCAACGAATGTCTTCACTAGTTATTGTTTTTAAAGTGTTTCTTGGGACTCAGGACTGTGTTGGTACAGGAATGTCCTGCCACTCAGCCTTTAATTCTACAGAACGAAAAACCAGTGTTGAGAATACAGATGTCATTTAATTTTAAGACATGTCTTCTTTAACAGATGTTATATTTGATCCATAAATGAACTCAGCATTTTAGACTCAGTGTAGAGGACCTAGAGATGAAATTTGAAGTGTATCTTTTGGGTCATTTGGAGAAGTACAGAGAAAGGAATTCCTGAATTATACCCTCATTAGTTACTTGATATAATATCTGGAATAATGAAAAATGTAGCTTTTAGAAGTGAGATTCAATTATGTTAGCTCCCATATAAATGAAATAAACCTTCAGAAAAAGGAATATAAGTAAGGATAATGATAAAAAATTTTAACGTAAGCACTTTATCTTATGACACAATGAAAACTTACTAAATTTCAGTGGAGGGGTGCCTGCGTGGCTTAGTCGATTAAGAAACTGCCTTGGCTGTAGGCATTTTCACAGGTTCCTCAGATTGAGCCCAGCATATGGCTTCTTGCTTAGTGGGGAGCCTGCTTTTCCCTCTCTTTCTACCTGCTACTCCACCTGCTTGTGCTCTCTCTCTCTCTGCAAATAAATAAAAATTCTTAAAAAAATTAATTTCAAAGGAAACATATTAAAAAAAATTCTAAGTCCTTTTCCTTGTGATACTGAAAATATAAATTCAAATATATACATGTTCAAAAGAAGATGTACAAAAAATTATCATGGCTATAAATGATTCATTAATTGGTTTTCTTATAGAAACAACATGAAAACCTACTTCCTTAAAGTTTAAGCTTCTTTTCCACATGAAAATTTGACTCATTGTTCTCCAATATTTTAAAAATCAGAAAAAAATTCTTCAAGACTTACAGGAGCCAGGTAGGGCAATAGCATCAACTGCAACTGAAAAATAAATGTGTCAGTTTGAGAATAGACTGTAAGAAAAAACTTATTATTCTTTTTAATGTAAATCAGCATTTTTTAAAACTAGATTAAACCCATATGGAATGCTCTGACAAACAGGAGCAGTAAGGGGTTAGTTTAATGTAGCTAAATAGTTTTAAAAATAACAAGAATTACTGTACTAATTTCTTAGACTATCACAGTGATCACTGAGTTAAGAAATCAGTTTTATTTTTAAATTGTCAATTTCTAAGCTTATTTGACCACGGATGTCTCTTTTGTTCATATAACAACTATTATTACCACCCTAAAATTATATTTGGCAGATGCATGTGAGAGACATTAGGCCATCACATTAAAAAATCATTGAATTTCTGATGAAATTTGCTAATGTATTCCCATTTGGATAGAAGTATATTTCTAGCTTATTGGACTTATTTCACCAACTCTTTCTCTGTCTTCATTTCATTACCTCCTGTATCTATGCTTCCTTTTGTGTTCTCAGTATTATCTTCTAAGCCTAGGCTTGTATTTCCACAAATGCAGAATTTTAATAGGAGTTTAAAGGGTCCTATGTTCCCAAATCATTTCCCTCTCCATCTGTCTTAACCAAAACCAAATAGTTTTACACACACATACTTAATCTTTATGGCAAACACTTGCTCAAAAGACACCAATAGATAACTATTAGTAACAAGGTCAAACCTGATGAAATTTTCCATTTCAATCTCATCTCCCATTCTTGCCCACACGGATACTGTAGGAAGACAGAGAAGCCCATTCCTTATGCTATGAAGATGTGATAGTCATTCCATCTTCCTGAAAAGTTTTGATATATGCTTTCTCCTGCCTTGCTTATTCTCTATCTCATATCGTGAGGTCCTACTTGTTGAGCTTTTTTTTTTTTTTTTTTACCAAATCTAATTCAGACTCATAGTAGTGCCTTCCTTCTCTAAATCCATAATACTTCTTTCTATGCCAGTTGTACAGCTTTTAAAAAGGCCTTGCTCTGTATATGTAATTGTTTCCTTATAGTGTTTCTTTAATTTTAAAGCACTATCTTTTACTGTATCTACTTCCTGGTTTACTAATCTACAGTTTACTTCTCTGTATTTATTAACTAAGCAAATATTATTGAGGATATGATATATCCTAAGTCTGCCAAAAGTCCCCTGAAAAAATCAAAGATAATACAACCTTTTCCTGCATTCTGAGAGCTCATGGTCTAATAGTGAAGATAGTAAAAAAAAAACAAAACAAAACAGATAAATATACCAAATTGTGTTTCCTTGACACAGAGCCCTGAGCCATGAAAGATGAGGTAATCTATGACTTTATACAGAGAGTAACAAAAAGGTATTAAAAAATTCTTATTTTAGTTGGAAATAGAGCTACCCTATAGCTCAGCAATTGCACTACTGGGTATTTACCCTAAATACACAAATGTAGTGATCTGAAGGGTCACGTCCACCTGAATGTTTATAGCAGCAATATCCACAATAGCCAAACTATGGAAAGAACCTAGATGTCCATCAACAGATGGATAAAGAAGAGGTGGTATATAATGGAATACTATGCAGCCATCAAAAGGAATGAAGCATCGCCATTTGCAATGACATGAATGGAACTAGTGGGTATTATGCTTAGCGAAATAAGTCGATCAGAGAAAGACAATTATCATATGATCTCCTTGATATGAGGAAGTTGGGAAGCAATGTGGGGGGTTTTGGGGATAGAAAAGAAATAAATGAAACAAGATGGGATTGGGAGGGAGACAAACCATAAGAGACTCTTAATTTTACAAAACAAACTGAGGGTCGCCAGAGGGAGGGTTTAGGGAGAGGGGGTTGGGTTATGGATATTGGGGATGGTATGTGCTATGGTGAGTGCTGTGAAGTGTAAACCTGGTGATTCACAGACCTGTACCCCTGGGGCTAATACATTATATGTTAATAAAAAAAATAAAATAAAATGTTAAAAAAGTTCTTATTTTGGGGGAGGAGTCAAGATGGTGGAGAACTAGCAGGCTGAGATGACATCAGGTCACAGGAGTTCAGTTAGATAGTTATCAAAATATTTTGAATACCTAAAATCCAACAGGTGATCAAAGAGAAGAAGAGCAGCAATTCTAGAAACAGAAAATCAACCACTTTCTGAAAGGTAGGACATGTGGAAAAGTGAATCTGAAGGGATGGTAAGATAGACTGAGGGGGGAGGGGACAGCTCCCAAGAAGCAGCAGAGCAAGGGAACACAAAATCAGAACTTTTAAAAGTCTGCTCCACTGATGGATATTGCTCCAGAGGCTAAGAGGGGGTGGAGCCCTTGTGGGGACAACATGGTCTCATTTCCTCTAGGGTCACAGAAGGATTGGGGGTTTCTGAGTATAGCAGAGTTTGCAGGTATTAGAGTAGGGAAGCTGGCTATAGAGACAGAGCTACGGAGTGAGCTCTCAGCTCGGGGTTACCTTAAACTGTGTTCCATAGCACTTGTGAGGTCCCTGCTCTTTGATCAGGGACCTCACAAGTGACAGATCTGGGGAGACTCACCTTTCATCTCTGGAGGCAGATTCCTGCCTCCAGAGACTCCAATCTCTTGTTTGGAGACTCCAAACGGGACTGTGTGCCAGAGACAGAGAGGCTCGGTCACAGGCTGGGTGAGCTTGGAGTGCGGCTGGAGACTAGGGAGACAGGAGTGATTGAGTGCTTTTCTCTAAGGGTGCACTGAGGAGTGGGGCCCCAAGACCTTGGCCACTCCAGGCTGGACATTGGGAGACTACCATTTTCATTCCCATCCTCCAGAGCTCTATGGAAAGCACTCAAAAGCTCCCGAGACCAAGGCCCCTAGTAAGGGCGGCACAATTCTGCCTCAGGCAAAGACACTCGAGAATCATTACAAGAGGCCCCTCCCTCAGAAGATCAGGAACAACATCCAGTCAAGACCAAGCTCACTGATCAGGGAGATCACTGATCAAGGAGAACAGCAGAATTCCAGAGGAGGGGAAAGCAAAGCATGGAATTCGTGGCTTTCTCCATGTCTTTAGTCTTGCAAAGTTAATTAATTTTTTAATTAATTCATTCATTTTTTATTAATTTTCAGTATAACAGTATTCATTATTTTTGCACCACACCCAGTGCTCCATGCAATCCATGACCTCTATAATACTCACCACCTGGTTCCCCCAACCTCCCACACCCCCGCCACTTCAAACCCCTCAGATTGTTTTTCAGAGTCCATAGTCTCTCATGGTTCACCTCTCCTTCCAATTTCCCCCAACTCCCTTCTCCTTTCTAACTCCCCATGTCCTCCATGCTATTTGTTATGCTCCACAAATAAGTGAAACCATATGATAATTGACTCTCTCTGCTTGGCTTATTTCACTCAGCATAATCTCTTCCAGTCCCATCCATGTTGCTACAAAAGGTGGGTATTCATCCTTTCTATTGGAGGCATAATACTCCATCATGTATATGGACCACATATTCCTTATCCATTTGTCCCTTGAAGGGCATCTTGGTTCTTTCCACAGTTTGGCAACCGTGGCCATTGCTCCTATAAACATTGGGGTAGAGATGGCCCTTCTTTTCACTACATCTATATCTTTGGGGTAAATACCCAGGAGTACAATGGCAGGGTCATAGGGAAGCTCTATTTTTAATTTCTTGAGGAATCTCCACACTGTTCTCCAAAGAGGCTGCACCAACTTGCATTCCCACCAACAGTGTAAGAGGGTTCCCCTTTCTCCACATCCCCTCCAACACATGTTGTTTCCTGTCTTGCTAATTTTGGTCATTCTAACTGGTGTAAGGTGATATCTCAATGTAGTTTTAATTCAAATCTCCCTGATGGCTAGTGATGATGAACATTTTTTCATGTGTCTGATAGCCATTTGTATGTCTTAATTGGAGAAGTGTCTGCTCATATCTTCTGCCCATTTTTTTTATTTGATTGTCTGTTTTGTGTGTGTTGAGTTTGAGAATTTCTTTATATACCCTGGATATCAGCCTTTTGTCTGTACTGTCATTTGCAAATATCTTCTCCCATTCTGTGGGTTGCCTCTTTGTTTTCTTGACTGTTTCCTTTGCTATGCAGAAGCTTTTGATTTTGATGAAGTCCCAAAAGTTTATTTTCGCTTTTGTTTCCTTAGCCTTTGGAGACATAACTTGAAAGAAGTTGCTGTGGCTGATATCAAAGAGATTACTACCTATGTTCTCCTCTAGGATTCTGATGGATTCCTGTCTCATGTTGAGGTCTTTTATCCCTTTTGAGTTTATCTTTGTGTACGGTGTAAGAGAATGGTCAAGTTTCATTCTTCTACATATAGCTTCCCAGTTTTCCCAGCACCATTTATTGAAGAAACTGTCTGTATTCCACTGTATATTTTTTCCTGTTTTGTTGAAGATTATTTACCCATTGAGTTGAGGGTCCATATCTGAGCTCTCTACTCTATTCCACTGGTCTATGTGTCTGTTTTTATGCCAGTACCATGATGTCTTGGTGATCACAGCTTTGTAGTAAAGCTTGAAATCAGGTAGCATGATGCCCCCAGTTTTATTTTTGTTTTTCAACATTCCCTTAGCAATCCGGGGTCTCTTCTGATTCCATACAAATTTTTGGATTATTTGTTCCAGCTCTTTGAAGAATACTGGTGGAATTTTGATCAGAATGGCATTAAAAGTATAGATTGCTCTAGGCAGTATAGACATTTTAACAATGTTTATTCTTCTAATCCAAGAGCATGGAATAGTCTTCCATCTTTTTGTGTCTTCTTCAATTTCTTTCATGAGTGTTCTGTAGCTCCTCAAATACAGATCCTTTACCTCTTTGGTTAGTTAATTTTTTAAAATTTTTTTTCTTATTCTAATTTTTTAAATTTCTACTCTTTCCTCTTTTAAGTTTTTTTTTAACTAATTTATATTAACAATACCATTCTTTTTTTTAAAGTTTTTATTTATTTATTTGCCAGAAAGAAAAAGAGTGATCACAAGTAGGCAGAGAGGCAGGCAGAGAGAGAGAGGGAATCAGGCTCCCTGCTTAGCAGAGATCCCAATGTAGGGCTCAATCCCAGGACCCTGAGATCATGAGCTGAGCTGAAGGCAGAGGCTTAACACTGAGCCCCAACAATACCTTACTTCAAAAAATCTTTTTGAACCTTCATTATTATAGTCATATTTTATCCTTCATTTTATCTAACTTCATTTTTTTTATACATAAAATATTTTATCTTCTAAAAATTTTGGGGATACAACTTCTAATAGATCAATATCTATCCTAAATCTAGCACAAGGCTTTGTTCTAGTCTACAGTCTGAGAAAATTCTAATTTTTTTTCTTTCTTTTCCCAACCAACTTATCTTATCAACTCCCTTTTTAGAATTTTTTTTTTAATTTTTATTTTTACAGTCATATTCCATCCCTTCACTATGTTTACCATTCTTTAAAATCATGGGAGGTAGTTTCTTCTAAGAGACCAAAATACACCCAAAATGAAATGGGTGGCTCTATTCTATTCATTAGTCTAAAATTAAAAAAAAAAATATATATATATATATATATATATACATATATATATATATATATTTTAATTCTTTAAAATAATTTTCTGAATTTCTTTTTATGCCCATTCTTCTCCACACTATTTGGGATCTCTTTTTATTTGACTAACACACATTATTCTGGAGTTTTTGCCACACTTTTGGTATTTTATTCTCTATATATTCATCTATTCTTATCTGGATAAAATGACAAGGTGGAAAAACTCACCACACACACACACACACACACACACACACACAAAGAACAAGAGGCAGTACCAAATGCTATGGACCTAATCAATATGGACATTGGTAACATGTCATATATAGAGTTCAAAATGACAATTCTCAAGGTGCTAGCTGGGCTTGAAAAAGGCATGGAAGATATTAGAGAAACCCTGTCTGGAGAAATAAAATCTCTCTCTGGAGAAATAAAAAAAAAAAACTAAAATCTAACCAAGCTGAAATAAAAAAAAAAGCTATTAATGAGGTACAATAAAAAATGGAGGCTCTTATTGCTAGGATAAATGAGGAAGAAGAGAGAATTAGTGATATAGAAGATCAAATGTTGGAGAATAAAGAAGCTGAGAAAAAGAGAGACAAACAACTACTGGTCTATGAGAGGAGAATTCTAGAGATAAGTGATACCATAAGATGAAACAATATTAAAATAATTGGGTTTCCAGAAGAAGTAAAAGAGACAGGGGGACAGAAGTTGTATTGGAGTGAATTATTACAGAGATTCCCCTAATATGGTAATGGGAACAGGGATCAAAATCCAGGAGGCACAGAGAACCCCCCTCAAAATCAATAAGAATAGGTTCACACCCTGTCATCTAATAGTAAAACTAACACAAGTCTTAGTGACAAAGAGAAAATCCTGAAAGCAGCCTGGAACAAGAAGTCTGTAACACACAATGGTAATAATATTAGATTGGCAGAAGATTTATCCACAGAGACCTGGCAGGCCACAAAAAATTTGCATGACACATCCATAGCACTAAATGAGAAAAATATGCAGCCAAGAATACTATATCCAGTTGGGCTATCATTGAAAATAGGAGAGAAAAATACTTTCAAGGACAAACAAAAACTAAAAGAATTTGCAGACACCAAACCAGCTCTACAGGAAATATAGAAAGGGGTCCTCTAAGCAAAGAGAGAGCCTAAAAGCAGTAGACCAGAAAGGAACAGGGACAATATACAGTAACAGTCACCTTATAGGCAATAAAATGGGACTAAATCCATATCTCTCAATAGTTACTGTGAATGTAAGTGGGCTAAATGCCCCAATCAAAACCCACAGGGTATCAGAATGGATAAAAACCCAAAAGCCATCAATATTATGTCTGTAAGAAACTCATTTTAGGCCCAAGACACTTCCAATTTACCATGATGATGGAAATCAAAAGAAAGCTGCAGTGGCAATACTTATATCAGATCAATTAGATTTTAAGCCAAAGACTATAATAAGAGATGAAGAAGGTCACTATATCATACTTAAAGGGTCTGTCCAACAAGAAGATCTAACAATTTTAAATATCTATGCCCCTAAACATGGAAGCAGTCAACTATATAAACCAATTAATAACAAAATCAAAGAAACATAAAGGCAATAATACAATAATAGTAAAGGACTTTAACACCCCCCTCGCTGAAATGGACAGATGATCCAAGCAAAAGATTAAGAAGGAAATAAAGGCCTTAAATGACACCCTGGCTCAGATGGACATCAAAGATATATTCAGAACATTCCATCCCAAAGCAATAGAATACACATTCTTCTCGAGTGCACATGGAACATTCTCCAGAAGAGATCATATCTTGGGTCACAAATCAGGTCTCAACTGGTACCAAAAGACTGAGATAATTCCTTGCATATTTCGAGACCACATGCTTTGGAGCTAGAACTAAATGACAAGAGGAAAGTTGTAAAAAACTCAATAAATGGAGGCTAAAGAGCATCTTACTAAAGAATGAATGGGTTAACCAGGAAATTAAAGAAGAATTAAAAGAATTCATGGAAATAAATGAAAATGAAAACACAACTGCTCAAAATCCCTGGGACATAGCAAAGGTGGTCCTGAGAGAAAGGTGTATAGTGATACCGGCCTTTCTCAAGAAACAAGAAAGATCTTAAGAACACAACTTAACCCTACATATAAAAAACAGCTGGAGAAAGAAAAGCAAAGGAAGCCTAAATCCAGCAGGAGAAGAGAAATGATAAATATGAGAGCAGAAATCAATGAAATAGAAACCAAAGAAACAATAGAACAAATCAACAAAACTAGGAGATGGTTCTTTGAAATAATAAAATTGATAAACCCCGAGCCAGACTTATCAAAAAGAAAAGAGAAAGAACCCAAATAAATAAAATCATGAATGAAAGAAAACAGATCACAACCAACACCAAAAAAATACAAACAATTATAAGAACATATTATGAGCAACTATACACCAGCAAATTTGACAATCTGGAAGAAATGGATGCATTCCTTGAGACATATAAAGTACCAAAACTGAACTGGAAGAAATAGAAAATCTGAGCAGACCCATAACCAGTAAGGAGATTGAAACATTCATCAAAAGTCTCCCAACAAAGAGCCCAGGGACAAATGGCTTCCTGGGGAATTCTACCAAACGTTTAAAGAAGAATTAATTCCTATTCTCCTGACACTGTTCCAAAAAATAGAAATGGAAGGAAAACTTCCAAACTCATTTTATGAGGCCAGCATTACCTTAATCCAAAAACCAGACAATGACACCATCAAATAAGAAAATTACAGACCAATATCCTTGATGAACACAGATGCAAAAATTCTCACCAAAATACTAGCCAATAGGATCCAACAATACATTAAAATGATTATTCATCACGACCAAATGGGATTTACTCCTGGGCTGCAAGGTTGATTCAACATCCATAAATCAATCAATGTGATACAATGCATTAATAAAAGAAAGAATAAGAACTGTATGATACTCTCAATAGATGCTGAAAAAGCATTTGACAAAGTACAACATCCTTTCTTGATCAGAACTCTTTGAAGTGTAGGGATAGAAGGTACATACCTCAATATTATCAAAGCCATCTATGAAAAACCCACAGTGAATATCATTCTCAATGGGGAAAATGGAATATCATTTTAGTTTGATATATCATTTAGCATATATCATATATCATGCATGATATATACTATATATCATATATCATCATGAGAACATCATTCTCAATGGAGAAAGAGTTTTTCTTCTAGGGTTAGAACACAACATGGATGTCCATTATCACCAGCGCTATTCAACATAGTACTAGAAGTTCTAGCCTCAGCAATCAGACAACAAAAAGAAATTAAAGGCATCCAAATCAGCAAAGAGGAAGTCAAGCTATCACTCTTTGCAGATGATATGATACTTTATGTGGAAAACCCAAAAGACTCCACTCCAAGATTGCTAGAAGTCATACAGGAGTTCAGTAAAGTGTCAGGATATAAAATCAGTGCACAGAAATCAGTTTCATTTATACACACCAACACCAAGACAGAAGAAAGAGAAATTAAGGAGTCAATCCCATTTACAATTGTACCCAAAACTATAAGATACCTCGGAATAAACCTAACCAAAGAGGCACAGAATCTATACTCAGAAAACTATAAAGTACTCATGAAAGAAATTGAGGAGACACAAAGAAATTGAAAAATGTTCCATATATTCCAAATATTATAAAAATGTCTAAGCTACCTAAAGCAATCTACATATTTAATGCAATTCCTATCAAAATACAATCCATTTTTTCAATGAAATGGGACCAATAATCCTAAAATTTATATGAAACCAGAAAAGACCTCAAATAGCCAGAGGAATGTTGAAAAAGAAAGCCAAAGTTGGTGGCATCACAACTACAGACTTCAGCTCTATTACAAAGCTGTCATCATCAAGACAGTATGGTACTGGCACAAAAACAGACACATAGATCAATGGAACAGAATAGAGAGTCCACAAATAGACCCTCAACTCTATGGTCAACTAATCTTTGACAAAGCAGGAAAGAATGTCCAATGGAAAAAAGGCAATCTCTTCAACAAATGGTATTGGGAAAATTGGACAGCCACATGCAGAAAAATGACAGTGAACCATTTCCTTACACCACACACAAAAATAGACTCAAAATGGATGATGGACCTCAGTGTGAGAAAGGAATCCATCAAAATCATTGAGGAGAACATAGGCAGCCACCTGTTTGACTTCAGCAGCAGCAACTTCTTCCTAAAAACATCACCAAAGGCAAGGTAATCAAGGGCAAAAATGAACTATTGAGACTTCATCATCTTTTGCATAGCAAAAGAAACAGTGAACAAAACCAAAAGACAACTGACAGAATGGGAGAAGACATTTGTAAACGACATATCAGATGAAGGGCTAGTATCCAAAATCTATTAAGGACTTAGCAAACTCAACACCCAAAAAACAAAGAATCCAATCAAGAAATGGGCAAAGGACATGAACAGATATTTCTGCAAATACAACCAGATGGCCAACAGACACATGAAAAAGTACTCCACATCACTCAGCATCAGGGAAATACAAATCAAAACTAAAGTGAGATACCACCTCACACTAGTCAGAATGGCTAAAATTAACAAGTCAGGAAATGACAGATGCTGGCGAGGATGCGGAGAAAGGGGAACCCTCCTACACCATTAGTGGGAATGCGAGCTGGTGCAGCAACTCTGGAAAACAGCATGGAGGTCCTCAAATAGTTGAAAATAGCGCTACCCTCTGACCCAGCAATTGCACTACTGGGTATTTACCCTAAAGATACAAATGTAGATCTGAAGGGGCCATGTGCACCCGAATGTTTATAGCAGCAATGTCCACAATAGCCAAACTATGGAAAGAACCTAGATGTCCATCAACTGATGAATGGATAAAGAAGAAGTGGTACATATACACAATGGAATACTATGCAATCATCAAAAGAAATGAAATCTTGCCTTTTGTAATTACATAGATGGAACTAAAGGGTATCATGCTGAGCGAAGTAAGTCAATCAGAGAAAGACAATTATCATATGATCCCCCTAATATGAAGAATTTGAGAGGCAATGTGGAGGGTTTGGGGGGTTGGAAAAGAAAAAAAAATGAAACTAGATGGGATCGGGACAGGGACAAACCACAAGAGACTCTTAATCTCACAAAAAAAACCCTGAGGGTTGCTGGGGGGAGGGGCGTGAGAAGAGGGTGGTTGGGTTATGGACACTGGGGAGGGTATATGCTATGGTGAATGCTATGAGGTGTGTAAACCTGGAGAATTACAGATCTGTATCCCAAGGGCTAATAATACATTATATGTTAATAAAAAATTTAAAAAATTTTTTTTTAATTCCTTATTTTCAGGAACTACATAAGGTATTTACAGATAAATAAAGTGCCATGCTCAATTAATAAACTTAATGCCAAGAATATAATAAACACTTCAAAAAGATCTGGTTTAAAATTTGCATTTTAGTTATTATTAATGCTATTCTATTTTGTTATTCTATTCATCATTCCTATAAGATAGAGGGTGCTTGTATTGTAAATAAAATTATTTAACCTATTATTATCCTGCTAGAATTTAACAGATGTAGAGTTTAAAACATCATCTTCATTTTAGAATCTGTGGGGAATTTTTCCTGTAAGTAACCTTGACAATTGATGTTTCCCTCAGTGCCATTCTTAAGTAAGAACTGAGTAAACACCATCTTAATGTTCATGTGAGGTAAGCCTCATAATTTTCTTGGTCTCTCATTTCTTTTTTCATGCTCTAAAAGAAATGTTTCAACCAAGAAGCAGAGAATGAAAATATTAGTATTAGAGTGTGGCTACCTTTTTCCCCCTTTAGTGTTTAACCTGACTAGAGGGTTCAATCACACAGAGATCCATTTAGTTTGCTCTGAAAATAGTATGTATCATTTGAGGAAATTTAAAGAGAGGTAAGAGGCAAGATGATCTGAACAGTGAGAGTAAATCCACCACACCATTTTAAATCAAAACCATGTATTTGAAACCGGCACTTTGGCTTTTTAAATGCTGAGATGATCAGATAATTTTCTTCACATTTTAGAGAATATGTGGATCACATGACAACTAGGGAGATTCCTTGTCCAACGGGACCTTTTTAATAGTACAACATTGAGAGTCTCTCCAATTAGACCTAAATGATAAAAATCCTTTGAATCCCACATTGAAGCCAATCAGTTGTTTCCGAGAGATTCACTATAATCCTTCACCAACCAGAGAATAAATAAAATGTGTTTGTTAGAGTCACACACAAGTGAGTCTATAATACTTTTTATAATTATTATCAGATATATATATAACTATTATTAATAACATTATCAATGATGTGCTTCATGCCATGCCATGCATTAAACTGTATTAAGCACTTTACAAACATGGTCGCAATTTTATTAACTCTATGAGGTAGCAGTTATTATTTCCCACCATTTAATACATACCAAAATTAAGCCTTAGTTTAAACATCGAACTTTAATCAGTGGCAGAGCCTCACTATGGACCATGTTGGCTGATATGAGAACCTGAACTGTTAACCAGTTGCACAAACAATTTATAAATACAGTTAGTTGAGAATAAAGGTAGAAAAAAATCCATAAAATAAGTGGTCGAGGAGGGCGGAGTCAAGATGGCGGAGAAGTAGCAGGCTGAGACTACTTCAGCTGGCCGGAGATCAGCTAGATACCTTATCTAAAGATTACAAACACCTGAAAATCCATCGGCAGATCGAAGAGAAGAACAGCAATTCTGGAAACAGAAAAACAACCACTTTCTGAAAGGTAGGACCAGCGGAGAAATGAGTCCAAAGCGACGGGAAGATAGACCCCGGGGGGAGGGGCCGACTCCCAGCAAGCGGCGGAGCAACGACGCACAAAATCAGGACTTTTAAAAGTCTGTTCCGCTGAGGGACATTGCTCCAGAGGCTAAACCGGGGCGAAGCCCACGCGGTGTCAGCGTGACTTCAGGTCCCGAAGGGTCACAGAAGGATCGGGGCTGTCTGAGTGTCGCAGAGCTTGCGGGTATTGGAACGGGAAAGCTGGCTACAGAGACAGAGCCGACAGTAAGCTCACAGCTCTGGGTTACCTTGAACCAGTCGCAGGCTCGGTGAGCTCGGAGGTCAGGCAGACGGGAGTAACTGGGCACTGTTCTCTGACGGCGCACTGAGGAGTGGGGCCCTGGGCTCTCGGCTCCTCCGGGCCGGAAACCAGGAGGCCGCCATTTGTATTCCCGTCCTCCAGAACTCTACGGAAAGCGCTCAGCGAACAAAAGCTCCTGAAAGCAAACCCGAGCAGATTACTCACCCCGGCCCCCTGATAAGGGCGGTGCAATTCCGCCTGGGGCAAAGACACTTGAAAATCAGTACAACAGGGCCCTCCCCCAGAAGATCAACAAGAAATCCAGCCGAGACCAAGTTCACCTACCAAGGAGTGTGGTTTCAATACCAAGGAGAGCAGCAGAATTCCAGAGGAGGAGAAAGCAAAGCACGGAACTCATGGCTTTTTCCCTGTGATTTTTATTAGTCTTGCAGTTAATTTGATTTTTTTCTTTTTCATTTTTTGTTTTTTTTTTCTCGCCTTCTGGTAAAATTTTTTTTAACTTTTACCTTTTACTTTTTTAACGTTTTTTAACTAGTTTATCCAATATATATATATTTTCTTTTTTATATTTTTCTGATTTGTTTTCTTTTTTTTAATTCTTTTTTTTTCTTATTTTTCTTTCTTCCTTTTTGAACCTCTTTCTATCCCCTTTCTCCCCCCTCACGATTTGGGATCTCTTCTAATTTGGTTAAAGCATATTTTCCTGAGGTTGTTGCCACCCTTTTAGTATTTTACTTGCTCCTTCATATACTCTTATCTGGACAAAATGACAAGACAGAAAAATTAAACACAAAAAAAAGAACAAGAGGCAGTACCGAAGGCTAGGGACCTAATCAATACAGACATTGGTAATATGTCAGATCTAGAGTTCAGAATGACAATTCTCAAGGTTCTAGCCGGGCTTGAAAAAGGCATGGAAGATATTAGAGAAACCCTCTCAAGAGATACAAAAGCCGTTTCTGGAGAAATAAAAGAACTAAAATCTAACCAAGTTGAAATCAAAAAAGCTATTAATGAGGTGCAATCAAAAATGGAGGCTCTCACTGCTAGGATAAATGAGGCAGAAGAAAGAATTAGTGATATAGAAGACCAAATGACAGAGAATAAAGAAGCTGAGCAAAAGAAGGACAAACAGCTACTGGACCATGAGGGGAGAATTCGAGAGATAAGTGACACCATAAGATGAAACAACATTAGAATATTTGGGATTCCAGACAAAGAAGAAAGAGAGAGGGGAGCAGAAGGTATACTGGAGAGAATTATTGGGGAGAATTTCCCCAATATGGCAAAGGGAACGAGCATCAAAATTCAGGAGTTTCAGAGAACGCCCCTGAAAATCAATAAGAATAGGCCCACACCCCGTCACCTAATAGTAAAATTTACAAGTCTTAGTGACAAAGAGAAAATCCTGAAAGCAGCCCGGGAAAAGAAGTCTGTAACATACAATGGTAAAAATATTAGATTGGCAGCTGACTTATCCACAGAGACCTGGCAGGCCAGAAAGAGCTGGCATGATATTTTCAGAGCAATAAATGAGAAAAACATGCAGCCCAGAATACTATATCCAGCTAGGCTATCATTGAAAATAGAAGGAGAGATTAAAAGCTTCCAGGACAAACAAACCCTGAAAGAATTTGCAAACACCAAACCAGCTCTACAGGAAATCTTGAAAGGGGTCCTCTAAGCAAAGAGAGAGCCTACAAGTGGTAGATCAGAAAGGAACAGAGACCATATACAGTAACAGTCACCTTACAGGCAATACAATGGCACTAATTTCATATCTCTCAATAGTTATCCTGAATGTTAATGAGCTAAATGCCCCTGTCAAAAGACACAGGGTATCAGAATGGATAAAAAAACAAAACCCATCTATATGTTGCCTCCAAGAAACTCATTTAAGCCCGAAGACACCTCCAGATTTAAAGTGAGGGGGTAGAAAAGAATTTACTATGCTAATGGATATCAGAAGAGAGCAGAAGAGGCAATTCTTATATCAGATCAATTAGATTTTAAGCCAAAGACTATAATAAGAGATGAGGAAGGAAACTATATCATACTCAAACGGTCTGACCAACAAGACGATTTAACAATTTTAAATATCTATGCCGCCTACGTGGGAGCAGCCAACTATATAAACCAATTAATAACAAAATCAAAGAACCATATCAACAATAATACAATAATAGTAGGGGACTTTAACACTCCCCTCACTGAAATGGACAGATCATCCAAGCAAAAGATCAGCAAGGAAATAAAGGCCTTAAATGACACACTGGACCAGATGGACATCACAGATATATTCAGAACATTTCATCCCAAAGCAACAGAATACACATTCTTCTCTAGTGCACATGGAATATTCTCCAGAATAGATCACATCCTCGGTCCTAAATCAGGACTCAACCAGTATCAAAAGATTGGGATCATTCCCTGCATATTTTCAGACCACAATGCTCTAAAGCTAGAACTCAACCACAAAAGGAAGTTTGGAAAGTACCCAAATACATGGAGACTAAACAGCATCCTTCTAAAGAATGAATGGGACAACCAGGAAATTAAAGAAGAATTTTAAAAAATCATGGAAACAAATGATAATGAAAATACAACAGTTCAAAATCTGTGGACCACAACAAAGGCAGTCCAGAGAGGAAAATATATAGTGGTACAAGCCTTTCTCAAGAAAGAAGAAAGGTCTCAGGTACAAAACCTAATCCTACACCTAAAGGAGCTGGAGAAAGAACAAGAAAGAAACCCTTAGCCAAGCAGGAGAAGAGAAATCATAAAGATCAGAGCAGAAATCAATGAAATAGAAAACAAAAAGACAATAGAGCAAATCAATGAAACTAGGAGCTGGTTCTTTGAAAGAATTAATAAAATTGATAAACCCCTGGCCAGACTTATCAAAAAGAAAAGAGAAAGGACCCAAATAAATAAAATCATGAATGAAAGAGGAGAGATCACAACTAACACCAAAGAAATACAAACTATTATAAGAACATACTATGAGCAACTCTACGCCAACAAATTTGACAATCTGGAAGAAACGGATGCATTCCTAGAAACATATAAACTACCACAACTGAACCAGGAATAAGTAGAAAGCCTGAACAGACCCATAATCAGTAAGGAGATTGAAACAGTCATTAAAAGTCTCCAAACAAACAAAAGCCCAGGGCCAGACGGCTTCCTGGGGGAGTTCTACCAATCACTTAAAGAAGAACTAATTCCTATTCTTCTGTAACTGTTCCAAAAAATAGAAATGGAAGGAAAACTTCCAAACTCATTTTATGAGGCCAGCATCACCTTGATCCCAAAACCAGACAAGGATCCCACCAAAAATAGAGCTATAGACCAATATCCTTGATGAACACAGATGCGAAAATACTCAACAAAATACAAAATAAAATACAAATCAAAACCACAATGTGATATCACCTCACACCAGTCAGAATGGCTAAAATAAACAAGTCAGGAAATGACAGATGCTGGTGAGGATGCAGATAAAGGGGAACCCTCCTACACTGTTGGTGGGAATGCAAGCTGGTGCAGCCACTCTGGAAAACAGCATGGAGGTTCCTCAAAATGTTGAAAATAGAACTGCCCTATGACCCAGCAATTGCACTATTGGGTATTTACCCTAAAGATACAAACGTAGTGATCCAAAGGGGCACGTGCACCCGAATGTTTATAGAAGCAATGTCCACAATAGCCAAACTATGGAAAGAACCTAGATGTCCATCAACAGTTGAATGGATCAAGAAGATGTGGTATATATACACAATGGAATACTATGCAGCCATCAAAAGAAATGAAATCTTGCCATTTGTGACAACATGGATGGAACTAGAGCGAATCATGCTTAGCGAAATAAGCCAAGCAAAGAAAGACAACTATCATATGATCTCCCTGATATGAGGAAGTGGTGATGCAAGATGGGGGCTTAAGTGGGTAGGAGAAGAATCAATGAAACAAGATGGGATTGGGAGGGAGACAAACCATAAGTGACTCTTGATCTCACAAAACAAACTGAGGGTTGCTGGGGGGAGGGGGTTTGGGAGAAGGGGGTGGGATTATGGACATTGGGGAGGGTATGTGCTTTGTGAGTGCTGTGAAGTGTGTAAACCTGGTGATTCACAGACCTGTACCCCTGGGGATAAAAATATATGTTTATAAAAAAAATAAAAAATTAAAAAAAAAATAAGTGGTCGAAGAAGAAAAATACCTCTTGAAAATGTAGTCTTAGCTGGAGTTTTACTTCTTACTTATTTCATTATGTATCTAAGTAATTCAACTGAAATCAGCTGGGTAAGCTCTGCTTGCTTTCATATATATCTTTTCCTTTAGAGCTCTGATATACCAGTGAGTGCTAGAGAGCTTTTTCCTAGCTATCTCATTTTTAGGATTTCTGAATCTCTGGTGCAGAGTCAGCTGTACTTTCATTAGAAATATGGGAAACGTAAGATTTGTTTTTTATCAAGTAGGATCAAAGGTATTGAGAAGCATGTCATGTTATTATGTCTGCCTTAGAAGATTCAAGTCATAGTATCCAACAGGGAAAAAAAAAAAAGTATATCCATTCTATAGCAAGATCTTTTGGGCTATACACCATACAAATCCAAAACAAACTAAGAAATAAAGTTATGGTATTTTTTTTATCCACCATTATGAGACTTAAACCTTCATCTTTAGAGAAAAGCACGAATATATATTTTTCACTCCTGATGCTTATACAAGATAGAGTTGTATGTGCCCAGGCTTTCCTCACAGCCAGTCTCTGGCTCAAAATAGCTCTAAAGCAAAATGGGTTGCACATGGCACCCTGCGAGAATTGTAGTATTAATATTATTGGAAGTTCAAAAGAGTGAAAGGATATCAGTATCTGATTTTTATGTATAAATATGAATAATTATGTTTTCTAAACCACCCAGTCTAAAAGAAACTGATTTCTGTTAGCCCTATTCCCAAGTAAAATATTAAACAATGGAACATGCTGTTCCCAATGGTCTTATCCTAATAAGATTTTAAAAAGCATTACCCTTAAATTTCACCCTTATGAAACATAAGTCTGGAAAACTTGGTTTGCTGAACAAATATGAATACATCATTTTCATAGTTTCATGTTTATAAATTGCTTTTACACCTTTTATCTCATTTACTTCTCACAATAGCTTGTGAGTTAGATAAACATGGATCAGAAGAACCATTTTATACTTATTACTTATACTCAAAGAAGCTAAGGGACCTCCCTGGTGCACATAGATTGTAAAAGCAAAGACTAGAATCTACCCTAGCTCTTCCCAGTGCATTTGTTCATCTATTATTCAATATTACTCTTCAAAAGAGTAAATTCTTTGTGTAATGAATCTGTAATACTTACATAATTTGAAATATCAAAATGTATATTTTAAGCCAAAACTACCTCATAAATCTTTGCATACAATCTAGACAATCAATGTCAAAAGAATATTTTTTTAAATTCTTCTTAAATTTGAAAAAATAAGGTCTACTTAATATCATAGTGAGCAATAGCATTGGCTAGTTTATCCTATAATGTTGTCACAAATCATACTTTATTTATAAAAAAAAAAACCTTAGCTACTTATGTTCTACTCAAGAGAAATAACATAGCTATTTTGAAGCTTCAAGGCCATCATAAATGTTAACTTTTTTTTAAAGATTTTACTAATTTATTTGAGAGAGACAGAGAGAGCATAAGCAGGGGGAGGAACAAAGGGGAAGAGAGAGAATCAGGTTCCCCACTGCGCAGGGATCCCAATATGGGGTTTGATCCCAGGACCTTGAGATCATGGTCTGAGCCAAAGGTAGATGCTTAATGACTGAGCTACCCATGTGCCCCAAGAGCAATATTTTAGAAATAATTCCCAACTCTACACTGTTCCTAAATTCTCAGGAACCACTTAGTGCAAATTTACACTATCAAACAATACAACAGATATCACTGTTAAAAGAACTTCTGCCTAGGGTAAATGCTACTAAAAATCAATACACAACTGGAAAGTATGGCTTAAGTATGTGTAAAAAAATAACTCAGAGGCCTTGTTTTAAAATATAAGTTTGGGGACGCCTGGGTGGCTCAGTGGGTTAAGCCGCTGCCTTCGGCTCAGGTCATGATCCCAGGGTCCTGGAATTGAGTCCCGCATAGGGCTCCTTGCTCGACAGGGGGCCTGCTTCTCCTGCTGCCTCTGCCTGCCTCTCTGCCTGCTTGTGTGTACTCGCTTACTCTCTCTCTCTGACAAATAAATAAAATCTTAAAAAAAAAAATAAAAATAAATTAAATAAAAATAAAATTAAGTTTAATACATATGACATTGGCATATGAATAACTTTCAATGCAATTTTTATTGCAAATCACCCAACAATTTCTCATATGGTGTGTGTATTTTGTTATCACATCTGGACTATTTGTGTTTTCCTCTGAAAATCCATGCAGTATAAATAGACACAACAGACACAGTAAAGTAAGATGGGGAATAATTAACAGCTCTAAGCATATGGGATTACAAAAAGCTATGTCAAGGGTAACAGAAACAAAAGCTATACCACATGTTATTTGGTCTTTTAATTAATCTTTATGATGAACAATTCTATAGGAAAATTATTTTCTTCAAGATCATCCTTCGCTCCAGTGAAACAAGGGAATAGACAATTAGAATTTCAAAAATGACAGGGTTCATCTTATCAAAGCAGCCAATAAATATTTGTCAATGGCCTACTATGCATGGAAAACTATTCAAGACCCTGTAGTCCTAATGTTGAACACGATGTAATTGGTATCAATTCTCAAGATGCTTGCTTTGGGAAAACAAATAAATTAAGTGCTCACATAAAAAGAAATACAATTATTAGAAACTATCCTCTAAAGAAAGCAAACTGATACAGATTTAAAATGTCTTACAGCATTTAGGATAATATTTAAACTAAGAACTGAGATTAAATATTGGAACCCATAAAGTTGTTTTAAATCTGACAAAATAATTTTCAAGAGAACATGTACAAAGGCCATCAGGTGTTAACTGCTTGGAATATTTGGAGAACTGATAATAGTCTGTAGGTAGGACAATAGATTAAAGCTGAGTGAGCGAGAAGAAAGAAAGGTTAAAAGGGCCAGTAGGAGAACTAGGAGAAAAAAGCATGAAAAAGTCATTCAGAACCATGGTAACAAGTTTGAATTTTGTGTTAAGCACAATGTGGAATTCACTTGATGATTGTAAACAGGGGCATGCCATGATATCATTTATGCTTTTAAAAGACAAATCTGGGATTTCTTCTTATACCTATTGTGTAGAAAGCTAGACAGTGCATTGTTCCTGAAATAACAACAACAACAAAAAAAAGATGATCCACAAGTCAAAATTTTCTTGAGCTCATCAGAGAGCTCAGAATGCCGGCTACTGAATTAGTCTAAGGTCCAAAGGGAACGTGATGGTTAATTTTGTGTCCATTTGACCAGAACACAGAACATCCAAATATTTGGTCAAACATTATTTTTGGGTGTGCCTGAGATTACATTTCTGGATAAGATCAGCATTTCAACCTGCAGGCTGAGTAAAGCAGATTGCCCTTCCTAATGTGGGTGCACTGATCCAATCTGTTGAGGGTGGAATAAATAGAAAGATAGAGAAAGGAAGGATTTGTTCTCTGCCAGCCTAGATGAGCTAGGGCATTGGTCTTCTCCTGAATTTAGACTGACATTTGCAGCATCACCTCTCCTGGCTTTCAGCCCTTTGGGATTGAACAGAAAGTACACCAGCAGCTTTTTTATACCTCCAGCTTTCAGGTGGCTGATCATGGGATGTCTCAGCCTTTATAATGCATGAAGCGATTCCTGATATGTTGAGTTACATATCAAAATATATATATCAAACTATATGACTATAACTGTAACTATAACTGAATCGATGTATGAACGGCCAGAACTTTTGTAGAGTTTAGAAGGCAAGGGAAACCACATTATAAGACAGAAGAGGACACAAGGTAAAATATTAATGAGCCCTTTGGGTTCCAATATAGACTGATGTGTCACTTGAGGTAAGTGGGTATCCAGACACAGTAGGATTTTGCATTAACTCAAAGTCTCTTTTCCACAAGCCGTCATTAGGTGCTTACAAGAAAAGTTCATGAGGAAGAACCGGAGAGTGCCTTTCTGTGGTTCGGGTATGTAAATGAATGACTACCACTTCAGAAGAACCCTGCAAACCCTCTGCCATGTGAAACAAAAGCCTAAGCTAGTAGAGCAGTGGAATGAAACCCTGCAATTGCTACAACACTGGAAGAATCCCTTAAAAAAGGGAGGGGAAGGAAAACTATAATCATGGGAAGAGGGGCAGAAAAGCATCTTGGGCCTGTCTGAATTCTAGCAACACTGAGAGAAGAATAGGAAGGCCCATACCAGGAACAAACATGGACACAAGCAACAGTTTGGCTGCCACTGGGAGACAGTCAGGGACATTAGCAAAGTCCCTTGCTGAGATCCAAGCACAAAGAACCTACTTAAGGCCGAGGCTGTGCTGGCCAACAGCTGACTTCCAATGTTGCAGCAGGAATCTAGCACCAGGTACTGAGCAGAGGTGACTGGCTTACCCCAGGACATGCAGAAGCATAGAGACAAGTGAAGTTGATGCTGAATAATTAATTTTAGGTTAAACCCTCTAGAAATCCAGCTCTACCATACATGTGAGAAAATGGTTGTATACTGCTGTAAACATGTTAAGCCTATCAAATGGAACCATAAAAACAAAACAAAAAAGTAAAAATCCATTACTATTTAGTTGACTGGATTCTCCCTAACTGCCTTAGAAAAAGGAATGAGGATCCTCACAGTTGGAATGGGATGTGTAGGGAGACCCTAGTGAAGTAGGGGCATTGAGCTCCTAAATTCTGATGAGTGTTTGCCAGTGGAGGAGCCCTCTCCACTCCCACCCAGTGAAGTACACTCTCTACCCACAGTAGAAGTGGCCTTTCAGCTGCACTGAGGGAACAAATTCAGCAACCTAGCCACACCTCACCTCTTTGCTTCTACCTCTTACTAGACCCAAGTCCCAGCAGGCCCCTAAACGTGGGATATGAAGTATGACACATAGGCAGGTACACTAGACTCCAAAAGAACTTCTTGAGTTTTTAATTTAACAGGACCATAACAGGACCCCTTGTGGATGCTTACCAAAGGGTGACCTCAGCAGAAGGAAGTTTTAATAATCAAGTGAACAAGGTGAGCCATTCTGTGGCTACCAGTCAGCCTCATTCCCCAGCTACTTCTGTCACTGCCTAATGGGCTCATAAAGTGGCCACAGTGGCAGATATGGAGGTTACACACTGGCTCAGCCACAAGGAAACATACTCACCAAGGTCAACCTTATTATAACTACTGGTGGGTGTCCAATCCGCCAGCAAAGTATCCTACACAATGATATCATTTGCCAGTCTGACAGCAGGTTGATGACATTAGACCACTTCTGTCATGGAAGGACAATGTTTTGCTACCTTCTTACAGGAATAAATGTTTACTCTTGATACAGATTTGCCTTCCTTGCACACAATGCCTCTGCCAAAACCATCAGTCATAGACTCACAAAATGCCATATCTATCATTATGTTATTCCACATGCCACTACTTCTGATCATGGAACTGATCAGGGTTGTACAAGATTTGTAAGTGTTTTATATACAGATGGATTACATAAACTCATTTCATTCTCAATACAGCCACATGGAATGAGACCTTTTACTATTACAATATTACAGTGCGGAGAAATTTTGATAGTAAGTGGTAACTGATTTGCCCCAACTCACACATCTATCAAGTGTCAGGTGCGTTGGCTGAGGATCCATGCCTTCATAGACTACATCACACTTTTTAAGTAATGTGTTGGATATATGAATGTTAAACTCCACAGTTAAGATTGGAAATGTAATTCAAACTATTTCCATAAACTGTGATATTTTGATTCAAAAGTATGAATGAGATATTTTTAGGCCAGAGTGTTTGTAGAAATGATAAGGAAGCCAACCTCTAAGCTCTGAGCTTAGAATTTAGATAGAAAAGTGGAGGTAGCAAAGAAAATTAAGAAGCAATGGCTCCTAGTACAGGGGGAAATTGGAAAGTAGAGTGTCATGAAATAAAAACTAGAGGTATTTCAGGTAGAGGAGAGTCAACTAGGTAATAACATTGAGAGGCTAAAATAGTTAGTATTACAGTATTATACTAAAGGAAGACACTGTCACAAAAAGACCCAGTGAAAGATTGTGTTGCTGTTGTTGTTGCTTGTTTGAATGTCTGTTGTTGTTGTTTTTTTTTTTTTCTGCTGTCATGTCCAGCTCTGAGGATGAGTGTCCTAAGTTTGCAAGCAGCCCTGTTCCAGAGTCTTAGATAGCTTACTTTGTGTAGCTCTGACATCACCTAAGGCAATGCATCCTTTTTAAGGGTTTTCCATTATGTTTAGGTTGTAGCCAAGGGAAATGGGAGAAAGAATGAAGATGCCATACCAGTAGACCGTGGGGGCCTATATTCTACTTCCAGTGGAGCTGTTACTTATATAGTCATATATAACTCCAAAAAATACAAAAATAAAGTCTAATCATGTTGCCTTAGAAGTAAGGGAGAATAGATTCTGGTTAACAGATAATCTTAGCCATAGTAACCTGCGAGTATAGTTTGGTAGAAATATTCAGATACCCACTCACTAACTTAATCATTATTCAGTGAATCATTCATTTAGTTGCATCAACAAACATTATCTTCCGCTCACTATGTTCCAGACACCCCAGCAATCTGATTATTTGAATAAATATTATTTGAGACACTTTCCCCCAAATCCCTCTTTAAAATAAATTGAGATTTCAAATAACTGTATTCCCACTTCTCTTCCCCCCAAAACCTATTAACTATGTATATGTTTATCAATTTTATACCATCAAAAGATAGATTAAAAATTGAAAAAAATCCTTCTGCCTAAAATGATATAGGCAATAATATTTAAAGTATAGCAGCTGTTAACTGCATTTATGATAACATGAAATATCCATAGCAGAATTTAGCATATCATAAAAAACACAGCAACACAGTTTTAAAGTAATTGGTAATAAACCAAAAAGAATTTATAAGAAAACTAATAAAAATTTCTGTAGGACATGAAGAATACATGAAGAAGCAAAAGATTATCTGGATGAGACAATTTAATTTTAAAGACATCAGGTTTTTTTCCCAAATTAATGTAAACATTTAATATAATCTCAGCCATTATTAGAAACTTACATAAAATTTGGTGCTTCTATGCCTTTAGGAACCTGTATTATGGAAATTCTTATATACAACGTGTGTGTGTGTGCATGTGTATGCGTATTGTGGCAGTATCACAGTGGCTTACTGCAGAAATCGTTTAACACATTGTACCACTGCCACAGCACTGAATAATTTAAAGCTATTTTAATAATTGAATATAAAATATGTACAATATTATGTGTGTATACATAGATATATAGAAAGATACACAGTAAAATGTCATCAATTATACAAACCCAACTGGTAGGCATTTGGTTGCCTCTGAAGAAAACAGTAAAGTTGCATGGGGCCAAGCTAAGAGTAATTTGACTTTTTAATTTACACAGCTGGAATCTGTTAAACAAGCATGCAGTGCTCCTGAAATTAAAAACAAAATTTCTGAAAGGAGACAGATAATGTCACTCTTGTTGTGCAGCTCTTTAAGGAACTATTTTTTAGCTTCTTCCAAACTAATGCTGCAGATAAAAAGTTATGACAGTTTAAAACATAAGATGACATATTTTATGTTAACAAATGTAAAGAATTAGATACACTTTATTATTTGATCTATAGAATTTATTTGAGGAAGCCTATGCAAGATGAAATAAATACAACCCAGGGCAGCGCATGTCTTTTTTCCACTTTGTCTCTTGGTTTATTATCTGCTTAGTCGGCTAAGGATGAGAGCCTACGATCTTACACCTACTACAGATCACTAGATCACACACCAAAAATAACAGGGATAATATCCAAGAGGATCTGGCTTCTTTGAGTAGTGAGGAGCTTGTTGTTTCTACCACAGACAAAAATGGGATTTTGCAATAAGATGATAAGCATAACTTTATATTAGGAGCTTCTGCTTGCTCTCTAAAGGCTTATTTCTACAGACTCTATGGCATTTCATGACTCTTACAAAACATCTCTCCCTCTGTTTAGATGCTTCTATAACAAGTGTCTAAATGCAAACTGAGGCTGGGAAAGGGAGAGAAAATAAAAATAAAGTAAATTGCTGTGAAAGAAAAAAATCTATCTACAAAGCACAGTCAAATAATTAAAATACTGTTAAATAGGCCAAATGTATAGCTCACAATATTGACTCAATATTATTAAGCTAGTTGATACTAAAAATGGTGAAATGAAATTATATTCTTCAGTGGATAGTTTTATATTCTCCAAGTATCATGCACTTCATTTAAATTTGGGAGCCAATCAAAAGCACTTTCCCAGAAAGACCTAATGTTGTTTGTGTTCATGTTATTATTATAGGTAAATAAAACAATATCTTGCTGCCAATGTGATGACTTCAAGAACAAGCTTGTGTGAGGGACTGTTCTGGGTTCTGGGACTATAGAGGGAGTTGGAAACGTAGCTTAGTAATCCAAATATTTTCCAATATATGTGTTTAATGCTCTAAGTTCCTATGTTACAACAGTTTTGTTTGCTTGTTGGCTGCATCCCAGAAATTTTAAGTTCTATTTCCATTTGGTTTAACATGGTTTTTAACTTCACTTGAGACTTCACTGATCCATGTGCTGTTTGAGAGTCTGTTGCATAATTTCCAAATATTTTGGAATTTTCCAACTATCTTTCAGTTATTGATTCCTAGTTAAATTTCATTTCTGTCTGAGAACATACACTATATGCTTTCTATTCTCTTAAATTTACTAAGATGTGTTTTATGTCCTGGTATATGGTCTCTCTTGGTGAACGACTGTTTTGTGAGAGCTTGAAAAGAAAATATATTCTTTGTTGTTGAACGGAGCATTCTATAAATGTCAATTAGATCACATTGATTGATATTGCTGTTCAGGCCAACTATATACTTATTGATTTTCTGTCTCCTTGATCTACAAATTACTGATGAGGGGCATTTTTGAGGTCCTTAACCATGGTTATAGATTATCTGTTTCTTCTTATTATACTCTTTTGCCTTACATATTTTGATGTTCTGTTGATTAGTGTGTTGCCATTTAAAATTATAGTGTTTTTGGAGAGCAATGACCTCTTCATCATTATGTATTTCTTCTCTTTATTTCCAATAAATGTCCAGGTTATAAAGACTGGATTGTGTGAAATTACTGTAGCTATTTTATTTTGTTTAAAAGGTTTTAGCATGATGTATCTTTCTTCATCCCTTTAACTTCAATTTTTCAGAATCATATATAAAGTGAGTTTTGTATTAAGCAGCATATTCTTGGATTTATATATACATAGATGTATTTTATATAAATAAATCCATTCTAATAATCTCTATCTTTCAACTGGCATATTTTGGTAATCCATATTTAAAGTAAGATTTAATACACTTGCACTAACATATACTCATTCCCAGGGGTTTTTATGCCTTCTCGTATTTTTATTAAATATGTTATGACTCCATTTTCTTTCTTTTCTAAGTAGATCAATGATACTTCTTTAAAAAAAAAAATAGTGGTTGCCCTAGAGTTTACAGTGTACAGTTTTATTTTTTTTATTTTTATTTTTGTTTAAAGATTTTATTTATTTATTTGACAGAGAGAAATCACAAGTAGACAGAGAGGCAGGCAGAGAGAGAGAGAGAAGCAGGCTCCCTGCTGAGCAGAGAGCCCAATGTGGGACTTGATCCCAGGACCCTGAGATCATGACCTGAGCCGAAGGCAGCGGCCTAACCCACTGAGCCACCCAGGCGCCCCAGTGTACAGTTTTAACTAATTAAAGTCTACCTTCAATTAATACTATTCTGCTTCAAGTGTAGTCCAGATGTCATATATCAAAATATTCCCAGTTCATCTCTCCTGTCTTTTGTGACATTGATACAATTGATTTATTTCATTTATCCATAGACTATAACCATTCAATAAATTGCCACTTTCATTAGTTTAAACAAATCATTTGTATTTTTAGTCAACTAAGAATAAAAAAGAAAAAATTCAAGTACTTTATTTCGCCTTCATTTATTCTTCTGTAGTATTTTTTCTTATCTAAAATTGTATTTCTCTCTATCAACTCCTTGGAAGGCAGGTGTTCTAGCAATGAATTGTCCTGGTTATTGTTTGGGAATTCTTTCATTTCTCCTTCAGTTTTCAAGGAGAATTTCACCGCATATTCTAGGCTGGTGTACATTTTTCTTCTTTTATCACTTTAAGTATTTCACTTCATTCTCTTGCTTTCAAAGTTTTTGGTGTCATTTTGATGAAAAGTGTGATGTAATTCCTATCCTTGTTTCTCTACAGATAATGTTCTCCACCTCCCTACCAACTCCAGGTTTTTGTTTCAAGATTTTATTTTTTATATTTCCTGCACTTTGACTATGATATGACTAGGTGCAGTGACTTTTATATTATTTTGTTTTGTGTTCTCTGAGCTTCCTGGATATGAGGTGTGGTGTCCGTCATTAATTTTGACAATTCTTGTTCTAAAGACTTCAAATATTTTTCTGTGCCCTTTTCTCTTTCTTCTCCTTTGGATATTCTAGTTATACACATCACACATTTTGAAACTGTCCCACAGTTCTTAGATTTTTTTTCATTTTTGTGTAAATTTCTGTTCATCTACCTTCAAGCTCACAGCTTATTTCGTCAGCCGTATTTCATGTACTGTTGAGCCCATCAAAGGCACTTTGTATTTGTTTTGATTTCTAGCACTTTCTTTGATTATTTTTTAGAATTTAACCTTTGTTTATTTATCCATTTGTCCATGAATGTCATCTATTTTTTTTCAATTACAGCCTTTAACATATTAATCATATTTACTTTAAATTCCATGTTTGATAACCACAACATACATGACATAACAAAGTGGTTCTGATGCTTATTATTTTTTTAAGATTTTATTTCTTTATTTGAGAGAGAATGAGTGAGAGAGAACATGAGAGAGGAGAAGATCAGAGGGAGAAGCAGACTCCCCAAGGAGCTGGGAGCCCGATGCGGGACTTGATCCTGGAAGTCCAGGATCATGATCTGAGCCAAAGGCAGCTGCTCAACCAACTGAGCCACTCAGGCGCCCTCTGATGCTTATTTTTAACTCTTTAGACTGTGTTTTGCTTGCTTTCAGCATGCCTTATAATTTTTTTGTTGATAGCTGGGCCTGTATTAGATAATTGGAACTTAGGTAAATAGGCCTCTAATGGGGAAATTTATGTTGATCTACCTGGAATTTAGGCTGTGTTTAATATTTGTTCTAGCTGTAGATGACAGGGGCTTAAAATTCCTTTAGTTTTGGTCTCATTTCCTTTGTGTGGGTTTCACCAAATACTCTTCTTTCACGGTGTCTATGTCTTGCAGCATTTGAGCTATAACACACTTTTATATATTGGAGACTTGTTGATGTGGTGGTAAAGTGAGGTGAGGGGCTCTGGTCTGTGAACTTTACAAGTGTTTCTTTCTGTATCACTTTCTCTCTCCTTCATTTAGTTCAGACAGAAAGATGGGAGAGGACTGTAGTGAAAGGAATGCCTTCCCATTACCATTCTGGAACCAAACTCTGATTAAGTCTTTGTCCTAGAGTAATAGGGCTTTCTAATGGAGAAGAATCTGGATAGATTTCACAAGGGTTACTTTCATGCTCACACTGTCATAACCAGGGAGGGTCTTTCCCAAATTCTCCCTTTAAGAACATGGTGGCATTCATGGAGATAAAAGTGTGATCTCCCACACCTATAACGGCAGCACCCAGGAGTTTCTCACTCTCTCACCACTCCAGACTCAGCCCCTAGCAAGTTTTTCAAAATTACTATTTAATTTTTCCACCCATTTATTTCTCTAGCAGTTTCTACTGTCGGTAAATGGATCTTTGCTATTCCTAAAGTTGTCTGCCTGTCCAGATTTGGGGATGCATTTTTGCCCTGCAAACTCAATTCTTTGATCAGTCCCCCAAATTTCCTGATTTTTGGTTTGTCCTCCTTTTTCTTGTTGTACAGATGAGAATGACAACTTTCAAATTCTGTATTTTAAAGCTCTATTAAAAGTCTAATTTACTTTGATGGTGAAGAGAGGCCTCATTAAGTAGGTGCTATTTAATTTGAGACCTTTATGACAAAGCAGTTCTAGTCTAGTGACAATAAAGGGGAAAAGTGTTCTATGCAAGGCAAACATTAAACCCAAAGCCTCTGAGAAGGAAATGCTTAGCAGATTTAAATCCAGTGTGCCTGGGACATAACAAGTAAGTGGGACAGTATCAGAAAAATATGTTAGTGATGCAAAAGGGGGCAAGAAGAGGTAAGTTATTCTAGGTCATGATACAAAATAGATTTTCTTCTATATGTATTGGAAAACTACTAGAAGCTTTCTGCAAGAGAATAAGGTACTCTGGTTATCTTTTAAAAAGTGGCTCTGGCTACTTTGTGGCATAGCAATTGTTCTAGGGTAAGAGCAGGTGAAGGAAGACTAATTTGGACTCTACTAGAATAAGTTAATGAAGATGAGAGTTGAAGCTATAGCAGTAAAAAAGGAAAGAAAAAGATACATTGGATTTTTTTTAAAGATTTTACTTATTTATTTGAAAGAGAGAGAGAGCATAAGCAGGGAGGAGGAACAGAGGGAGAGGGAGAAGAAGACCTCCCCCTGAGCAGGGATCCATCCCAGGACCCTGAGATCATGACCTGAGCTGAAGGCAGACACTCAACTGAATGAGCCACTCAGGACCCCCTACTGGGAACTTTTCTAGAGACAAAAAGAGAAGGGCTTCCAGACATAAATGGCTAGGGAAGGTAGGGAGAGGGGAAAGCTAATTGCAAATATTATTATGGGAAAAGAACTGAGAGGATCCTAGATTACTTAATTCATTAAGTAATTAATCAAACAAATAAACAAATAAAATAGTCCAGAGAGATGAATACAAATTGCCCAAAGGTACAAAGCTAGCATGATCACTGCTGAAAATCTGAAAATCATAACAGGCCCTTCAGTCATCATTACACTTTGGTTTGCTTTATTATTTCTGAGCATTTTTATTTATGCATAAAAATAAGATATTTCTACTTTAGGCTTATCTATATATAGCACTCCCTTTCTTCATCACTTTTAAAATATGCTGCAAGATAGACTCTAGTTTCTTTAAAAGTTTGTAAGAGTTAGATAACTCTCTCATAACTCACACAATGAGTAAATTTTGGCAAAAATTAAAGTGAAAATAAGACAAGGACTCAACCAGATAACTTATTAAATGTGGTGTCACTGTAACAATGACTCAGCAAGGAGAAATGTTATACTATAGCACCAGTTAACTGTCTTAAGCATACAGCACAGTGAACCCTGCCACTTTATAAAGAACATATCCATAGTCCACTGTAAATTCAAATGTACCTAATTTGTGGTTTGACCTTATCTATATTACAGTGTTTTAAATAATAAAGTGCTAGCATAATTTTGCCAATGGAAAAAGCCTCTAGAAATAGTCCTTAATTGTATAAAGAGAAATATTCTGTAGGATTGGTGAACAGGCTAGCATAATTTTGCAATGGAAAAGCCTCTAGAAATATTCCTTACTTGTATGAATAGAAATGTTGATTCAATAGGATTCTGCAGGATAGTTATAGAAGTTACCCAAAAACCTGTGAACCTTGTTATCTTAACTTGAAACATAACTGAAAATTTTGAAGAGTAAGCATTAATATTTCAGTTGTAAAAATAGCTATTATGTATTGTGTGCTATTAACCAGGTACTCTCTTAAGTATTTTACATGAATTATTTAAATCTAACCTCTGGGTGGAATTTCTTTTTCAACCCCACTTTAAAAATGAAAATCTGAGACACTAACAGATTATATTACTTATATAATATCCCGCTTTCAGTAATTTCAGGAGCCAGGATTGAAACCCAAATAATCGGATTTCAGAATCTGTGCTCTCAATCAACTGCCATACTGTCTTCCTATTGCATCATACTGTCTTCTTCTGTACTGGATTGTCCCCACTTTGTTGTCCTTTTCTTCACAAAGGAATTTTTTTTTAAAAGGACTACTTTTAGGTATAATTATTAAATAAGATCAGAACAAAGAGAATATATTTGCACTTATAATTCACCTGTTTCTTCATTCACCTATTATCCAACCAAAATTTCTTGAGCAGCTCTTAGGTATTGTGACAAGATAGGCTAACACCAAGATTAAAGACAAAATCATTATAATCAAGTAATTTTAAGTCCATGAGATGTCTACAGTAATGTGCATAATATTGGTCCTTGATCAAACAGTATTAGTGTCACCTAAAGGTTTGGTAGTAATGCACAATCTTGAGTTCTATCTCAGAACTACTGAATCATAACTTGCAGTTTACTAAGAGCCCTGGATAATTTGCATGCACACTAAAGTTTGAGAAACAGTGGCATAAAGATATGTTTCCTGGATGTCTATGTTCCACACACACACACTTGCACATACCACTTGTTAGAGCTCCCTTTTTCATTCATCAAGGGGTAAGTAATACCTCTTTGAGGACCCACAGTCAGTACAGGTCATAAGTCCCACTCACACTCAGGGAATAGCTGATATAACTTGAGTGCTAAGTATTAGAGCCAAATAATTTTTGCCACATAACTGTTCTGTTTATTTGTGGCTTTAGTGGTCAGAAATTTCTATCATGCAAGATGAGAAGAAAGAGATCAGGTGAAAGAGATGTCTACATCTAAGAAGAATTTGGATTGTTCAGACAGCCAGTAGGATAATATTAACAACAGGGTGCAGAAAATTATACCCAATGATAAGTTAGCATAATAATGACAGAGACACAATTAATATGCAGACTCTGGCACCCCAGGAAATTCATCCCTTACTCCAAAATAATATGAAATTATTGAGCATGTATGAAGTCATGCAATGAGTCATTTTAATTACTAGATCTGATCATTACAGAATGCATGTTGCTATGTGATGAAAGATACTAAGAAGAGACTTTAATGTTGGAGGTGATTAGATTATACAAATTTTTACAAAACTTCATTATGAATAATTTGGGCTGTCTTTGGTTGACTTGTTATAAACAGCTATATTATATGTGTGGTCCAAGTCAATAAAACAGATTTTCCAAATTAACCTGGCCACTACTGAATGCAAAACCTTTAAACTAGGACAAAGTTTTGGAAGGTAAAAACAAACAGGCCTACTCAGAATATTCATTGAGAAACTAAACTCTAGAGACATAAGCGAAAGTCACTTCTATGAGTCTTAGTCCCCAGAAAAACTCTACTACCTCTCATGCAGTTCTGTAAGACATTCTATTCCCTAGGTATCCAAAATTTCTAGATAAATATTGTAGATTTATTAGAATTGAAAAGTCAGAATCTAAGAAAGAAGAGGAATGAAACATAGTCATGGACATGGGGCTTATTAGAAAACATTTATAGTCCGGAGAACAGAACCTGACACAAAGTGGAATGAACAAATATCCATCTTTTTGTGTGAAATTTGAAAGTCAAAACCAACTAAAGCCTCCAGTGCCCCCCTAAAATGAACACAATTTTTTTTCTGCTAAAGCATTAGTAACTTAAAATTCAAATATGTAAAAACATGTATTTACTTAGCCATGTGTCATACCTCGGTTCTATCTTTATGTGCATCACAGATTATTAATTGGGAAGAGTGAATCACTAGTTTCTTGTACTATATTAGTGATTTATCTCAATATAGAATTTACCAGTATGTTACTTGAAATTTAATTCCTCATTCTGCTGCCATTTTCAGGGTGTGAGATCTGTTAACTTAGTTTCCTCATCTGTAATCTAAGGTCATGATATCTACTTCATAGAGTAAGTAATCAAAATATAAACCAATTTAAAAGGGTTAAGAGACCCAAAGAGACCAACATGTAATTTTCTCTCAGGTGCTAATTCTCACATGTTAATAAAATTATTCATATTCTGAGCTGCCATCTGAATTTTCTCTATCAACTACAATTATACCCATCAGTTTCTTTCCCTGTTTACCTTGTGTGTACTACCTTACTAGTGCACGACTAGTGCCCTTACTACTACCTTTTGTTTTTTCCAAAACGACAACTGCTTTTCTTCATCACGTAAGTGCACGTTCACTTTTGCTCCAAGGAAATAATGCTCACTAGAACAACATTTATTCTGAGTAGTACTTTCAATGAATCCAAGGCATAGCTATCTGTCTGCCACTAAGAAAGTGGATTTCTGCAAGGATTTGTATTATTTTAAGAGTCATGTCAGAAGGAGTTATTGATTTATTGTCAACAGAAAAAACTCATGTTGAAAGCACCTGGAAATCAATTTCATCATTCTTAAATACAACTTTTCCAAATGAAATGTGCAACTGATATCAGAGCTCACAAATTAGAAAGTGTGATATATGCATACTAATTTGAGGATACACTCTGTCCTAAATGCTTTCATATTCACCAGTATTATGATACTTGTTTTATAATGTTCTCTCCCGTGGACAAAATATAGTGACAAGGAGAATTTTTGGTTCAGCTATATCATGTAATGTATATACATACATATTTGTATATACATATAAAGATAGACATATACACATACACAGCCATATGTACTTTATATATAAAAACCGAAACTCTATTACTGTATCATATATTACTTCTCTAATTATATTTTGTAAAATTAGAACCATAAAAATTAAAAC
The DNA here is from genome assembly GCF_964662115.1 of Mustela nivalis. Classification (NCBI taxonomy): domain Eukaryota; kingdom Metazoa; phylum Chordata; class Mammalia; order Carnivora; family Mustelidae; genus Mustela; species Mustela nivalis. The sequence continues at coordinate 54,241,963 of NC_139032.1, forward strand.
AGAGGAATAAATAAATTTTATTGCAAAAATAAGGGCTCATCTTCTTTTCTGTTCCCCAGGCCAAGGAATAAGATCTAGCCTAAGTTAAGCTCCCTGTTCTTCAATTTTGCCAGTATCATCCAAGAATATATATTTGATTATAATGTAGTCTTTAGAATAATACATTTTACATGTGGCCCTTTGCTTTGGGGAAAATAACATTGGTGAACATGTATGCATTCTCTTCATTTCAAGACTCTCAGAATTAACTGAATCTCTTTAAAGTAAATGTCCTACATTGGCAAATGTGTGTTCTTCTCATTATTACAGGTCTTCTATTATAATTATTTTATGTTGTTTTGGGGGGCCTGGGTGGCTCAGTGGGTTGAGCCTCTGCCTTCAGCTCAGGTCATGATCCCAGGGTCCTGGGATTAAGCCCCGCATCGGGCTCTCTGCTCAGCGGGGAGCTTGCTTCTCCCTCCCCTTCTCCTGCCTCTCTGCCTACTTGTGATCTCTCTCTCTGTGTCAAATAAATAAATAAATAAAATTTAAAAAATATATATATATATAAATAACATAATTATTTTATTTTATTTCATATTTATGTACTTAGAAAGTAATGTAAAAATCCTTATAAATAAATCTAAGTTATAAATTAATACAAAGAACAGATAAAATATATAATTAAGCTCAACTGAGAGTGGTAAATGTTTGCTGATTACCTGGAATAAAGTAATCCCCCAATTCTACTTGCACTCCCCATGAACAATTTAAAAAAATTTAAATTGTAAGAATTTAAAAAAAAATTAAAAAACAATTTATGAGAAAAAAATATTTTATTTTATTTTATTTTTTTAAAGATTTTATTTATTTATTTGACAGACAGATCACAAGTAGGCAGAGAGGCAGGAAGGAAGAGAGAGGAGGAAGCAGGCTCTCCACGAAGCAGAGAGCTCGATGCGGGGCTCAATCTCAGGACTCTGGGATCATGACTGAGCCGAAAGCAGAGCCTTTAACCCACTGAGCCACCCAGGTGCCCTGAAAAAAATATTTTAAACTAAAAATTATTATTAAAATCTCTATTTTGGAGTGCACAATGGCCAACCAGACCATTAATATTTTTAGCTACCTTCAAATGATATCTGATGTACCTAACACTCTGTAATTCGTTGTGCCATTTATCAAGTTAGGCAAAGTCTCTTCTTTCAAAGAGTACTGAGGTGTAAGCAAGCCTAAAGCATTTAAAATACAGCTAAGAATATTTTCATAATTCATAATAAATTTCTTCAACTTTGTGCTTGTTAGTCACAGTGGGTATTGCTAGAATGATCACACTGGCACAGCATGTCCTGTGGGTTTATCTAACACTAATTACTCAAGTGACCTTCTAGCTCACAAAGTCAAAATGTCACATTAACACTCATATTTCCTTTGATGTGCTTGCCAGACTTAGAAATGCACAGTGCTATAAATTGAGCACAAACGTGCTACACTCATACCCCTTTCCCAGTAGCAGAGTGGGGACCATTTTTGGACACATTTGTAAATCTAATAAAAGCATTAATACAAATCTTCCAAATGTAAGACAATGAAAGGAAATGAGAACAACACATTTGAAAACATCTCCTTTTCCTAAAGAACATCTTTTTAAATCATATAACAGAAATGACCCTAAATAGGAGTACAAAGATAAAAAAAAAAAATTGTTAAATCCTAACCCTAGGAAATAAGGATTGATTTCTGTATAGAGACTGAGACTACAGACTAATGCTTGCTGTGGCACTTTTTTGGGGGGGCAAACATGGCTCTGAGCACAGTACCATTTTTAGTGCCAATAGATATCTGTACAGGACATTTTGATGAAAGAACAAAGAATGTATTCTTCAGTTGGAGTGAGTTTCCTATTTCACTCTAATTGTAAGGTGATGACTAAATATATCTCACCCATTACAAGTCAGAATAGCTGAAGAACTCACAGGAAATTTCATTTCAAAGACTTTGTGAAGGCTGGGGAATGGTGAGGTGGGTGAGGAATTTCAGTCATCACGACATTCAAAATGAGATGACATCTCCCTGTGGAACTCTAAGATGTGATGGCTCTAATTTTAATGCAAGTCATTTTAAAGTTAAAGTCTTCATTATTCATTATAACCTTGGAATTTCAAAATGTGAACTTTGTGCTTCTTACTACCCTATTAACCAGAAAAGTACCTGTAGACAGGTATTTCTTCTAAATTCAAATCTTTAAAGCTATAAACAGGATACCCCAAATGTTACCCCGAAATATGTGCAGTTCATATTATATAGAGATGATCCAACTATTAAGGCAGGATTTCTTTCTCTTGCTTCTTCTTCTTTTTATTACAGTGGAACAGACTCTATTACCATCAACTATTAGAAAGTGACTGCTTTACAGTTTATAAAAGAAAACTGTGGAAAGGTGGGAGAGTCAAAGGGAACAAAGAATCATGTTGAATGCCCTTTTTTTTTTTCTTTTTTAGTGGAATCTCCAGGCCTACCATTTGGCATTCACAGGAAAGATCAGAGTAGAATGAAATAGTTTTGGGGAAAGAATAACATGTGTCTTTTGTAATTTGGGGGACATTTATGATCACAGAGACTGATGCCCATTTCCTGTATAAAGATTTATGAAAATGGAAGACCAACAAGCAGAGTACCAGGTAGTAAAGCAAATATCAAGCACAGCGTAAATGGCCTAGGTCCATGACTATTAGAATCTGTCTCATTCTTAAGCTCTAATGTTATTTCAGAAAAATACAGTTTTCTTCAGTCATTCTTATAATCCCATGTGTAGTATCTGAGAAGAATCAAGAAGCAGATGTAAGACTGATTAGCTGACTGCTGATACAATACATAGTAAGATACCACTCTTCATTTTCCTAAAATTTCAAATAATAATATTGTATGTGAATGCATATTTTTATAATAAAAGTATGAAATCACCAGCTCTATACATAGTGATTGCCTCTAGGGAGGAAAAGAGAGTTTTGTGAAGAAAAAGTAACATAGTGATTGCCTCTAGGGAGGAAGAGAGAGCTCTGTGAAAGAAAGATAATACACAAGACTTAATATTTATATCCAATATTTTTATTTTTTAATAAAGAGTATCTATATAAATTACAATACAATGATGGCACTCATTTTGGGTGGTTCCAGAATGAGTGTTTGCAACCTACTCTTTATAAATGTTGACTTTTAAAAATATAAACTATAGAGTACACTTCCCAGTTATGGAACAAAATGATATAGATTCACATTCTCATTCTTCCACTTGAAATACAAGTTAATACTCTGGGAATAACCCAACAATCACAGAAAACAGAAAGGCAGAAACAATCTAAAAGCTAGAAAGAAGATAGTGGACTAACTATGAATGTTGGGACTTAAAGAATAATACTGTGGCGAGTATTAAATCTTCCATATATTTAAAAATATAAACTATAGAGTACACTTTCCAGTTATGGAACAAAATGATATAGACTCACATTCCCATTCTTCCACTTGAAATACAAGTTAATACTCTGGGAATAACCCAACAATCACAGAAAACAAAAAGGCAGAAATAATCTAAAAGCTAGAAAGAAGATAGTGGACTAACTAGGAATGTTGGGACTTAAAGAATAATACTGTGGCGAGTATTAAATCTTCCATATAGAGCAAACTGAGCAGGAGAAGACCTGCAACCATGAATGGTCAACAGGCATAGGCAAAAAAGAGAAAGACAGTGAGAGAAGGAGCAGGAAAGAGTGGGGGTGAGGAGAAAAAGAGAAGGAGCGAGAAGAAAGGAAGAATAAAGGAAGAGGGGAAAGAGAAAGGGGGAATGAGCACAGGAACAAATGAAAAGTAAAAGTCACTACTCTTTTCCCAAAATAACAGAGAATAGGAATTGTGGAGGTGACTAAATGGAAGATCTACAGCTAGTGTCAGCAGTATCCTGAATCTGCCAGAAGAACAAGGGCTAACCCTTCATCCCAAGATGTTCCCACAACAGCGCAACACTGGAACTGGACAGAATGACTCAACCCATGCCTCATATTTATAAACAGAAGCCAAGATTCTCTGATAGAACTGGAGTTGACAGCAGGCCCAGTATCTCCCAGACCTCCACCCACTTGCAAAAAGCAATCTTAAACCAATGTTTCCCTGTCCTCTACATTAGAGTAGTGGTCATCCAAACACAGTAATTCCTGTCTTCTACATAGCTGCAAATGATGATTCAGGTCAAGTACAAGAAATCCTCCACTCAATGGTAGAAGGTAATTCTGTCCAGGATCTCCTGAAACTCTACTCAGTAACAGAGAACCACCCAACCCCACAGCTCCTGGTCCTCCACCCAGCGTCAGAAGGCTGTCCAGGTGGGTGCATTCTCCCCCGTCCTACTGGCAAAGATAGAGTGGGAAGACCATCGGCACTGGATGGTCAGGAAAAAGGTCAGAGGAAACACTCTGTCACAAATTTCTGGAATCTATTAGCACCCTCCTCCAGCCTAATGACACTATGGACCAGAAAAATACCTTCTTCCCTACAGGTTGCACCAGCAAAAATCTCATCTGTGCTCAAGTGAAACCAGGTGATAATAGCATTGCTAGGGCCCAGTAAGCTAAACTGCCATCAGAACTACAGCTCAGAAATTAAGTCAAAACTAATATATTATATAAAAGATTAAACTAGAACTAAAAATTTCCCAATATAATACACAAAATGTCCAAGATACTTGAAAATCACTCATTGCACCAAGAACTGGGAAAATCACAGCATGAATGAGAAAACATAATCAACAAATGTCAACACTAAAATGAATCTGATACTGGAATTAGCTAAGAATATTAAAAAAAATGCTTCAACAATCATTTGCACATTCTTCTGAAACAAATGAAGGAAAAAAAAAACTCAACAAAGAAAGAAGTTTTTAAAAGATAAATGAATACTATAGGATTGAAAAAAATACTACTTCAATTTCCAAAATAAAAATACTTTTGGGGGCGCCTGGGTGGCTCAGTGGGTTAAGCCACTGCCTTTGGCTCAGGTCATGATCTCAGGGTCCTGGGATCGAGTCCTGCATCAGGCTCTCTGCTCAGCAGGGAGCCTGCTTCCTCCTCTCTCTCTCTGCCTGCCTCTCTGCCTACTTGTGATCTCTCTCTGTAGAATAAATAAATAAAATCTTAAAAAAAAATAAATAAAAAATAAAAATACTTTTGTATGGTTTCAATTCTAGAATGGAAATGACAGAAGACTCAAGGAAATTTATGATGATCAATATAAATTACTTAATTTTAGAGAGAGAAAGAAGATAGACTGAAAAAAATAATTAACAGAGGCTCAGGGTTTTACTGAATAAAGGAACTAACATTTATACTTTGGTGTCCCAAAAGGAGAGGAGAGACATGAAACTGACAAAAAGTGTGAAGAAACAAGAGCTAAAAATTTCTCAGATTTGATGAAGATTAGAGACAAAGGCTAGGAGGCCGAGAGAACTACAAACAGGATAAATTCGAAGATGCTTATGCCAATACATACCTTAATTAAACTTTAGGACTAAAGACAAAAAAAAGTTAAAAGCAACCAGAAGGAAATAACACAGTACCCATGAGAACATGTTAACTTAAATGACCTCAGATTTTTCATCTGAAACCAGGCAAACCAGTAGGAAGTGAGACAGTATTTTTCAACTGCTGAACAAAGACAATAGCCAGATAAAAATTATTGAAGGTGGCAAAACTATACTTCAGGAGTAAGAGGGAAATAAAGACAATCTCAGAAGGAAAATTAAAATAATTTGTCACTAGCAGGTCTTCCCTTAAAAAAAATGGCTTAAGGAATCTGTCTAGTTAGAAAGGTAATGAGAGTTGTAATGGCAAAACACACAAAAAAATTGACAAGACCAAATAAAAAAAACCCCAAAACCAAGCCAAACCAAACCAAAACAACCAAAAAAATCAAGCAGAAGATTGGGGACTAGAAGGATAAATATAGTAGGCTATTCTTTTTATGAGTTTCTTAGATCATATTTGATGGTTCTAGCAAAACATTACATATACTGTAGTCTTCAACGTATGTTAAAACAATCTATTGAAACAACTACATTTAAGAAATGGTGAGAGGAAAGGAAACTAAGAGGAAATAAGATTTCAACATTTACTAAAAGTTGGAAAGTGTCAAGAAGAATAGGCTGTGATAAGTTCTGTATTGTATCCCTAGAGCAACCACGAAGGAAGCAAAACAAAGTACTCTATTTAGAAATACTGTAAGTGTAAAAAGACAGATTCTGCAGAAATTACCCAGTAACCCACAAAAATCAAGAAAAGGAAAATAAAATCACAAGAAATAATAAAACAAGCCAAGCAGATAAAAATGTGAGATTTAAATCTAACATATTAATAATCATTTTAAATGTAAATGTTCTAGGTCAAGATGGCGGAGAAGTAGGAGGCTGAGACTACTTCAGCTAGCAGGAGATCAGCTAGATAGCTTATCTAAAGATTGCAAACACCTGCAAATCCATCGGCAGATCGAAGAGAAGAAGAACAGCAATTCTGGAAACAGAAAAACAACCACTTTCTGAAAGGTCGGACTGGCGGAGAAGTGAATCCAAAGCGACGGGAAGATAGACCCCGGGGGCAGGGGCCAGCTCCAGGCAAGCGGCAGAACAATGGAGCACAAAATCAGGACTTTTAAAAGTCTGTTCCGCTGAGGGACATCGCTCCAGAGGCTAAACCGGGGCGAAGCCCACGCTGGGTCAGAGTGGCCTCAGGTCCCGCAGGGTCACGGAAGGATTGAGAGTGTCTGAGTGTCACAGAGCTTGCGAGTATTGGAACGGGAAAGCCGGCTAAAGAGACAGAGCTGACAGTAAGATCACAGCTCGGTGTTACCTGAAACGAGTTGCAGGCTTGGTGAGCTCGGAGCGCAGCCGGAGTTCAGGCAGACGGGAGTAACTGGGCGCTGTTTTCTGAGGGCACACTGAGGAGTGGGGCCCCGGGCTCTCAGCTCCTCCAGGCCTGAGACCAGGAGGCCACCATTTGTATTCCCAACCTCTGGAACTCTATGGAAAGCGCTCAGGGAACAAAAGCTCCTGAAAGCAAAGCCGAGCGGATTACTCAGCCCAGCCCCTGGTAAGGGCAGTGCAATTCCACCTGGGGCAAAGACAGTTGAGAATCACTACACCAGGCCCCACCCCAGAAGATCAACAAGAAATCCAGCCAAGACCAAATACACCTACCAAGGAGTGCGGTTTCAATACCAAGGAGAGCAGCAGAATTCCAGAGGAGGAGAAAGCACAGAACTCATGGCTTTCTCCCTGTGATTTTTTTAGTCTTGCAGTTAATTTTTTTCTTTTTCATTTTTTTTCTCTTCTTCTGCTAAAAATTTTTTTAAACTTTTACCCTTTTCATTTTTAACGTTTTTTAACTAGTTTATCTAATATATATATATTATTTTCTTTTCTTTTTTTAAATTCTTTTTTTTCATTTTTTCTTTTTTTCCTTTCTTTCTTTTTGAACCTCTTTTTATCCCCTTTCTCCCCCCTCACGATTTGGGATCTCGTCTGATTTGGTTAAAGGATATTTTCCTGGGGTTATTGCCACCCTTTTAGTATTTTACTTGCTCCTTCATATACTCTTATCTGGACAAAATGACAAGGCAGAAAAATTCACGACAAAAAAAAAGAACAAGAGGCAGTACCGAAGGATAGGGACCTAATCAATACAAACATTGGTAATATGTCAGAGTTCAGAATGACAATTCTCAAAATTCTAGCCGGGCTCGAAAAAGGCATGTAAGATATTAGAGAAACCCTCTCGAGAGATATAAAAGCCCTTTCTGGAGAAATAAAAGAACTAAAATCTAACCAAGTTGAAATTTAAAAAGCTATTAATGAGGTGCAATCAAAAATGGAGGCTCTCGCTGCTAGGATAAATGAGGCAGAAGAAAGAATTAGTGATATAGAAGACCAAATGACAGAGAATAAAGAAGCTGAGCAAAAGAAGGACAAACAGCTAAGAGACCATGAGGGGAGAATTCGAGAGATAAGTGACACCATAAGACGAAACAACATTAGAATAATTGGGATTCCAGAAGAAGAAGGGGGGGGGGAGCAGAAGGTATACTGGAGAGAATTATTGGGAAGAATTTCCCCAATATAGCAAAAGGAACAAGCATCAAAATTCAGGAGGTTCAGAGAACGCCCCTCAAAATCAATAAGAATAGGCCCACACCCCATCACCTAATAGTAAAATTTACAAGTCTTAGTGACAAAGAGAAAATCTTGAAAGCAGCCCAGGAAAAGAAGTCTGTAACATACAATGGTAAAAATATTAGATTGGCAGCAGACTTATCCACAGAGACCTGGCAGGTCAGAAAGAGCTGGCATGATATATTCAGAGCACTAAACAAGAAAAACATGCAGCCAAGAATACTATATCCAGCTAGGCTATCATTGAAAATAGAAGGAGAGATTAAAAGCTTCCAGGACAAACAAAAACTGAAAGAATTTGCAAACACCAAACCAGCTCTACAGGAAATATTGAAAGGGGTCCTCTAAGCAAAGAGAGAGCCTACAAGTGGTAGATCAGAAAGGAACAGAGACCATATACAGTAACAGTCACCTTACAGGCAATACAATGGCCCTAAATTCATATCTCTCAATAGTTACCCTGAATGTTAATGGGCTAAATGCCCCTGTCAAAAGACACAGGGTATCAGAATGGATAAAAAAACAAAACCCATCTATATGTTGCCTTCAAGAAACTCATTTTATGCCCAAAGACACCTCCAGATTTAAAGTGAGGGGGTGTAAAAGAATTTACCATGCTAATGGACATCAAAAGAAACCAGAACTGGCAATCCTTATATCAGATCAATTAGATTTTAAACCAAAAACTATAATAAGAGAAGAGGAAGGACCCTATATGATACTCAAAAGGTCTGTCCAGCAAGAAGATCTAACAATTTTAAATACCTATGCCCCCAACGTGGGAGCAGCCAAATATATAAACCAATTAATAACAAAATCAAAGAAACACATCAACAATAATACAATAATAGTAGGGGACTTTAACACTCCCCTCACTGAAATACACAGATCATCCAAGTAAAAGATCAACAAGGAAATAAAGGCCTTAAATGACACACTGGACCAGATGGACATCACAGATATATTCAGAACATTTCATCCCAAAGCAACAGAATACACATTCTTCTCTAGTGCACATTGAACATTCTCCAGAATAGATCACATCCTCGGTCCTAAAGCGGGACTCAACCTGTATGAAAAGATTGGGATCATTCCCTGCGTATTTTCAGACCACAATGCTCTGAAGCTAGAACTCCACCACAGGAGGAAGTTTGGAAAGAACCCAAATACATGAAGACTAAACAGCATCCTTCTAAAGAATGAGTGGGTCAACTGGGAAATTAAAGAAGAATGGAAAAAAATCATGGAAACAAATGATAATGAAAATACAATGGTTCAAAATCTGTGGGACACAACAAAGGCTGTCCTGAGAGGAAAATATATAGCAGTACAAGCCTTTCTCAAGAAACAAGAAAGGTCTCACGTACAGAACCTAACCCTACACCTAAAGGAGCTGGAGAAAGAACAAGAAAGAAACCCTAAGCCCACAGGAGAAGAGAAATCATAAAGATCAGAGCAGAAATCAATGAAATAGAAACCAAAAAAACAATAGAACAAATCAACGAAACTAGGAGCTGGTTCATTGAAAGAATTAATAAAATTGATAAACCCCCAGCCAGACTTATCAAAAAGAAAAGAGAAATGACCCAAATAAATAAAATCATGAATGAAAGAGGAGAGATCACAACTAACACCAAAGAAATACAAACAATTATAAGAACATACTACACGCAACTATACACCAACGAATTTGACAATCTGGAAGAAATGGATGCATTTCTAGAAACATATAAACTCCCACAACTGAGCCAGGAAGAAATAAAGCCTGAACAGACCCATAACCAGTAAGGAGATTGAAACAGTCATTAAAAAATCTCCAAACAAAAGCCCAGGGCCAGACAGCTTCCCAGGGGGATTCTATCAAACATTTAAAGAAGAACTAATTCCTATTCTCCTGATACTGTTCCAAAAAATAGAAATGGAAGGAAAACTTCCAAACTCATTTTATGAGGCCAGCATCACCTTGATCCCAAAACCAGACAAGGATCCCATCAAAAAAGAGAGCTATAGACCAATATCTTTGATGAACACAGATGCGAAAATACGCACCAAAATAGTAGCCAATAGGATTCAACAGTACATTAAAAGGATTATTCACCGCGACCAAGTGGGATTTATTCCAGGGCTGCAAGGTTGGTTCAGCATCCGCAAATCAGTCAATGTGATACAACACATCAATAAAAGAAAGAACAAGAACCATATGATACTCTCAATAGATGGTGAAAAAGCATTTGACAAAGTACAGCATCCCTTCCTGATCAAAACTCTTCAGAGTGTAGGGATAGAGGACACATACCTCAATATTATCAAAGCCATCTATGAAAAACCCACCACAAATATCATTCTCAATGGAGAAAAACTGAAAGCTTTTCTGCTAAGGTCAGGAACACGGCAGGGATGTCCATTATCACCACTACTATTCAACATAGTACTAGAAGTCCTAGTCTCAGCAATCAGACAACAAAAGGAAATTAAAGGAATCCAAATTGGCAAAGAAGAAGTCAAACTATCACTCTTTACAGATGATATGATACTATATATGGAAAACCCAAAAGACTCCACTCCAAAACTGCTCGAACTTGTCCAGGAATTCAGTAAAGTGTCAGGATATAAAATCAATGCACAGAAATCAGTTGCATTTCTCTACACCAACAGCAAGACAGAAGAAAGAGAAATGAAGGAGTCAATCCCATTTACAATTGCACCCAAAACCATAAGATACCTAGGAATAAACCTAACCAAAGAGGCACAGAGTCTATACTCAGAATACTATAAAGTACTCATGAAAGAAATTGAGGAAGACACAAAGAAATGGAAAAATGTTCCATGCTCCTGGATTGGAATAATAAATATTGTGAAAATGTCTATGCTACCTAAAGCAATCTACACATTTAATGCAATTCCTATCAAAGTATCATCCATCTTTTTCAAAGAAATAGAACAAATAATTCTAAAATTTATATGGAACCAGAAAAGACCTCGAATAACCAAAGGGATATTGAAAAAGAAAGCCAACATTGGTGGCATCACAATTCCGGACTTTTAGCTCTATTACAAAGCTGTCATCATCAAGACAGCATGGTACTGGTACAAAAACAGATACATAGATCAATGGAACAGAAAAGAGAGCCCAGAAATAGACCCTCAACTCTATGGTCAACTAATCTTCCACAAACCAGGAAAGAATGTCCAATGGAAAAAAGACAGCCTCTTCAATAAATTGTGTTGGGAAAATTGGACAGCCACATGCAGAAAAATTAAATTGGACCATTTCCTTACGCCACACACAAAAATAGACTCAAAATGGATGAAGGACCTCAATGTGAGAAAGGAATCCATCAAAATCCTTGAGGAGAACACAGGCAGCAACTTCTTCGACCTCAGCTGCAGCAACATCTTCCTAGGAACAACGCAAAAGGCAATGGAAGCAAGGGCAAAAATGAACCCTCCTACACTGTTGGTGGCAATGCAAGCTGGTGCAACCAATCTGGAAAACAGCATGGAGGTTCCTCAAAATGTTGAAAATAGAACTGCCCTATGACCCAGCAATTGCACTACTGGGTGTTTACCCTAAAGATACAAACGTAGTGATCTGAAGGGGCACATGCACCCGAATGTTTATAGCAGCAATGTCCACAATAGTCAATCTATGGAAAGAACCTAGATGTCCATCAACAGATGAATGGATCAAGAAGATGTGGTATATATACACAATGGAATACTATGCAGCCATCAAAAGAAATGAAATCTTGCCATTTGCGACAACATGGATGGAACTAGAGCATATCAAGCTTAGCAAAATAAGTCAAGCGGAGAAAGACAACTATCATATGATCTCCCTGATATGAGGAAGTGGTGATGCAACATGGAAGTGGGTAGGAGAAGAATAAATGAAACCAGATGGGATTGGGAGTGAGCCAAACCATAAGTGTCTCTTGATCTCACAAAACAAACTGAGGGTTGCTGGGGGGAAAGGGGTTGCGAGAAGGGGGGTGGGGCTATGGACATTGGGGAGGGTATGTGCTTCGGTGAGTGCTGTGAAGTGTGTAAACCTGGCGATTCATAGACCTGTACCCCTGGGGATAAAAATATATTACATGTTTATAAAAAATTAAAAATTAAAAATTTAAAAAAATTTAAATGTTCTTTTTTTTAATTTTTTTTATTTGACAGAGAGAAATCACAAGTAGGCAGAGAGACAGGCAGAGAGAGAGAGGGGGGAGGAAACAGCCTCACTGAGGAGCAGAGAGCACAACGTGGGGCTCCGTCCCAGGACCCTGAGATCATGACCCGAGCTGAAGGCAGAGCTTTAACCCACTGAGCCACTCAGGTGCCCCAAAAATGTAAATGTTCTAAATCTATCAACTAAAAGACAGAAATTGAAAGAGTATATTCAATACTCCACTCAAAGAATTGATGGAACTACTAGACAAATAATTCACAGTTCTAAGGCAGTCACCAAAATAGACCATATTCTGGTTCACAAGACAAATCTCAATGAATTTTTTAAAAATGAAATCACAGAAGGCATGTTACCTAATGACAATTAAATCAATCAGGGAAACAAGAAAATTTTGAAGCAATTGGAAATTCACACATCTCTAAACAATCCATCGATTAAGAAGACTTCTTAAAGATAGTTTAAAAGATACATAGAACTAGGGGCATCTGTGTGAGACAGTTAAGTATCTGCCTTCAGCTCAGGTGGTGATCCTTGAGTCCTGGGATCAAGCCCCAAGTCAGGCTCCCTACACAGCTGGGAGTCTTCCTCTCCCTCTGCCCCTCACCTCCCCCTACAAGTGCACTCTCTGTCACTCAAATAAATAAAATATTTTTTAAAAAGATACATAAAACTATATATAAACAAAAGTACAGAGAGAGTGCTCAAGATTGCATGGGGTTGGGGGGCACAGGGAGAGAGAATCCCAAGCAGGTGTCCAATCAAGCCTGGAGCCCAACACCTGGCTTGATCTCGGGACTCTGAGATCATGACCTAAGCTGAAATCAAGAGTCAGATGCTCAACTGACTGAGCCGCCTAGGCACCCCTCCTTTTCTTTATCACCTAATCTATTACTAAATTAGCCATTTCTTTTTTTTAAAGATTTCCTAATTAGATTTATTCATTAAAGCTTCCCCGTCTCTTATGCTATTCCTCCTTCAAGTTCAGGTTTTGGTTTTATTACTTTATGTTTGGATTGAAAAAAGAAAAATACTAATTATCCTCTTTGCTTTCTGCCTTTGTGCTATGCCCCAAAATAGTCATGCAAGCAGCACACTAATCTTAAAATGCTACTCCTCTCCTGTCATTCTACTCAAATGTAAGCAGAGTGCTCCTCCTCTCCCTGGTGATGTATTCATTCCAAACCATCCCATCCATTCCATCACCTAGCATGATCTTTTCTCACAAAATACACTTTGGGGGGGGGAGCGGGAAAAAAATACACTTCCTCTGCTCTTTGTGTCTGCTCCTCGTGGTACCACATAAGTGGCATTCCTCAACCATTATGCTTTCCCAATTTGCAAATCATAACCAACATTCCCATGAAATTTTCTATTGTATCTTTCATCTATAAAATTATACTTCATGGATGAGGTAGTAGCCGGCATAAAGCTTACACTTCAGGACCTTCAGCTTCAAATAGCATGCTCTCTGTTCTATTTAAATACCATTCTCTTAAAAATACAAACTATTATATTACATAACATTTGTTCTACGTTAATGCTCTAATCAAAATCTATCTAATTTTGAGGTGCCTAGGTGGTTTAGCCGGCATCTTGCTTTCGGCTCGGGTCATGATCCCGAAGACCTGGGATTACCCTGCATAGGGATCCCCTGCTTAGTGGGGATCTGCTTCTCCCTCTCCCTTTGCCCCTCCCCCTGCTTGTGCTTGCTCTCTCTCTGTCAAATAAATAAAATCTTTAAAAGAATAAAATCTATCCAATTTTGAAAGTTTGATGTTTTATTAAAAATTTCTCCCTCTGAATGTGACAGAATACACTCTCAGGAATTCAGACTCTCCTACCCTAAACCATTTACTTCTTTTAAGTCTTAGCAAATAGATTAGACATCCATATTTAATATATTTTTAAATTGCAAAGCCAACACACACACACACACACACACACGCACACACATACACACAGAAAATTGACTTTGACAATGATAGACCTATATTGCTTCTTCTAATTTGATAATTTGCTGGGATATAAAGCCCAAAGTACTTAAGCATTTAATTCAAATGTAAAGTGCTTTATGAAATTTCAGCTTACCTCTAGGCAATAATTTCTTTTATATACATCATAGTTTGTTAAGAAATGGCTTTTTAAATCAGTACTTTTCCCCCAAATCTAGTGGAATGACAATTTAACTGTTGGTCATTTAAAAATTTTTTAGAAGCAGATTCATAATGTATTTTTATACATTTTTATTGATTTCAGTTAAACTAATTTTTTCCACCATATGATTCATTTTAATTTCATATAAATGATACTCTGTAATCTAGAATAGGTATTTATATTGTCTTACATCTAAAAATATTTTTATACAAGTCAGGAAATACATTTATTTTGCCTTATATCATGCAAAATAGAGTTCTAACTGTTCCATTTAATACAGTATTTTATAAATTCAGTAAATATATAATTCTTACTGCATTTAGCACACCACTTCCAAGCTCATTCTTTTTATGGGTTTTTATTAGAATATTAAAAAATTGCTTAAAGATAGCATGTTTATGCTGTCATTTCTCAGCAGATTTGGAAAGTACTTGCAACACCAGTTTTTCAAATATTTTTATGCTACATTCTATCTTCATTCTGAAAATCCCATGTTTGTTAAATGGTGTGGTAACTTCCAAAACAGTCCCTGATTAGGTACTCTTTTTTTGTCAATTTTTTTCTCTCTGTTCCTGAGACTAATTTCCTTTTAATTATCTTTAATTTGCTGACACTTTCTCCCACCATCTACAATTTACTGTTTTATCCAGTAAGATTTTTCTACTTTATATATTACTCCTTTCACAACTAGAACTTTTTTGACTCTATATGGTTGTGTACACCAGTTGAAATTCCTCCTCTATTTATCCTTCATGGCAAATATTTCCTTTAAGGCTTTGAACCTAAGTCTTACAAAGGCTGCTTTAAAATTCTTGCCTGTTATAACTTCCATTGACTGCTTTCTTTTTCTTTTTTAAGATTTCATTTATTTATTTGACAGAGAGAGAGAATTTGACAGAGAGAGAGAATGCACAGCAGGAGGAGCTGCAGGCAGAAGGAGAAGCAGCCTCCCCAGCTGAGCTGGGAGCCCAATGCAGGATTGAGTCAAAAGCAAATGCTTAACCGACTGAGCCACCCAGGCACCCCACTTTTTTTTTTTTTCTTGACCTGGAATCATATTGTTCCTGTTTCTGCACTTGTCTCATAATTTTTCATATATACAACACATGTTGATAGATGAGCTGTAGACAGTCCAGATACTGCTATTTTCCTCTGTAAATCTTTTATTTTCATTTTAATAGGTGGTTAATTTGGCTGGATCTAAATTCCTAATTCTAGGTCTTCTGTTCAGAATTTTCCACATTTGAACTATTGCTTTCTATCGCATTTCTTATTATTATCTTCACTCATGAACAATACAGGGGTCAGCCAAAGTTCTGGATTTAGTTCCTATAAAGATTCTGGGGATACTTCCACTGTAGTATCCTTCCCTAGGGTATCCCCACACCCTTACTTTCCAGACACTCTTCAAATTTTCCACTCTGTTCTCTGACTCCCTAGGTAGACTGAGGCTTTCTCTTTGAGTTTCAGGTATCCCATACCAAAGAAAGATTTTTTTCATACTCCATTGACTTCAGATAGTTGATTTCCTTTTTCTGGTTTTTGTTTTATGTATATTTTGTGTAGTGTTACAATTTATATGTGAGGAAAGTTAGTATATTTCATAACATGGCCTCCCTTACGTTGATTGTTAGATATTTCAATAATCTGGAATTCTGGACTGATATTTTTCTGTCAGCATTTGAAAAATATGATACCATTGTCTTCTGGCCCCCTTGTTTCTAATGAAGAAGACAATGATGATACTTATCATGGTTCCTTGGTATGTCCTATTTTTCCCATTCTGGCTGCTTTTAATATTATTTTCTTTGTTAGTTTAAGAATTTTGACTTAGTTTAAGAATTTTGACTATGTTTAGGTACATTGAAAAAAGATTGCTCTCAAGTGAGAATCCAGGATCTTGGGTTGACAGCGTTAATAAATTTGAAAAATTACTGCTATGGGCTAAATTGTATGTCCCCCAAATTCATATTTTATGCCCTAATTCCCAGTACCTCAGATATTACTATATTTGGAGACAGTCATTAGAGAGGGACCTAATCCAATATGACTGGTACCCCTATAAGAAGACATTAGGACAAATACACAAAGGAAAAGGCATGAGGAGGCACAAGGAAAGGTTGGCCATATTAAAACAAAAGAGAGAAGCCTCAGAAGAAACCAACCGTACTAACACTTTGATTTTGGACACTTAGTGTCCAGAATTATGACAAAATAAATGTATACTGTTTAAGCAACCCCATCAGAAGTACTTTGTTAAAATAGCCCCAGCAAACTAATACAATTACTTTCAAAGGTCTGTTTGAAAATCTTGGGTCTATTCTCTTTTCTCTTCTCTGAGGCACAAATTATATACCAGCATGGTATAGTTCGACTAATAGAACACTTACTAAGACTTGCTTCTCTGGGCCAGATATGGATTCTTCCTTCTTTCCTTCCTTCTTTTTCCTTTTTAAAAGCTTGATTTAAATAAATATACAAATCATATGACTCATTGGGTAAAAGTATACATTTCAATTTTTTTTTAGTATATTCACAGAGTTGTAAAACCATCACAATAATCTATTCTTTAAAATTTTAAAACCCAAAGAAACCATGTATCCATTTTCAACTACTCCCCATTACCCTTCTGTCTCACAATCTCAGGCATCCACTAATATTATTCTCTCTCTGTATATTCTGGACAGTTTATATAAATAGATTCATAAAATACGTGGTCTCTTGTGGCTGGCTTCTTCAAATTAGCTTGATGTTTTCGAGGCTCATCTATATTGTAGCATTTATTAGTACTTTCTTCTTCTTTTTTTTTTTTTAAACATTTCATGACTAGGGGCACCTGGGTGGCTCAGTTAGCTTGCTAAGTGTCCAACTCTAGATTTTGGCTCAGGTCATGATCTCAGGGTCTTGGACTAAGCCTGGAGTTGGGCTCTAATAATCCATTATAGCAATGCCACTTTATTTTGTGTCTATTTATCAGTAATGGACATTGTATTGTTCTAAGTTCTGTTATAAGTAATACTATTTTGAACTTTCATGTATGAGTTTTTATGTGGACATCTTTTTACTTGGGAGGATAATTAAGTGTTAACATGTTGGCTCGCATGAAATTCAATGTTTAACCTTTTACGTAACTTCCAAAGATTTTTCTAAAATGGGTATGTAGATGGTTCAGTCAGTAAGTGTCTGCCTTGGGCTCAGGTCATGATCTCAGGGATCCTGGGATGGAGCCTCGTCTCAGGCTCCCTGCACAGTGGGGAGTTGCTTCTCCCTCTGCCCTTCCCCCACTCATGCTCTCTCCCTCCTTTTCTTTCTCTCAAAAAAATAAATAAAAGATAAATAAAAGCCTCCTATGGTTTATCTCCCTCCCTGTTTTCATCTTATTTTTCCTTTCCTTCCCCTATGTTCATGTTTTATTTCTTAAATTAATTTGATCACTTAAATGAATGAAATCATATGGTAATTGTCTTTCTCTGACTTACTTCACTTAGCATGTTTTCTTTTTATAACTGAATTTTAAGAGTTCTTCTATGTTCTGGATACAAGTCCTTTATCAGATTTTTTTTTTTTAAAGATTTATTTATTTGACAGAGAGAAATCACAAGTAGACAGAGAGGCAGCCAGAGAGAGAGAGCGGGAAGCAAGCTCCCCGCCGAGCAGAGAGCTCGATGCGGGACCCGATCCCAGGACCCGATCCCAGGACCCTGAGATCATGACCTGAGCCGAAGGCAGCGGCTTAATCCACTGAGCCACCCAGGCGCCCCCCTTTATCAGATTTTTGATTTATGAATATTTTTTCCACTTCTGTGGGTTGTTATGATTTTATTTTTAGTATATTTACAGCACAAAATAATTTTGCTGATGCCCACTTTTTCTTTTTCCTTTCATTGCTCATCTTTTTGCATTATATTTAGAAATATTTTACTTAATCCCAAATCATAAAAATGTATTCAGCTGCTTTTGTTTAAGTGTTTTATAACTTTAGCTCTTACATTTAGCCCCTTGTTTCATTTTTGTTTATTATTATTATTATTATTATTATTAATCTGTATATATATAGTTTGGAGGTTCTGCCCTCATTCTTTTACAGGTGTGTGTCCAGTTGTTCCAACACCATTTTTATGAATATAATGAAAAACACCAGCTATTCTTTCCCATTCAATTCCTTGGCATAGGGTTTATTCCGTTTATTGTGGTTTTCATTTCCTGGAATTTTCATTTACATCTTCATTTACATTTGTGTTGATTCTTGCACACACACATATACCCCAATTCTTGCACGGTGTTCTCCTTTTCCAAATAATGCTTTGATATATCTATAATAATTACTTTAAACATCTGGGTTAATTTGAACATCTGGGCTATCTCCGCGTCTGCTCTTACTGTTTGTTTCCTTTGTTAACCATGTGCCAGATATTCTTGCTTCTTCACATGTCTCAATACTTTTTATTTATGTTAAATAAAGTGGGTAAGTGAACAGTTGAGATCACTGTAAGTAATGTTTATTTCCAGAAAATGATCTGCTCCCTCTTGACAGTCTTCAAATAATGGGTGAACAATAAATTTCATTTGTATTTTCTTACTTTGTGCCTTTGTTCATCTTCACATGGATTTATTATGATATTGGCTTTAGACACATTGTGAGATTACACATCACTATCCTTTCAGAAAGTGTCTGGAAATATGAATACCAACAAGACTCTGGAAATCAGTGTCTCTCTCTCTTCTCTCTCTCTCTCTCTCTCTCTGCTTTTTGCTTTCTTTTTAAACCCAGTTGCCAGCTTTTTGGGTCACAGATGAGTTTTCTTCACTAATCTTATTCCATCTTTTTTACCATAGAACATCCTATCATCTCTTGCTTCTTGTCCCCAGCTATTAGAAACCACTAACTTACGCCTTTCCCAGGCCACTGTTTTGGACTTAATCAAGTTTCCACAATCTTCCAATGGTTTCTTTCAGCTCTTCAGCCCAGAGCTTTCAGAATATACTTGGGGAATGAATGTGGAAGAGTTAGCAGATAGGTGCAGAATTGCTCTGTGACTTGTTGCCTTAGTAAGAAAATGAACTATGATAATGTTCCTTGTCCAGATTCCTTATATGGTTAAGAGGTAATGTCTTTTGCAGCATTATACATCCTAATTAAGTAGAAGTCTAAATAATTCTATATGTTTAAAAGTAAAGGAAGTTTGCTTTCTAATTATACCTTTCAAAATATATGCATCTTTTCATTTTTGGTTATCTGTATTTTTAAAAAGAATGACTTGTATATCTTTAGCATAGGTATTAAAATATCAACCAGGGGCACCTGGGTGGCTCAGTGGGTTAAAGCCTCTGCCTTCAGCTCAGGTCGTGATCCCAGGGTCCTGGGATCGAGCCCTGCATCAGGCTCTCTGCTCAGCAGGGAGCCTGCTTCCCCCCTCTCTATCTGCCTATCTCTCTGCCTACTTGTGATCTCTGTCTGTCAAATAAATAAATAAATCTTTAAAAATAAAATTAAAAAAATATATCAACCAGTTCACAAGTGAGGGTAATTGGGACCAAGGATGCTGAGAATATACTTCGCTCTTAATACAGAATTTGTAACAAAGATAGTTTTAAAAATTTAGTTTTTGTCAAAGTTTTGAGATGCTTAAAAAAAGAAAAGCAGCCCTTGGGTAGAGGAGACATTTGGAAATATATTCTAAATCATGATCAGTGACAAATCATAATAATAAACTTTAATCCAATTGAGTAATTTTCTGAATATTAGAGAAAAACTGAATGACAGACCATATAGAATCTACAATTTTTACTTCTATAATAGAAACTCATGTTGGTTTAAACATAGATTTTTTTCCTTCAAAGTTATAGATAACAATTTTAATGTGAATTCAACACTAATACTAAGGAATCCTATTCTATGACCCACTGAATGCTTCAGAATTTGGGGGTAACACAATTGCAGTCATTGTCCTAGTTAAGGTCCAAAAACACCTGAAATAGAAGTGGACTTAACCTGATTATTTGTATTTGTATAAAACTCATTTGACTATTAGCAGACTTTAATTATAGTAGCTAAAGCCATATTATCTTCTTGCCAACAGACAATTAGTGTAGAAAAAAAAAATGGAGAAAAGCTATTTGAGGAAAATAAGATGTTTTAAAGAATAATTTATCTAAAAAAATAATAGAAAATATAAACTATTTTTTCCTATTTTTCTACTTTGTCTATTGACAAAAGGTTCAGAGCAATATCATAAGCATTTGTTCAACTGTTTAAGAATTTTATTCTACCTATTTTCAGAAATGTTTAGATTCTTATTTCTAATTTTTCCTGTATTATTTTCCATTTTAAAAGACTTTACAAATCTGATATATGACCAGTTTTTCTGTCACAAGTTCACAATATTTTAAGCATGTATTTTATCATTATCCATTAATGTAAAGATATGTTCAATTTATTTTAATGAACATTTTAGCTTTTTAAATTTTTTTCGTAAGTTCATTTAATTATAATTAAAAGTAAAAGTAAAAAGATAGGTAATACCTTTTTACAAAACTTAAATATCTTCAAAATACAATTTTTTTTAAGACAACTATCTTATGATCTCCCTGATATGAGGAAGTGGTGATGCAACATTGGAGCTTAAGTGGGTAGAAGAAGAATCAATGAAACAAGATGGAATTGGGAGGGAGACAAACCATAAGTGACTCTTAATCTCACAAAACAAACTGAGGGTTGCTGGGGGGAGGGGGTTTGGGAGAAGGGGGGTGGGGTTATGGACATTGGGGAGGGTATGTGCTTTGGTGAGTGCTGTGAAGTGTGTAAACCTGGTGATTCACAGACCTGTACCCCTGGGGATAAAAATATATGTTTATATATAAAAAATAAAAAATTTAAAAAAAAAGAAAAAGAAAAAAAAATTTTAAGTCATTAAAAAAAAAAGATTTTATTTAATTATTCATGAGAGACAGAGAGAGGGGGGGGCAGAGGCAAAGGGAAAAGCAGGTTCCCCAAGGAGCAGGGAGCCTAACGGGGGACTCAATTCCAGGATCCTGGGATCATAACCTGAGCCAATGGCAGATGCTTAATCATCTGAGCCACCCAGGCACCTTCAAATTTTTTTTTTTTTTAAAGCTTTCCATTTCTATGACGCCAAATAATCAACAATGAAGAAAAATGAACAATGATTAGTTCAACCAATTAGGCAATTCATTATTTAAATTATAAAGTATGTTGTCACTTCCTTTCTATCCAAATTTTTGAAACTGGCATGAAGTATATACTGAATAAAAATGAAAATGAGGAAAGAAAAAATGAATATACAACCAAAGACTCAAACTGGGATACATTTTCCCAGAAAACACTAATTCTACTTCAATTATAAAAATTATGTGCATTAAAGGAGAGTATCATTATTAAGCACAATTAATTAACAAGCTAAACAAAAGAGAGTGGGTAAGAACAGATCTTTGGAAGTGTTTTCTGTCACAAAACTATCTGTGTTTTTCATTGATGTTGAATTGAAACATCCATCTTGAAAGAGCCTAGTATCTTCTTTCTCATGATTTTCATTTGAATTCTCAAAAAGGCCCACTTCTTGAAAATCTTAGAAATAGTATGACTACTAAGAGCAGCTTAGGAGAACATTACAGGATAAATTCCTTACTCTAACATCCGCATCCAGGTTTCCAAACACTTCAAAGAGATAAAAGAAGAAATAAAGAAAAATGTCTTTTACATTGTGTATCATTATAAAGTATTCCCATGAAAGTTATTTTTTGTTGCAAATAATGAGTTGGTTTAACCAAAGTTTCTTGATCATAATTTAGTCTAACTACAAGGTATATAAGTAAAATGCCTCTATTTTAAATAGTCTCATTTTTCATCTATTTTCTATACTTAGCACAAACAAATTTCATACTGTAAGTATGAAAAATAGACAAATATGTTCTTGCAAAGTGCTTCATAAATTCATAAATCTTAAATTAGTGCTCAGCTTTCAAAGAGCTCTATTTAGTAAAACAGGCACCTAAGTTTTAAAGTGCTATTACCATCAAGGAATTGATATAAAAACCTGCCTTACAGAATCTTCATCACCAGATTTGTTGACCAAGTAACTGAAGATAATTATTACATAACTGTTTACTTATTTACTGGTAAAACTGGATTCTTCTTAAATACCTGGGATTGCATACTCAGCTTAGAATGAATATTTGTTCCTTTTGCTTCAGCATTTGAAAATTCAAAATAATCTGAAAGCAGGAAATATCACTCATATTGTATTTAAATGTCTCTAATCATAGTCAGCCCAAACTGAAAAACAAAAACAAACAAAGAACCAGATGGGAATCTACATAAAGCAGAGCAAATGGGTTGGGAACACAAAAAATGTATTGAAGTTCCAGAATGTACTATTACCCACGTATAATCAACTCTGGAACAAATGAAAAGTAAACCAGAAAGCTACATTTTAGAAACTCCTATCATCCAGATTGCTTTGGCTATTCTAACCGGATCCAGGCCAGTTTCATGAACACCTGACCTATGCAGTGCAACAGAAGGACTCAGAAAGGTCCCACACTATGTTTAAGGCTCTACCTTCACTGTCTTTAAATTCTTAATATCTTAATCTGTGAACTGTGTTTTGTCAGTAAAGGCTGTTGGGACAATGAAACAAGAACATGAACAGAGGAGAAACCCGTGAACTGTTGCCACGTGAAAGATAACTTATAGCTCCTTTTCTCTTCTCTCCTTCCTTACTTCATCAGTGTGCTGGAGGTAGAGAGTGTTGGTAGAATATACATGAATTAAGTAGTAAAATATAAACTGTTGAGTTCGTTTTATAGAGCATTTCCATGGCTTTGATAAGAAAAAACACATACTTGTATGCATAAACTATAAAAGACAAATTGTGTAATTTGGTTATTCCACATTGTAAGCAAAATGCTCTTATATTTGCATTTAAAATTGGACTTCTACAATATAAAGATGAAGAGTGAAATTCACGCTAATTATTTAAAATTTCAATTTTACATTACTTTCAATGACTTTAAATAGCAAGTGAAAAGTACCATGACAATTTGACAGAGGCCACAGAAGAAAGGGGGAAAAGCTTCACTTTGTAGTATCATTAACAGTATTTTTCCTGGATTTTGAAATAAGGGGCCCTTATTTTTATTTTGGACTGAGGTCTGCAAATTGTATAGCCAGCCCGTAAAACTTACAGCTTGTGTTGAGAGTTTGGCTAAGTCACTCCATGCTATTACTGTCTCAGTATTCATTTTATTTGGCCAAAAAGCCTGCAAGGACCTTACACTGACACCAGCCCCCTCACTCAAGAGCCTGCCATGTACAGACTGCAAAGTCACAAATGTAAGATCCC
The DNA here is from genome assembly GCF_964662115.1 of Mustela nivalis. Classification (NCBI taxonomy): domain Eukaryota; kingdom Metazoa; phylum Chordata; class Mammalia; order Carnivora; family Mustelidae; genus Mustela; species Mustela nivalis. The sequence goes on from NC_139032.1 coordinate 54,265,850, forward strand.
GATATGATTCTCTTAGAGCCCTTATGATCGACAGTCTCTCCTGCCCCGCCGCCCCCACCAGGGCCTTCGCCTCTTGCACCCATAAGGAGTTTACCAAAACTCTGGTTTGAACGGACCAATCCAGTCTTAGCCCAGGAACTCCAGCACTTCACCCACAGACCTCAAATAAGGCATGTGCCCCAGATCCTGCCTCTCTGCCTGCAACCTGCCTTGACTTCCCAGAATAGTTCTTCAAGGGGTGTTGTGTACTTCGTCCATGACCTGGGAGTAATAACTTGTCTATTTCAGGTTCTCTTCTAGTCTGTTGAACTGCATTGCTAATTCAACAAAGTCATAACGATTTGTTTTACAGTTTGTAATCACCCCTGTTTAGTAATTCATTCTATTTCCAAGGTAAAGCACATCACCATTCTTTATTTCCATCCTAATGCTATTGTTCTTTAAGAACAATTGCAAGTTTTTATGGATGTTTCTGAGCAAGTTTCATTTTACTTCTTTTGTGACTTTTCTCATGGCCCGGTTCTACTGTACTTAAAAATGTTTCTTTCACCATCCTGGCCTTGTGCTTTCTCTTATTTTTCTAAATATCCTCACAAATTTATTTTCAATTCTCATGACCTCAACTATATTTTGTTCCTCTGTGTATCCTTATCAAACTTATCCTTACTTCAAACTTCTATTCCCTTATTCAACACATTATAGCTTTTTGATTCACATTTAACTCTTTCAAAATCATTATCTCCAATATTTATCTATGTCCTTATTTACCATATTTAAAAAATCAATCTGCATAATGCTATAGGTAACAAAATATTGAAAGTTTAGTTAAATATACTTCCCTCAATAAATACAGATTTATTGAAATTCTTGTCAAAGTACCAGTGGGTATTTTATGTCAAGATGACTTCAAAATTCATATGGAAACAAAATGGTCTAAAAGTAGCTAAAGCAATATATTTTTTAAAGATTTTATTTATTATTTGACACAGATAGACATAGCAAGAGAGGACCACAAGCAGGGGGATTGGGAGAGGGAGAGGCAGGCTTCCCACTGAGCAGGGAGCCCGATGCTGCGGGGCTCGATTCCAAGATCCTGGGATCATGACCTAAGCTGAAGGCAGACATTTAACAACTGAGCCACCCAGGTGACCCATAAAGCAATATTGAAAATGGAGAATAAATCCAAGAAATTTAGACGACCATATATTAAGATTTATCATAAAGTTAATATAATTAAGAGAGTGTGAATTTTTGTAAGGATTAACAAAACAGAACAAATAAGGAAAATAAATACTTCACTTCATTTGTGATAAAAAAATAATAATAGCACTGTAATGTGAGTACCTTTTCCAAATGGAAAACGTGAATTTTGGCCATGAGCTTTACTCCATGAACCACAATTCCAAATTTGATATTAAATCCAAATGAAAACATAATCAATAAAGTTTCTAAAAGAAAGCATTGGAAGACTACCATCATTCTCTTCATTTTCTTATACAAGTGAAACAAGACAATAACCATAAAATGAAGGATACCACTCTATTGAAACTTAGAACTTTCAATAAAAGACATAAAGAGAGTGAAGATGAGTTTTGATATAACTATATTTGCAATAGAATAAACAACAGAGGACCCATATACTAAAATAGAAACAAATAATACTAATGAAAGAGAGATAGAGAAATAATTTATCTTTAATGCATGGATGATGGTGGATGATTCCTTTGATCTACCTCTCACTGCCCCTGTCTTACCTAGTCAAAGAGTTAAAACTGACACTGACTTAAAAGGAGGGTAGAGAAGGTAGTCACTAGAAATAGATTTATGGTAGAAGAGAACTATAGATAAGTAAATGTAAAACAAAAGTAGACAGAGTATATATTATTAATATTTATCTATTAATAAAATTGGTAATTATTAATAAATGAAATATTAATAGTTTAAGGCTACTACTTATTCTTATATCATCGATACAGTTTAACTGAAAAAATAAAATTATTAATAATCTTCAGGTAATTACTTATTCATGGGCATTGTCAAAGTATATCTTTTTTTTTTTTTTAAGATCTTTTATTTGAGAGAGAGAGAGCAGGAGGGGCAGAGAGAGAGGGATAAGCAAACATCCTGGTGATTCACTGAATAGGAAGCCCGACATGGGACTTGATGTTGGGCTTCAAATGAGGCTCCACACAGGGCTCCATATCAGGACCCTGGGATAATGACCTAAGCCAAAGGCAGACACTTAACCAACTGAGCCACCCAGGTGCCCCTGAAGTGTATCTTCTAAGAATCAAAAGTTTGAGTCCCACATCAGGCTCCCTGCTCAGCAAGGAGCCTGCTTCTCTCTCTGACCCCTCCCCCCATGGTCTCTCTCTCTCTCAAATAAATAAAATCTTTTTGTTTAAAAAAAAAAAAAAGTTTGAATCTAATTTCTACATGTCAACTAAATCATCTATTGTTTGCTTTTCCAGTCCCCACCTTGTACCTGTTTTACTGAATTAGTGGTATTTAATTTCTGATTATAGAATACTGAATACTTATTAGTAAAAACATGTGCATTTCTTTTTCTCTTAAACTGAATTTTGAAACTGTCAATATATGAACTATTTTGACATGTTATTCCCAGTGCTTCCTATTTTTACTGAAACAACAGCAAAAATATATTTTTAAAAAGAAAATTTATCCAATGGACAAAAGGAATTGAAAATTACATGCAATTAAATATCTGGGTATATTCTCTGTATTTTCCATTTTGCAACATTTCCTACCTTCTGCTTCTTTAGTATTTTAATCTCTGGTGATTTGATTATTCCTATCCCATTCCATTGGTACTTATTGGTGAATACCAACCCACACAACTCTCAACTAAAAATCTTACTGTGCCTTTGTATCTACATTCCTAAAATTAACTGCTTTCATATTATCCTAAGGTCCCTCCAACAAACACCTTTATTTAGAAAGTAATGCGTACAAAGGGCTTCACTAGGCATTATTAAAATCTGCATTGAAGTGGCACCTGGGTGTCTCAGTTGTTAGGCATCTGCCTTTGGCTTAAGTCATGATCCCAGGGTCCTGGGATCAAGTCTGGCGTCGGGCTCCCTGCTCTGCGGGAAGCCTGCTTCTCCCTCCCTTACTCCCCCTGTTTGTGTACCCTCTCTCACTGTGTCTCTGTCAAATAAATAAATAAAATCTCTAAAAAAAAATCTATATTTAACTGACACTAACCTAGAAGATGACTCATGTTAGTTCACAAATAGCACAAAGTACTATTCAATTATTTAATTATTTAATATTAAGAGCTTTTCCAGCTGATGTTATAGATTTCATCCATTTCAAATTCCAGAATTTGATTTATTCCAGTGAAGAATAATCTTTCCAAATATAACTCCATAGTAATGTACTTTTTGGTCTGTTTTCAAGTAGAGACATATGACTTTAGACTCAACAAATTTTTTTTTCAACTTTTCATTTCATATACGTTTCAAAGGTTTTTTGGATTATGACTTTTAAAATTGAAATATAATTGATACTTAGCCATTATATTATATTCAGGTATACAACATAATGATTTGATACTTGTATGTATTACAAAATGACCACCACAATAAGTCTAGCCAACATCCATCACCACATACATATTCAATTTTGGTTTTCCTTCCTATAAGAACTTTTAAAATCACTCTTAGCAATTTTCAAGTATACAGTGTGATATTATTAACTATAGTCACCATGCTGTTCACTATGTCCTGGAACTTATTTATTTTATAACTGGAAGTTTTACCTTTGACCCCCTTCACCCATTTCACCAATTCCTCATCCTCTCCTCTGGCACTCACCAATCTGTTCATTGTTATCTATGAGTTCCTTTTGTTTTGCTTTGTTTTGTTTCCATCTGTTTTTAGATTCCACATATAAGCGAGATCATATATTTGCCTTTCTCTTTCTGGATTATTTCACATAGCACAATATCCTCAAGGTACAGCCATGATGTCACCTGGCAAGATTTCCTTCTTTTCACAGCTGAATAATATCCCATTGTAGATATAAATCTTTTTTCTTTGTTATCTTTTTTTTTTTTTAGATTTATTTATTTGTCAGAGAGAGAGAGGGAGGGAGAGAGAGTGCGTGCACACAAGTGGAGGGGGATGGGAGAGGGAGAGGGAGAAGCAGACTCTGCTGAGCAAGGAGCCCGATATAGTACTCAATCCCATGACCCAGACAGATGTTTAACTAAATGAGCCACCCAGAAACCCCTATACCATACTTTCTTTACCCATTCCTTCAATGATGAACATTTAGGTTGCTTCCATGTCTTAGGTATTGTAAATAATGCTTAGTAAATATGGGGGTACAGATGTCTTTAATATATGGAACACATTCTTAGGTTTGTCTTTTGCTTCACCTACCATCCTGTTTCTTCTGCTTTTTAGGTGGTTTTATACTTAGAGAATAATTATTAATAATTAAAAGTTTCTTTAAAAGGAATAAAAATATACAAAGCCTTCTAGGTTCATAAAGAGCATCTTACATGTTACACTTCATTTAATAATCCAGCACGGTTACACAAATGCAAAACCACTCACCATAAAATTTTATTCTTCCTTAACAATTAATATCAAAATAATGTTTATGGAAAATTGTTCCTTTATTGTCTTCCCTCTGTGTAGTGACTCATCTTTCTGACACTTTATATTTTACAGTTTTGTTTTTTATAGCCAACAAAAAATTTAGGAGCTTTACAAATCTTCTTAAATTGTAAAAACAAAGGTTATTTTGCATATTTATCTATGCAATATATCTTAACACATATGTGTATAACATTTATTTAAATCTAATACTTGAATTCATATAAGCTAATAATCTACTATATACTTTACAATTTAATCTAAAATGTTAGTCTAGTGGTCTCTTAAAGAAAATAAAGTTTTCATTGTTTCATTTTGCTGCTAAACTAGCTCTTTTGTTCTACCATCTGTTACAAATCTCTAGACTATAATGACATTCAATTCTTTAAATTACAAATATTATTTACATGTCCTTCTGGACCTCTTCTTTCTGAACCTCTTGAGAGCTAGAAAATGAATGTTGGTTGGGTTTTCTTAACTCACACAACCTCACACTTAGTAAATCTTCTGCTAAGTTTTGATTAATGAATGAATGAATGCATGAATGGGAATCAATATCTGTCCTCTGCCTATAGGGTTTACGTAACATTTTTTATGCATTTTACATTGAAGTAAAATTGTGATAGGGGATTTAAGGAATTATCTTTTTGGAATGGAGTATATATGAAAGTGTAGCAGATACAATGTCATAGTTACCCAGATACATAGCATTCCAGGAATGTTCAACTGATTTTTTATCCTTTAATTCTAGCAAATGTATTCTTGCTCTTCTTTTTTTTTTTTTTACTTAAAATTACATTTCTTTTTTAAATACACAAAAGCAATTCAGGCTATTAGCACTCAACATAGTGGTTATGAGGAGTTGGAAGAGGAGAGTAGCATGAATGGGATGAGATATAAAGACATGTTCTGGGATGCCACTAATATTCTGGTTGCTGGTTATATGCATATATTCACTTTGCAAAACAAATCGTCATGGATGATATACTTATAAACTGGGGAATCTTCTGTAAATACATTTTAATGAAAATTATAACAAAAATTGTTCACTCTATATCTTTAAAAAATACAAATCATTAGATTTTTTTAAAGGATTTTATTTATTTATTTGACAGAGATCACAAGTAAGGAGAGAGGCAGGTAGAGAGAGAGGGGGAAGCAGGCTCCCCACAGAGCAGAGAGCCCGACACAGGGCTCAATCCCAGGACCCTGAGATTACAACCTGAGCGGAAAGCAGAGGCTTAACCCACTGAGCCACCCAGGTGCCCCATTAGATTTTTTTTTAAAACTGTTCTCATAATGTTGCTTAGGCATGGAGCAAATGTTGCTATACAGAGAACTATTAGTAAATTAACTAATTGAGAGTAGTTATATAATTATAATTCCAATTTCTGCCAGAAAAATTTGCTTCCTCAAACTGATGGCTACTGAGCTTATTCCTGATAGCCTTTTAAAGATAATGTAATTTCATTTCTTAAATTGTTCAATCTATAATTAATCTGCAATCAATATTTTCAAATAATTTCAGTTCATTGACACAAGCTTCTGTTTTTCTTTAAAATATTTATTTTTTGATGGTAAGAACACTTAATATTTTATCAAAAATGTACCCTCTTAGCCCTTTTTTTAAATGTACAATGCATTATTGTCGACTATAGCTACAATGCTATACAGCAGATCTCAAGAGCTTATCCGTCTTAAGCAAGATATTGTAGTTGCTATAAAAAAAAAAAAAACAGTATTGCGGTACCTCAAAAAATTAAAAATAGAGCTACACCACATGATCCAGCAATCCTACTTTGGTTATTTACCCAAAAGAATTGAAATTAGGATCTCAAAGAGATAAAAGCACTGCCATGTTCACTGTAGCAATATTCATAGTAGCCAAGATATTAAAGGAACCTAAATGTCCATCGACAGATAAATGGATAGTCATATTGACACTGAGTGGAAAACTTTTCAGCCTTAAAATGAAAAAAAAATATTCTACTTTATGCCACAACATGGATGAACCTTGAAGCTGTTATGCTAAGTGAAATACACTGGTTACAGAAAGACAAGTACCATACAATTCCATTTCAAGAGTATGTAACAGGGCACTGCGTAGCTCAGTTGGTCTTGATCTCACCTCAGATCTTGATCTCAAGGTGGTGAGTTCAAGTCTCACGTTGGGGAACCCACTTCAGGAAAAAAAAAAAGAGGTAACTAAAATAGGCAAAATCATAAAATTTTAATAAATCAAGTTGCTCCTGTTTACTCCCCTTTTAGAAACAATCTAATAATCAATTTTCATTTTGTGTTTTATCATCTTCTCAGTAAATGAAAAAATAAGTAAAGTTCTAGTTCTAGTCCTATGTTTGTGTTATTTCAATGATAAATGCATCAGTGTTACTAATTTTAAATGTTCACTCTGGCACTAAACAAGGTAATACAAACCTAGAGACTATCACTTGTGAAATGAATGTTATTAAGAAAGGTTTCTTTGCATAACTATGAACATATAATTGAGAGTATAATTTTACCTATGAAAATTGCTCTCTAAAACTTGTCATAGTTTTACACATATACAGGATAATTACATCATTTCTTTCCAATGAAAGGAAATTGTAAAAATGCAGGAATGAGTTCACTTTGGAAGTTACAATCACTTAGAACAATTTAATCCAAATTATATGGATAAATTTATGCATGAAATGTTCTATTATATGTGAATAAAATGTTTCTTTTGACAGTTCTGGGTACAGAGATTGTCCATAAAAGTATCTCAAACACACATATACACACATAAACACATAACCATAAACTAAATTCTTTAATGATAGAGAATATATCTAATATTCTAATTTTCTTCACATCTTGTTGTACATTGGCTTACCCTACTTTTCCAAAATGACCTTTGATGTCTACAAATTTTCCTTATTGATCCAGCTCCTACCTCTCATTTTCTCAGAATAAATCATCTATTTTTTTGCTTTGCTGCTGTACCTCACACACACTTCTATAATTGTGCAGAAATACAATAATGCCATATCAAGTGGGACTCATGTATCAGATTCTCCTTGATATTAGAGGCACTAGTAGGAGGTGATAAATCTTACTCTTGCTTATATTTGTAGCTCTAAGGACAGAGATTGGCATATACCTTTTCAGCAAGTATTTATTGATTAGATACATATTCATTCTAATATTTAAAAAATAACATGCAAAAGTTGATTCTAGTAAAAGTCAAATTCATATCACATTATTTTATCAAAACGATGATCTAGTATAAATACCTATACACTAGAATAATACAAATCCAAAGCACACATGATGCAAATCCTAAGTATGCTATACAAATTTTACCAAATATGGGAAATGGGGGCCACCACTCTATTATCACTGATCATCAGTACTGGGAATGGTCAAAATACCACAAAAGGAGAATTCACTCATCTGAAATTAATTTATAAAGTAAGACTCTAAGTGCTTATTATGAAAACGCAGAGTTCATTTTCTTTAAATGAAAATAAGTAACTCATTAATTCACCATCTAACTTTTTGCATTCTTTTTTAAAGTAAAAGTAATATATAAGTAACATTTATCCATTGGTAAGAAAGGCACAAAACATAGAAAAGAGTAAAGAACCAATTTTAAAAATCAACTGTATCCCTACAACATAGAGATATACATTGTAATGTAAAAAATTGGTGCATTTCAATTCAAACATTTGTGAATAGGTATATGTGTGTGTTCATATGTTTTCACAAAAATTGTTGGTATAATGTGAACCCTATGGAAGATAAGTTTTTTGTAGTCTGTTCATTGTGTCCCATTATCAAGTACCTATCTAAAAGTAAAAATAAAAAATAATAATATAAAAAATAAAGCTCAATGTAAAATTTTAAAGTATTTAAAAATTCTGTCATTATATTTTAATACCTGCATAATGCATTACATGTATGAACTGTAGTTTAATTAACTGAGTCCTTTAGCTAGATTTAGTGCATACTTTTAAAATATATTTGTTTATAAATTATCCTCTTATTAATAATCTTTGCATTAATCTACATTGAGTTATCTTTTTTTTTTAAAGATCTTATTTATTTGACAGAGACACAGTGAGAGAGGGAACACAAACAGGGGGAGTGGGAGAGGGAGAAGCTGGCTTCCTGCTGAGCAGGGAGAACAACGCGGGCTCAATCCCGGGATCCTGGGATCATGACCTGAGCTGAAGGCAGAAGATTAAGAACTGAGCCACCCAGGTGCCCCTTTACCTTGAGATTTCTAAGATAATCCTTTATGAGGCTCAGATTTAAGGCTATTTACATTTTTAAGGATAAGATTTAAGCATATTTACTCCTGCAATTATAAGAGTCAATGTTTTCGCTACACAGATTATGGAAGCTATTGACTAAGAATGTATAGTTATGAGTACCAGAATTCTGCAATGAGATCTGAGTCCAAATATTAAAGAAAAGGTTTTACTGATGTTTCATATATTGTTAATTGGAGACTAAATTAAATATATAGTATGTTTTGCAGAGTAACAGTTCGATATTCTTCAGAAGTGCTGGGTATGGGAATCCCTATCAGGCTTCTTTATCACTCAAAAAATAAGATGCAGTTCATTATAGGAAAATCTATTTATTTTTATTTCCTTAAGGCTTACTGTAAATAGTTTGAATCACTCTAACAGCAAAAGACATAATAGGAAGTAAGAAAAAATACATTAAGTATACAAGAATAGAGCACATTATAGCACTGTGTAAGATACATAATGTTAGTGGGTTTTCTTGTTTGTTTGATTTTCTTTTATTTCAGTTTAAGTGCCTCTTTCCTTAGATTTTAGAAACTATTTCCAATAACAGGAAATTGTCAAAACAGAATCTGTAGTTGATCTCTCAGTATATAATGACATGAAAAGTACCCTCATTTTGTGATTTCCTGTTAGAGAGATTAAGTTTGCTCAAGTTTTCTTAAATCCCAAACTGGCAAATCATAAAATGAATGAGAAAAAGATTTTTGAGGGACTGGTGAGATGTACACTGCTTTTTAATAAAGAAACAGATTGATAATTACATTATTTAGTTGTATCTGTGGTAACTGAAAAACATAACACAGATTACCTATTACTGTGTTCTAAGCACTTTTCGTGAGAGATCACAGAACAGAATTTATCTCAGAGGCGTGTCTACATGCTCACTACACCCGTTTCTATATACATATAGAAAATGTGAATGACAGAGTCCTGACTAACTTAGCACATTGTATGGAAATATAATTATGCTAAAAATGCATTTTTTGTCCAGTTTTAAAATTATTTCTGATGTTAAACTATTGGGAAGCAAGGCAAGTAATATAGGTCCAATTGCACGGCTCTTTGACATCATAGAAAATAAGCATTAAAATTAGATTCCAGCTGAACAAGAACAAGTCACTGGAGTGGAATGAGCATTTTGATGCAAATGGAAAGAGAAAGACTTCCTGTAATAGTGAAAGAAGCAATGAACCTGAGCAAAGAATGACTATGAGAATCCTGTACTCACATATAGAATACACAGCTCCTATCTCTTCTTAGGCTCTGTCCAAACTCATTAGAAAGCTAATTGCAACTGTCTGTTCAAATACTGCAGAACAGCAATTGCTTTTTTCCTCCTTTCCTTCCTATTCCATTCACAGGTAATCTCTCTACTATGTCTGCTTATGATAAGGGAAGAACATGCAAACCTTGAATTCCCTGTAACCACTGGACTATTCATTGCTAGAATGAACTGGCATCTATTTTAATAAAAGTAGATTTAATTTTTTAAGGCACTGTAATTCTTAGTGGGAGTTAGGATATATTAACAGTAAAACTGTTAGGAGAGGATTACTTTTCTGTCTGAGAAGCCAAATCAGTGCAAGTCATTTTTAAATAGTCTTGGCATTCACAGAATTAATCCTTTAACATGCTCTATTGTAAAGATTTTTTCTACCTTAGACATTTAAGGGTTATTCTTCAGAGAGATTATGACTGGAACTCAACTGTCATCATCATGATAACTGTAGTTTTATTATTAACTTTCCAATATAATTAACATCATTACCCTACTGAGTTATTTTTTATGTAGCTAAAATATGTGATATGCTAGGCATATTCAACTAACATGTAAACTTAACATAAATGTGTGTTCCTTCATACCAATTAAAAGCGATAGGGTAGAATAATCAATAGTTTTGGAGTTAAGAGTCCTGGCTCTGATACCTTCTGTATGATTGTTTGTCGACTTTAAAATAAAAATAAAATGCCAGAAACATAATATTATTTCTAGTTAAATACGGTATTTCCAACAATGTCAGACACAGAGTGAGTTCTTTTTTTTTTTTTTAAGATTTTATTTATTTATTTGACAGACAAAGATCACAAGTAGGCAGAGAGGCAGGCAGAGAGAGAAATGAGGAAGCAGACTCCCTGCCAAACAGAGAGCCCGATGCAGGGCTCGATCCCAGAACCCTGGGATCATGACCTGAACCGAAGGCAGAGGCTTTAACCCACTGAGCCACTCGGTACCCCGATACAGAGTGATTTCTTATTTTATATATTTTTATATCTTTACAATCTTGAAGCCTTTTCTCAGACATCTCTTTCATATATCAAATTTTTGTTATTTTTCCCCCTACATGACTATATATATTTATGTTCTCTAGACAGTTTAGAACACTTTTTGAAGAACTTCTGAAATGTCACCATTCACAGTCAAGGAATTTTTTCCTACATTAGTTTCCATAGTTTATGGTAAACCATATAGAAGCAAAACTACTTTCTCCATTGGACTATAATCTCTGATGGGAATCTTTTAAATAATTTTATTTCCCAAAACAACTCCATATAGATTTCTTGTCATCATATAGAATATTGTATAACCACCAAAGTTGAAATTAATTGAAAGACTGACATAACCATAAATATGATCTTCAAGGGTTTAAGTCACTGATCACTTTATAACATTAATTCAAGATAATAAATAACTTTTCTTATTTACCTACATTTTCATGTACAACTCAAAGGTAGTTTGCAAGTTTCAAGACTATTATTATTTACCTTCAACTAATTAGACCATGTTTTGCTTTCTTATTTCTTACTAATCCACAATTATTCAAATAACAAAGAATAAACCAACTTTCAAAGTATATATTCCAGTCATTTTGTTGTTGCGGTTGTTACAGTTATTTTTAAACACCGAATGCTATATTATTTTGGCTTTGCTGATCCTAATCATAAGTCATTTGTATAAAAAAGAAGATTCCTGATCCTGAATATGTTATCATTTCTCAGCTCATCAGAAAATCAAAAATCATCCTAAACACCCCAGAAAATGAACTGAAGACTGAGAGAACAAAGTGCACAACTAAAAGAAGACAAGAGGCCACATCAAAGAAGGTAGGAAGTGCAGAGATGTAGTTTAGGGGAGAAATGTATCACCTGTGCCGTGGTCGGGAGGGAGCTGTGGTCATGGAGCAGGATGAGAAAGAGAGGAGCACACAGAGTAACTCACAAGGAGAACATTTCCCCCATGCCATTGGATTAGAAAATGAGAAGGCCTGAATTTTATGAGTTCTTAAAGGCCAGTGGGCTTGGCTGGGATAAAGCTTAGAGAGCAAGGCACTGCTCCAGGAGAGAAGGCTGGCAAACAAGCCAGGGTCAGACACCATGGAAACAAAAATCTGAAGAATGCCAAGGGCATAAAGTGGGGAGATTGTGGCTCCTCTTCAGCAGCATCCCTGAGAGGCAGAGCTCATGGAGATACCTCTCTAAGAACAAAGGAGCTGGCCAGTGCTATTTTCCTCCCATACCCCTTAGTGTAAACACAAAGCCACTTACAGAAAGCAACTGAGCACAAACATGACAGACTAACTTGCTTACTCCAAGCCCTACCCTGCTGTGCTTTGGTGGGGATGCTTTTCTCAGTTAAGATTGCTTTAATCACTTTGGGGAATAGGTTAGCCCAGTGATGGGTATTAAGGAGGGGATGTATTGCATGGAGCACTGGGTGTTATATGCAAACAATGAATCATGGAACATTACGTCAAAAAAACAAATGTTGTACTGTGTAGTGACTAACATAACATAATAAAAAAGTAAATAAATGTTAATAAAAAAAGAAAGAAAAAAGTTTGCTTCAGTCACAGTGCAGCTTGCCCCTCTGCCAGATTAGCATAAACCTCTGCCCATACCATGTCTCCTGACCAAAGAGTTCTGCAACACCTCAGTTCTGGTGGAGCTGGTGTCAGAAGAGAGCACAAGCAGATCAGAGCACACATACTTAAAACTTGTCACATTCAGGCCATGAACCAAATGCTGCCCATAGCAGGCAAGGGGAGCCTCTGCAGATGAGTGACCTGAAGAATAGAGCAGCTAAACACAGCAGCAGAGTGCACACAGTACACCCCAGAGACACTGCCTGAAGTGCCAGACTCTGGACACTATACAACTGCTTCTTCATAAAGTCATTACTGTCAGGAGCAGAAGACATAACTGGCCTTTCTGATACAAAGATGAAGGCAGAGACTTAGACAAAATGCCAAGAAGGAGGAATCCTAAATGAAAGAACAAGATAAGGCCACAGCCAGAGATCTATGTGGTGAAACAGACATAAGTAACGTGGCTGATGGAGAATTTAAAGCAACAATCATAAGAATACTCACTTGAGAAAGGCATAGAAGACATTAGTGAGACCCTTACCACAGAGATAAGAGAGTTTAAAAAGAATCAGTGAAAGATGAAGAATTCAATAAATGAGATTTGAAATGGGCTTGATGCAGTGAACAAGTTGGAAGAAGCAGAGAAACAAATTAGTAACCTAGAAGACAAAATAATGGAAAATAATGACTTTCATTCAAGCTGAATGAAAGAAAGAAAAATTATGCAACACAAAAATAGAGTTAGAACGCAACTCCATGACTCTATCGACTGTATGAACATTTAATTATAGGAGTCCCAGGAGAAAAAGAGAAAAGGGGGCAGAAATTTCATTTTAAGAAATAACAACAGAAAACTTACCTAATCTGGGGAAGGAAACAGGCATCCATATCCAGGAGGCACAGAGAACTTCCATCAAAATCAACAAAAGCAAGCTAAGACATTTACAATTAAATTTGCAAATTATAGTGATAAAGAAAAAATCTTAAAAGCAGTAAGACAAAGGAAGTCCTTAACTTACTAGGGAATTCCATATAGCTACCTGGAGATTTCTTAACAGAAACTTGGCAAACCCATGATATATTCAAAATGCTGAATGGGAAGAATCTACAGCCAAGAATACTCTATCCAGCAAGGGTACCATTCAGAATAGAAGGAAAGATAAAATTTTTCAACCAAAACAAAACAAGACAAAACAAAACAAAACAACCCCCCAAAATAATTAAAGGAGTTTGTGACCATGAAACCAGCCCTATAAGAAATATTAAAGTGGACCTTTTGAGTGCAAAGGGAAGATCAAAGTGACAAAGACAAGAAGAAATCAGAGAAATCTCTAGAAACAATAACAAAACAAATAATAAGATGGCACTAAATACATATCTGTCAATAATTACTTTGAATGTAAGTGGAATGAATGCTCTGACCAAAAGATATATAATATCAGATTGGATTTTAAAAAAAACAAAATCTGGGCACCTAGATGGCTCAGTGGGTTAAGCCTTTGCCTTCAGCTCAGGTCATGATCTCAGGGTCCTGGGATTGAGTCCTGCATTGGGCTCTCTGCTCAGCAGGGAGCCTGCTTCCTTCGCTTTCTCTCTCTCTCTCTCTGTCTGCCTGTCTGCCTACTCATAATCTCTCTGTCAAATAAATAAACTCTTAAAAAAAAAATCCATCTACATGCCGCCTAAAAGAGACTTATTTTATTTTACTTACTTTTAAAGATTTATTTATTTATTTAAGCAACAGAGAGACAGAACCTGTGACAGATGGGCAGAGGGAGAGGGAGAGAGAAAATCCCAAGCAGACTTCCCACTAAGCACAGAGCCCGGTATAGGATTTGATCCCATGATCCTAAGATCATGACCTGAGCCAAAACCAAGAGCTGGATGCTCAACTGACAGAGCCACCCAAGCACCCCTAAAAGAGATTCAGTTTAGATCTAAAGACATATGCAGATTAAAAGTGAGGGTCCTGGAAAAAAATTAATAATCTAATTAAAGATGGGCAGAAGACATAAACAGACATTTTTTCAAAGAAGACATATAGATGACCAACAGACACATTAAAAGATGTTCAACATCAGTGATCATCAAGGAAATACAAATAAAAAAATATGAGAAATCACATCTGTCAAAATAGCTAAAATCAAAAACACAAAAAATAACAGGTTTTGGCAAAGATGTGGAGACAGGGGAACACTCTTATTGTGTTGGTGGGAATGCAAACTGGTGCAGCCACTATGGAAAACAGTACAGAGTTTCCTCAAAAAGTTAAAATAGAATTAGTGCTACTATTTTAACTACTAAATGGTTAAAAATAAAATTACTACCCAGCAATTGAACTACAATTACTCAAAGAATACAAATATACTAATTCAAAGGGATACATGTACCCTGACATTTATAGCAGCCTTATCTATAATAGACAAATTATGGAATCACTTCAAGTGTCTGTCAACTTCTGGATGGATAAAGAAGTGAGATACATACATATATATATATACATATATATATGTCTGATATATATATATATACACATATTGAACTGATTCCATATATGTATGTATGTATGCATGCATGTATGTATGTATGTATGTATGTATGTATATATACATATAATGGAATATATGTATATATTTATTTAATGGACTATTACTCAGCTATAAAAAAGAATGAAATCTTGTCATTTGCAATGACATGGGTGCAGCTAAATAGTATACTAAGCAAAATAAGTTAGAGAAAGACAAATACCATATGATTTCACTCATATGTAGAATTTAAGAAACAAAACATATGAGCAAGAGTAGAGAAAAAGAGATAAAGGTAAGCCAAGAAACACTGTTAACTACAGTGAACAAACTAATAGTTACTACAGGGGAGGTGAATGGGTGAAACAGGTGGTGAGAATTAAGGAGTACACTTGTGATAACCACTGCATGTTGTGTGCAAGTATTGAATCGCTATATTATACCTCTGAAACTATTATTATACTGTATATTGATGAACTGGATTTAAAGAAAAACTTTAAAAAGTAAAAAATAAAATTAAAAAATCAAAATCCAAAATTTAGATTATGTCAGAAAGTGTATTTATAATGGTGTTCAATTTTTTTAAAAAGGTGAAATGGTTAAAAATATGTATATTTGATTAAATAGTTAAGAAGTAAAATGAACATAGATTTTAGCAGCAAATAGCATGGTATTGTTCTGGTATCTCAGGGGCCAATCCTATGACTGTGACATGCCATAAGCCTCACCTGGCATCTTTTCTAACTACTACCTCAGATACCATAGGGTCTGCCTACTTCTATGGGCCAAGCAAGAGTGATGCTTGTACCTTAGCCTGAATGTGCTGTAAAGCCCTTTTATTTTATAAGCTCCACTCAAGTGGTAATCTTTCATGTTATCCAGTATATGAGTTGAAATAGTATTTAAATATATGGGATATGTTGCCTCCAGAATCTGAAAAGGATTACTGTGTATTATATTTACTATACTTCTGTCATCATGGTAGGAAATTCAGGTATAATAAATTAACTCATACTTTGAAAGGGACATTCTGTTCATATCTGATCATTGCACCCTTAAAAAACTGCACGGATGCCAGAGGCTACTGATTCTTCATAAGGATTATCTTTCACTTCTGAAATATTTATATTGTATCCAGTTCTCCAAGGTGCCAGCCACTTCTTGTTCATCTAACTTAATGAGAATAATGTGAAGGAGGTTGAGCAATATTGTGTTCTACAGAATATTCAGATAGTTCAGAACTCTTCAGACTACATTATGACATAGAGCTGGATAATTAACATACTTCTGGGATAAAACCATAAATGCACATTTCTGTCCACTCTATGTGATTGCAAAATTTCTCATCCCTTTTTCTGATCTGAATAAGAAAATAATGCATTTGTCAAATCAGTGGTCACATATTATGTGCCCGAGGCACTTTAAATCTACTCTAATCAAGATATGCATCTCACAGGGGCACCTGGGTTGCTTAGTGGGTTAAAGCCTCTGCCTTCGGCTCAGGTCATGATCCCAGAGTCCTGGGATCGAGCCCCACATCGGGCTCTCTGCTCGGCAGGGAGCCTACTTCCTCCCTCTCTCTCTCTCTCTCTCTGCCTGCTTGTGATCTCTTTCTGTCAAATAAATAAATAAAATATAAAAAAAATATTCATCTCACAGAGCAGCTTCAGCTGTGGGGGAGGTATGGTGAGGGTTTATTTCATTGAGTTTGTAGGCTGCTCTCCTACTCCAGTATTCATTTGATTTTGAAGGACCAAAGTTGTTAATAAAATGAGGACATAATGAGGACACCACCATGCATCATTAGATTTTTAAAGGTGACCCTCATTTCCAGAATCCCCTGAAGATACAGTAATAGTTTTTATTTACAGTAATGACCAGAGGTCACAGTTTCAGAGGCTTTCACATGCTCTCTTCTAGTGTAATAACTCTTACCTCACAGGCCATGAATCCAATGTGGGGGGTGGGGGACTTGTGACAACTACCAAGTATGTACATCCTAATTATACTTTTGGGAATGGGTAGGTAACCATCAAGTGAATCTGGAGATCTAGTAAATCCAAAGTGAACTAGACCTTGTCCAGAACTTTAGATATTATCCAGCTCTAATTTATCCCAACTCTGAGAAGGCCCATCAGTATCAATGTCAAACCAGACCCATGTTTCATAATCCTCAAAACCTTTGGGTACTTTATATTACCCTTGTACAGTTACCTGAGAAATGGTTTAACATCTCTTTAGAAAGGACTAGGATATAATTCTAGCATATTCCTGCTATGATGTTATAAGGTCCTTTTCCTAGGACTCAGTTTCCTTTTGGCCAAATGGGTTTTGAAATTGAAAACTGGCTCAGAACTAGAAATGGGCAAGGGATCACCACTTCTTATTTTGGGGACTGTTCTAAGGCTTCCATTTATGCAACCTTGTGTCTTCTGATGACAAAGCTGAATTGTACTTTTTGGGGATGACTATATATATATTTGGTCCCAGGGATTTTGTGTTCTTTTAACCATGTCCTTAATGCTTTGCAGTTCTTGATCATTTGACTGTTACTCCATGTCATTTATAGTAATTATATCCATCTGACTTCTTGGGTTAAAAACATGGCCTCTGAAGTGTTAGTGTTTTATCACTGTCATTGCTTTCAGTGAGCCTTGTTTTCTAATGGCCTCTTCCACCTATAATCCTGCCACAGAGAAAAGAGCCACAACTAAATTTTTTACCAACATATACTTTATATACTTTGTAAATAAGGAACCCTCTGTGCAATCTGGTGTGTCTTCTAGACTTACATAGTTTATTTATTTCAGAATGGCCACTTCTCAAAGCTTTTAAATTTCTCCATCTACCATCTGCCACAGTGATCCTGGTATTTCAACTTTCCTGACAATGCGCCATCACTTTTTCTATCTTCTAGGATTTATCCAAGTAGCAAGATGAGATTATCTCCTAAATATGGCCAGATATTTCAATTCTGTCTCTTCAGAGAATTATCACCCCTATTATACACCTGGGCTCCTTTGATTAAGCAATTTTAGATCCTGCCACACATGTACCCCCCTGCTTCTTCAAGTACATGATGCCAAGGTTTTGTAGCTCCTTTGGAGTATAGCTCCTTTCTTCTGTTATTAGATTCAGCACATTCAAAGCTAGGTTATGCTCCAACTTGACCTTAGTTATAGCCTAGGGAATAGTATGGGAAGTAAGAACAAATCCTGGGAGGGACTGAAAAATAATTTTAAAGGAATGCCTAATAAAAATCTATTCTTGATCTCGTTCTTTCCAACACTGGCATAATTAATTTGGCAGAGAATTCATTCTAAAAATATTTGTGAACAAGAAAGGAAAAAGAAAATAGCAAATGCTAGAAATAGATTGGATTGCTAAAATAGAAGCATTTTCTAAGTTTAGCAAAATGAAAGTTAAAAGGCATCTCACAGCAAAGAAAACAACTAATAGAGGGAAAAGACAACATATGGCATGGGGAAAACAATTTTATAAACCATATATGTTATAACAGGTGACAAAAACAAAAAACAAACTTAAAAACACACAACTAATAACATAATTAAAAACGGGCTAAAGGACATATCTTCAAAGAAGACACATGAAGGGCCAACAGATATATGAAAAACATATTCAGCAGTAGTAATCATCAGGGAAATGCAAATCAAAACGACAATGCAATATAATCTCCTACCTGACCGGATGTCTATTATTAGAAAAAAAAAAAAGTAGGTGCTGGTGAGGATGTGGAGCAATTGGAACCCTTGCACAGTGTTGACAGAAATTAAAAATCAGTCTATCTTCTACAGAAAATAGTATGAGGAGGTCCCTCAAAGAATTAAAAATAGAACTACCACATGACCCAGTAATCTCACCACTGCATATTAATCCAAAAGAATTTAAATTAGAATCTGAAAGAAATATTGCCATACCAATGTTCCTTATAGTGGCATTCACAATAGTCAAGGTATGGAAACAATTTAAATATCTGTTGGTAGAGGAATAAATAAGGAAAATGTGGTATATGCATACAATGGAATAGTATACAGCCTCAGAAAAGAAGAAAATTCTGCTGTTTTCCACTACATAAATGAATCTTAAGGATGGAATACCAAGTAAAATAAGGTGGGTAAAGAAAGACAATACTGCATGATTACACTTATGTAAGGTATTAAATAGTCAACTGTATACAATCAGGGGTAGAATGGTCATTTCTAGGGGGCAGAGAGATGTGAGAAATGATGTTTTTACTCAATGGGCATAAAGTTTCAGTTGAACAAGATGAATAGCTCTAGAGATATGTTATATAACATTGTATCTATGGGCAACAATAATGTGTTTAACATTTTAAAAAAAATTAAGAGGATGGATCCCACATTAAGTGTCCTTTCCAAAATAAAATAACAAAAGGAAAGCTAATAGGATCAAGTATTAAATATGAAACTGAATACAAAAAAATAAACCAGTAAATATGCAAGTGAAATATGGAGGTACATGAATATGTAATAGAGTCAAAATCATACTGTTGTTTCCCTATAAAGATACTTATACATCTGTTATCCTGGAGAACTTCTTTCCCTCCTCAGTGAATGGGAAAAATAGATACCTGATGTTGAAAATGTTGATAAGTCCCCTCCCTTTTAAATTCTGACCTTACCTATTATATGGGAATATTATCTAATATCCTTAAACTCCTAAAATATTAGTTGTAAATTGTCCTCAATTAAAGCTTCCTGTTCTTGTATAAACTGAATTGTCTTCATCCAAATTACTTACAAGAGAGGACTAAAGTTATATTTCATAACTTATTTATAGCAATAGCTATTGTCTTAGTTTGCTTCAGCCACTTTAAGAAAATACCTTAGAGGCACTTGGGTGGCTCAGTTAACTGTCTGCCTTGGGCTCAGGTAGGATCTCAGGGTCTTAGGTTCAAGCCCAGCATTAGGCTCCCTGCCTGCTTAGCAGGGAGTCTTCTTCTCCCTCTTCCTCTGCCCCTCTGCTCATGAACACACTCCCTCTCAATAAATCAGTAAATTTTTTAAAGACTTTATTTAAGAGAGAGTGAGTGAGAAACCACGAGTGGGGGAGAAGGGAGAAGCAGACTCCCCACTGAGCGGGAAACACAACATGGGTCTCAATCCCAGGGCAGGGCTTGATCCCAGGACCCTGGGATCATGACCTGAGTGGAAGACAGACACTTAACCAGTTGAGCCACCAAGGAGCTCCAATAAATAAAATCTTAAAAAAAAAAAAAGAAAGAAAGAAAGAAAAGAAATAAAAAGGAAAGAAAAGAAAAGAAAGAAAAAATAAGAGAATATCTTATACTGGGTGACTTAAACAACAGACATTTCTTTTTCACAATTCTGGAGCCTGGGAACAATAAGGTAAATGTTCTGCCACTTGTGAGGGCCCTCTTTCTGACTTATAGATGGACACTTTCTCACTGCCTCTCACATGGAAGAAAGAGTGAGCTCTGCTCTCTCTTGCTTTTCTTATAGGGACATAAATTCCATCATGAGCTCTAACCTTACAATCTCTTTAAACCTAATTATCTCTAAGTCCCCACTCTAAATATCATCACATTGAGGATTAAGGGTTGGGGGAACACAGACATTCACAGAGTGACATCAGTATCATGGCTAAATAAGGTATCCATTGTTCGTGTTCTTCATCTTAGCTATAAATAAGTGGCAAGCATCCATAGACAAAAGTGTCCGTGTGAGAGCTGTGGGATTCAGCATCATATGCCAAAGGACCAAGAGGTGTCTTGCCCAGCTGTGTGTCAGATAATAAATACACAGATCTTGGTCCTGGCAGTGGACTCTGTAGTAGCCCAGGAACTGGCCTCAGCCCCTCAGTTTAAGACTCCTTGGCAAACACTATCTTAGACAGTTATCCATGGATGAGAGAGCCTTTGAACTAGAAGAGTCCCAGAATATCACTGGAGGGAAAAAAAAAAATTAGAAGTTTGTTTGCATTGGAGAGGGCTAAGAGGAATGGTTTGACTTTACCCACATCACCACTACCCCAAGGTGGCAAAGCTCAGGGCTAAGTATCTTCCTGGCCTGCGATATTTCCTTTGGATGAAAGAGATGTGTGAGGGAGATTCAGACTTCCCCAACTGTGTGAAATGCTGCCAAAGGGGCTCATTTCTCTCTTATTCCACCAAAAGTACTGAATCACTGGTTATAAGACTGGAGGGCAAGAATGCTGAGACAGTGTCAATTAGGACTTTCAAAAGGTATTAAAGGGATACAGATACTATGAATTGTGTTACAGATTCTATTAAGAAGCATTAGTTAAATCTATACCTATTGATGTTTACTCTAAATGTAAATAGACTGAATTTTCTATTCAAATGGCATAGAGTGCCTGGATATATTAAAAACAAAACAACCACTACCACAAAAAAACAAGACCCAACTATCTGCTGCCTAAAACAGACTCAACCATTTTAAGGGCACACAGTGGGGGCGCCTGGGTGGTGAGGCATTAAGCATCTGCCTTTGGGTCAGGTCATGATCCCAGGGTCCTGGGATCAAGCCTGGCATTGGGCTCCCTGCTTCACAGGAAGCCTCTTTCTCCATCTCCCACTCCACCTGTTTATGTTTCCTCTCCTGCTGTGTCTCTATCAAATAACTAAATAAAATCTTAAAAAAAAAAAAAAGAGGACACACATGGGCTCAAAGATAAGACATGGGAAAATATATCCTAAGCAAGTGGAAGAAGAAAAAAAAAAAAGGGAAGAGTAGCTAAACATATCAGGAAAATATATATATTTTTTAAGTTTATTTATTTGGGGCACCTTGGTGGCTCAGTGGGTTAAAGTCTCTGCCTTCAGCTCGGGTCATGATCCTGGAGTCCTGGGATCGAGCCCCACATCAGGCTTTTTGCTCTTTTTGCTCTGCTTCCCCCCGCTGCCCCCCGCCTGCTTCTCTGCAAACTTGTGATCTCTGTCTGTCAAATAAATAAATAAAGTCTTTTTTTAAAAAAGTTTATTTACTTATTTAAGAGAGAGAGAGCGCACATGCAGGAGGAGGCACAGAGGGAGAGGGAGAGAGAATCTCAAGCAGATTCTGTGCTGAGCAGAGAGCTTGTTTCAGGTCCCAGTCTAATGACACTGAGATCATGACTCCAGCCAAAATCAAGACTTGGATGCTCAACTTGGTGAGCCACTCAGATTCCCCTCAGGAAAAATAGTTTTTAAGCCAAGAATTGTAGCAAAGCCCAAGATTGTTTTTGTAGAAAGGTAAAGAGGTCAATCCATTAAGGACATGTAATAATATAGATATGTATCTAGGTAATATCGAAGCACTCAATTATATTAAGCAATACTGACAGATCTGAATGGAGATATACACAACAATATAATAACATTGGGGACTTCAGGACTGCACTTTCAAAAACTGATAGATAATCAAGACAGATAACCAATAAGGAAATGTTGGACTTGAACCATATGTCAGAGTAAATAGACATAACATACATATAGAGACTATTCCATCTAACAGCAACAGACCACATTCTTCTCAAGTGTACATGGAACGTCCCTCAGGGCAGGTCAAATAATAGGTCACAAAACAAGTCTTAGCAAATATAAAAAAAACTAAAATCATATCAAGTATCTTTTCTCACCACAATGATATGAAACTAAATATTAATACAGAAGAAAAGAGGGAAAATCCCAAACATGAAAACTGAACAAAGCACTCCTGAAAAACCAATGTATCGAAAAATCAATTGAAAAAATATCTTGAAACAAAAATCTAAACAATATACCAAATTCCATGAGATACAGTAAAAGCAGTTCTAGGAGGGAAATTTATAGTAATAAATGACTACTTTAAGAAAAAAAAGAAATATCTCAAACTAACCTTATATCTCAAAAATTAAAAAAAAATAAACTAATGCCAAATTTAACAGAAAAAAGTAAATAACAAAGATAAAAGCAAAAAAATAAATGTAGTTGAGACTAGAGAAAAAAAAGAAAAAATCGATAAAACTATGGGCTGGTTTTTTGAAAAGATAAACAAAATTGACAAACTTTTAATTAGACTAAGAAAAAAAAAGAAAGACTTGAATATTTTTTTTTAAATTTTTTATTTTTTATAAACATATATTTTTATCCCCAGGGGTACAGGTCTGTGAATCACCAGGTTTACACACTTCACAGCACTCACCAAAGCACATACCCTCCCCAATGTCCATAATCCCACCTCCTTCTCCCAAACCCCCTCCCCCCAGCAACCCTCAGTTTGTTTTGTGAGATTAAGAGTCACTTATGGTTTGTCTCCCTCCCAATCCCATCTTGTTTCATTTATTCTTCTCCTACCCACTTAAGCCTCCATGTTGCATCACCACTTCCTCATATCAGGGAGATCATATGATAGTTAAGACTTGAATATTATTAGAAATGAAAAAGAAGACATTACAACACAAAAATTAAAAAAAAATCATAAAAGATTACCATGAACAATAATAGGCTAACAAATTGGATATCCTTAGAAGAAATACTTAAACTGCTGTAAACATATAACCTACCAAGAAACAGATCTGACCAGACAAATAATGAGTAAGAAAATTACTCAATAATCCCAAATCTCCCAACAATGTAAAATCAAGGACTGATTATTTCCGTGGTGAACCCATCCAAATATTTAAAGAATTAACACCAATCTCTCTCAAACTCTTCCAAAGAAAAGAGCAGGGGTGAAGACTCCTAAATTGATTTTACAAGGCCAGTATTAAACCTGATCCCAAAATCAGGCAAGGACACTATGAGAAAAAAAAGTATAACCCAATATTCCTGATAAATATAGATGCAAATACTAGCAAACAAAATGCAACAGTACATTAAAAGGACCATACAGCATGATAAAGATGAATTTATCCCTGTGATGAAAACATGATTCAACACAAACTGATCAATGTCATTCACCACAGTAAAAAAATGAAAGATAAAAACCATATGATTCAACTGATGTAGAAAAAAAAAAAAACATCTGAGAAAATTCACCATTTTTTTATGATTAAAACTTTCAACAAATTGAATATGTAAGGAATATAAAAGGAATGTATCTTAACATAATAAAGACCATATGTGACAAGTCCACAGCTAATATCATACAAAGTGTGAAAGGCTGAAAGACTTTCCTCCAAATCAAGACAAGGGTCTCCACTCAACATAGTATAGAAGTCCTAGCCAGAGCAATCAGGAAATAAAAATAAATAAAAGGCATTCAAAACAGGAAAAAAAATAACATAAAGCTGTCTGTTTGGAGATAATATAATCTTAAATATATAAAATCCTAATGATTTGCAAAAATCTGCAAAAACAAAAAAATTCAGTAAAGTTGCAGGTTACAAAATCAACATACAGAAAACAGTTGCACTTCAACACACAAAAATTAAATATATGTAAAAGAAATAAAGAAAACAATCTCATTTACAGAAGCACCAAAAAATAAAATCCTAAAGATAAATTAAGGCAGGGAGGTAAAAGTTCTACACACTGAAAACTCTAATACCTGGATTAAAGAAATTGAAGAAGACACAAATACATGGAAAGATATTTCATGGACTAGAAGAATTAATCTTTTTAAAATGTCCAAACTACCCAAAGCGATCTATAGATTCAATGTAATCCCTATCAAAACCCACATAGCATTTTTTACAAAAATAGAATATACAATCTTAAAATTTGAAGGGAACGAAAGACTCCAAATAGCCAAAGGAATCCTGAGAAAGAAAAACAAAGCTGGAGGCATCATCCATACTGATTTCAATCTGTACCACAAAGCTACAGTAATTAAAACAGTATGATTCTGACATAAAAATAGAACAGTGGAATAAAAGAGAGCCCAAAATTAAAACCCTGCATATACAGTCAACAAGTATTTGACAAGGCATCCAAGAATACTCAAAGGGAAATAATAGCTTTTCCAAGAAATGATGCTGGAAAATTTGGATAACCATATGTAGAAAAACGCAACTGGACTCCTATTCCAACTTACCCACAAGCCTTAACCTGAAATAGGTTAAAAATGCAAACATAAGAACTAAAACTAGAGAAAAAGCTCCTTGTCAGTGGTCTCACTCCAATTTTTTGGATATGACACTAAAAGTACAAGTGAAATAAAAACAAAATTAAACTAAACTAACAAACAAAACAGATTCAGGGCAAGATGGCAGAAAGACCGAAATATTGTCCAGTCCCAGGAGTTCAGCTAGTTGTCAAACCATGCTGAACAACTATATACTCAACAAGTGATTGAAGAGAAGAAGAGCAGCAATTCTAGGAACAGAAAAACAACCAATTTCTGGAAGATAGGACCTGCAGATAAGGGAATCTGAGGTGATATACAGGAAGAGAGACTGCAGGGGAAGGGACCGGCTCCCAGCAAGCGGTAGAGCAGTGGAGCACAAAATTGGAACTTTAAGAAGTGTATTCCACTGAGGGATGTCGCACCAGAGGTTAGCTAGGGGGTGAAGCCCCAACAGGGACAGTGTGGTCTCAGGACCTGTGAGGTCACAAAAAGACCAGGGGTGTCTGAGTGTGGCAGAGCTTCCAGGTATCAGCGCTGAGAAGCTGGATGTAGAGATGAGCTGAGGAGGGAGCTTTCAGCTTGGGGTACCTTAAACTGTGATCTGGGGCACAGTTGGGCCACTGTTCTTAGAGCAAGGAACCCACAATCAGCAGATCCAGGGATGGTCCCTCCTTCCTCCTCCAGGATGGGTGGTGCAGAATCATGCTGCAGGAATCTGCTGCATTTGGAAACTCCAAATGGGGCTGTGTGCCAGAGATAGAAATGCTCAGTGACAGGCTGGGTGAGCTCAAAGAGCAGCCAGAGATCAGGGAAACATGAGGGATTTACTACTTTTCTCTGAGGGTGCACTGAGGAGTGGGGCCCCAAGCTGTTGGGACCTATGGGGCCAAAGATTGAAAGTCTGCCCTTTTAATTCTCTTCCTCCAAAGCTGTACAGAAAACATTCAGGGAACAAGAGCTCCCAAGCATAAACCTGAGCTGATTAGTTAGCCTGGCCCCTGGAAAGGGTAGTTCAATTCCACCTTAGGCAAAGACATTTGAGAATCCCTGCAACAGGCCCCTCTCCTAGATCAGCAAGAACATCTAGCTGAGACCAAGTTCCTGGTCAAGGAGAACTGCAGAACTCCAGAGGTAGGGGAATGCAGCACATAGAATTCAGAATTCATGGCTTTTCTCTCATGATTCTATAGGCTTTCAAAGTTAATTTTTAAAAATTCTATTTCTTAATTTTTCTCTTTCCTATTTTAACCTTCTTTAACTATTTTATATTATCAATATCTTTTTTAAAAATCTTTAAAAATTTTCATTGTTAAAGTCACATTCTATGCCTTTATTATATACAACCTTATTTTTTTGTATACATATAGATTTTCTTTCTTTGAAATTTTGGGATATAGTTTCTTTTAAAAGATCCAAATATACCTTAAATCTAGTGCATGGCTTTGTTCTAGCATCCAGCCTGATCACATTCTTTCCTCCTTTTTCTTTTTTCAACCAACTTCTTATCAATTCCTTTTTAGAACTTTTCTTAAATTTTCATCTTACAGTCATATCCCATCCCTTCATCGTGCTTACCCTTATTTTTGTATATATATAAGTTTTCCTTAAAATTTTGGGAGGCAGTTTCTTCTAACAGACAAAAATGCACCCAAAATGAAGTGTGTGGCTCTGTTCTATTTACCAGTCTAATGTATATATATATATATATACATATATATATATATATGTATATATATATGTTTGTTTGTTTGTTTTTTCTCCTTTCTTCTCCTTCCAGTTTCAGGTCTCATCCAATTTGGTTAGTGTATATTTTTCTGGGGTCATTGCTTCCTTTTAGTATTTTGTTCTCCTTTTCATCTATCTTCTCTGGATAAAATGACGAGGTGGGAAAAACTCACCACACACACCAAAAAAAAAAAAAAAAAAAAAAAAAAACAAAACAAAAAACAAGAGGCAGTACCAATGGCTAGGAACCTAATCAATACAGATATAAGTAAGGTGTCAGAGCTGGAGTTCAGAATGGCAATTATCAAGGTGCTAGATGGCTTTAAAAAAGCACGGAAGATAGTAGAGAATCTCTTTCTGGAGAAATAAAGTCCATTTCTAGAGAAATAAAAGAACTAAAATTTAACAAAGTTGAAATTTTTAAAAAAAGCCATTAATGAGGTGCAATAAAAAATGGAGGCTCTTACTGCTAGCTAAATAAGGCAAAAGAGAGAATTAGTGGTATAGAAGATCAAATGACAGATAATAAAGAAACTGAGAAAAAGAGATAAACAACTATTGGACCACGAGTGTTGAATTCGGGAGATAAGTGATATAAGATGAAAAAATATTAGAATAATTGGGAAAGAGAAAAAGAAGAAAGAAGAAGAAGAGGGGTAGAAGATTGGAGCAAATTACACAGAGATTTTCCCTAATTTGGTGAAGGGAACAAGCATCAAAATCCAGGAAGCACAGAGAATCCCCCTCAAAATCAACAAAAATAGGTCCACATCCCATCAGCTAATAGTAAAACTACAAATATCAGTGACAAAGGGAAAATCCTGAAAGCACCTGGGGACAAGAGGTCTGTAATATTAGAAATATTAGATTGGAATATCTAGATAGAATATCTAGATTAAAATATTATTGGCAGCAGACCTATCCACAGAGACCTGGCATGCCAAAAAGGACCAGCACGTTATATTCAGAGCACTAAATGAGAAAAATATGCAGCCAAGAATACTATATCCAGCTAGGCTGCCATTGAAAATAAGAGAGATAAAAACCTTCCAGGAAAACAAAAACTAAAAGAAATTGCAAACAACAAACCAGGCCTACAGGAAATATTGAAAGGGGTCCTCTAAGTAAAGAGAGACTAAAAGTAACAGACCAGAAAGGAACAGAGACAATATACAGCAACAGTCATGTTACAGGCAATACAATGGCAATAAATTCATATCTTTCAATAGTTACCCTGAATATAAATGGGCTAAATGCCCCATCAAAAGACACAGGGTATCAGAATGGATTTAAAAAAAAAAAAAAAAAAAAGACCCATCAATATGCTGTTTGCAAGAAATTCATTTGAAAACAAAAGACTCCTACAGATCTAAAGTGAGGGGTTGGGAAACAGTTACCAAGCTAAAGAATATCAAAAGAAAGCTGGGATGGCAATCCTTATATCAGATAAATTAGCTTTTAAGCCAAAGATTATCACAAGAAATGAGGAAGGACACGATATCAGACTTAAAGGGTCTGTCCAACAAGATCTAACAATGTTATATATCTATGCCCCCAACATGGGAGGAGCCAATTATATAAACATATTAATAATAAAAACAAAGAAACACATCAAAAATAATATAATAACAATAGGGGACTTGAACACCCCCCCTCACTGAAATGGACAGATCATCCAAGCAAAAGATCAACAAGGAAATAAAGGCTTTAAATGACATAGTGGACCAGATGGACTTCACAGATATATTCAGAACATTCTATCCCAGAGCACCTGGGTGGCTCAGTGGGTTAAAGCCTCTTCCTTTGGCTCAGGTCATAATCCCAGAGTCCTGGAATCAAGCCCCACATAGAGCTCTCTACTCAGCATGGGTCCTACTTCCCCCTCTCCCTCTGCCTGCCTCTCTGCCTACTTGTGATCTCTGTCAAACAAATAAATAAAACCTTAAAAAAAAAAGAATATTCTATCCCAAAGCAACAGAATACACATTCTCCTCTAGTGCTCCCAGAATATTCTCCAGAATAGATCACATCCTGGGTCACAAACCAGGTCTTAACCAGTACCAAAAGAATTAGTTAATTTCCTGCATATTTTGAGACCACAATGCTCTAAAGCTAGAACTCAATCACAAGAGGAAATTTGGAAAGAATTCAAGTACACGGAGGTTAAAGATCATCTTACTAAAGAGTGAATGGGTCAACCAGGAAATTTAAGAATTTAAAAAATCATGGAAACAAATGAAAATGAAAGCACAACAGCTCAAAATCTTTGGGACTTAGAAAAGGTGGTCCTGAGAGGGAAGTATATAGCAATACAAGCCAAGAGATCACAACCAACACCAAAGAAATACAAACAATTATAAGAACACATTATGAACAACTACATGCCAGGAAATTGGACAATCTGGAAAAAAATGGATGCACTCCTAGAGACATATAAACTACCAAAACTGAACCAAGAAGAAATAGAAAACCTGAACAGACCTATAATCAGTAAGGAGATTGAAACAGCCATCAAAAATCTCCAAACAAACAAAAGCCCAGGACCAGACAGCTTCCCAGGGGAATTCTACCAAACATTTGAAAAATTAATTCCTATTCTCCTGAAACTGTTTCAAAAAATAGAAATGGAAGAAAAACTTCCAAACTCATTTTCTGAAGCCAGCATTACCTTGATCCCAAAACCCCCTGAAAAAGGAGAATTACAGACCAATATCCTTAATGAACAAAGATGTGAAAATTCTCACCAAAATACTAGCCAATAGGATCCAACAGTACATTAAAAGGATTATTCACCATGACCAAGTGGAATTTATTCCAGGGCTGCAAGGCTGGTTCAACATCCACAAATCAGTCAATGCGATATAATACATTAATAATAGAAAGAACAAGAACCATATGATACTCTCAGTAGATGTTGAAAAAGCATTTGAAAAAGTACAGCATCCTTTCTTAATCAAAACTCTTCACAGTGTAGACATAGAGGGTACATAACTCAATATCATTGAAGCCATCTATAAAAATCCCACAGGGAGTATCATTCTCAATGGGAAAAAACTGAGAGCTTTCCCTAAGGTCTGGAACATGGCAGGGCTGTCTGCTATCACAACTGCTATTCAACATAGTACTAGAAGTCCTAGCCTCAGCAATCAGACAACAAAAGAAATAAAAGGCGCCTGAATTGGCAAATAAGAAGTCAAACTCTCACTCTTTGCTGGTGTTCTGATACTTTACCTGGAAAACCCAAAAGACTTCACTCCAAGGTTGCTAGAAGTCATACAGGAATTCGCTAAAGTGTCAGGATATAAAATCAATGCACAGAAATCAGTTCCATTTCTATAAACCAACAGCAAGACAGAAGAAAGAGAAATTAAGGAGTCAATCCCATTTATAATTGCACCAAAACCATAAGATACCTAGGAATAAAACTAACCAAAGAGGCAAAGAATCTGTACTCAGAAAACTACAGAATATTCTTGAAAGAAATTGAGGATGACACAAAGAAATGGAGAAACTTTCCATGGTCATGGGTTTGAAGAACAAATATTGTGAAAATGTATATGCTACCCAAAACAATCTACACATTTAGTGCAATCCCTATTAAAATACAATCAATTTTTTTCAAAGAAATGGAACAAATAACCCTAAAATTTAAATGGAACCAGAAAAGACCCCAAGGAATATTGAAAAAGAAAACCAAAGTTGGTGGCATCACAATTCCAGACTTCAAGCTCTATTAAAAAGCTATAATCTTTAAGACAGTGTGGTAGTGTGGTAGTGGCACAAACACAAACACATAGATCAATGGAACAGAATAGAGAGCCCAGAAATAGACCCTCAACCCTATGGTCAAGTAATCTTCCACAAAGCAAGAAAGAATGTCCAAAAGAAAAAAGACAGTCTCTTCAAAATATGGTGTTGGGAAAATTGGACAGTCACATGCAGGAAATGGAACTGGACCATTTTCCTATAGCACACACAAAAATACTCAAAATGGATGAAAGAACTCAAAGTTAGACAGGAATCCATCAAAATCCTTGAGGAGAACACAAGCTGCAGCCTCCTCGACCTCAGTCACAGCAACTTCTTCCAAGAAACATCATCAAAGGCAAGGAAAAACAGGGCAAAATAGAACTATTGGGACCTCATCAAGATCAGAAGCTTTTCACAGAAAAGGAAGCAGTCATCAAAACAAAAGACAACTGACAGAATGGGAGAAGATATTTGCAAACGACATATCAGATGAAGGACTAGTATCCAAAATCTATAAAGAGCTTAGCAAACTGAACACTCAGAGAACAAAGAATCCAATCAAGAAATGGGCAGAGGACATGAACAGACATTTCTGCAAAGAGGACATCCAGATGGCCAACAGACACATGAAAAAGTGCTCCACATCACTCGGCATCAGAGAAATACAAATTAAAACCACAATGAGATACTACCTCACAATAGTCATAATGGCTAAATTAACAAATCAGGAAATGACAGATGTTGGAGAGGATGCAGAGAAAGGGTAACCCTCGTACACTGTTGGTGGGAATGCAAGGTGATGTAGCCACTCTGAAGAATAGCATGGAGGCTCCGCAAAAAGTTGAAAATAGAGCTACCCTATGACCCAACAATTGCACTACTGGGTATTTACCCTAAAGATACAAATGTAGAGATCTGAAGGGGCACGTGCACCCAAATGTTTATAGCAGCAATGTCCACAATAGCCAAACCATGGAAAGAAACTAGATCTCCATCAACTTGCAAATGGATAAAGAAGAGGTGGTGTAGAAGATGGCAGAGAAGTAGCAGGCTGAGATTACATGAGGTAGCAGGAGATCAGCTAGATAGCTTTTCAATCCATTGTGAACACCTACAAATCCTCTTTTAATGTTTTTCAACTAGTTTATCTTAACAATACCTTTCATAGAAAAATAATGATCTTTTTTGAACCTTCATTATTATAGTCATATTTGATCCTTCATTGTATCTAACTTTATTTTTTTATACACCTAGGTTTTTCTCTTCTAAAAAATTTGGGGTACAACTTCTAATATATCAAAATATACACTAAATCTAGCTCCAGGCCAGTTCTAGTCTTCAGCCTGAGCAAAATCTCTCCGCTTTCTTTTTCTTTATTTTCCCAACCAACTTACTTTATCAACTCCTTTTTTAGAAATTAAAAAAAATTTTTTTTCATCTTTATAGGCATATTCCATCCCTTCATTTTGTTTACCCTTATATATGTTTTTCATTCTTTAAAATTTTGAGAGGTAGTTTCTTCTAAGAGAACAAAATACTCCCAAAATTAAGTGGGTGACCCTATTCTAGTCACCAGTCTAATATATATTTTTTTCTTTTTTAATATTTTTTAAAATTTGTGGTTTTTTTCCTGAACTTCTTTTTATCCCCTTTCTCCCCCCCATGATTTGGTGTCTCTTCTGATTTGGTTAAAGCACATTTTCCTGGGGTCTTTGCCACCCTTTCAGTATTTTATTTGCTCCTTCATATACTCTTATCTGGACAAAATGACAAGGCAGAAAAACTCACCACAAAAAAAAAAAAAAATACAAGAGGCAATACTGAAGGTTTGGGACCTAATCAATATTGACATTGATAATATGTCAGTTCTAGAGTTCAAAATGACAATTCTCAAGGTTATAGACAGGCTCGAAAAAGGCATGGAAGATATTAGAGATATTTTATCTCTGGAGAGATAAAAGCCATTTCTGGAGAAATAAAAAAAACTAAACTCCAACCAAGCTGAAATTAAAAAAGCTATTAATGAGGTGCAATAAAAAAATGGAGGCTCTCACTGCTAGGATAAATGAGGCAGAAGAAAGAATTAGTGATATAGAACACCAAATGACAGAGAATAAAGAAGCTGAGCAAAAGAGAGACAAATACTGAACCATGAGGGGAGAATTCAAAAAATAAGTGACACCATAAGACGAAGCAACATTAGAATAATTGGCATTGCAGAAGAAGTAGAGAGGGAAGCAGAAAGTATATTGGAGAGAATTATTGTAGAAAATTTCCCTAATATGGCAAAGGGAACAAGCATCAAAATCCAGGAGGTGCAGACAACCACCCTCAAAATCAATAAAAATAGGTCCACACCCCGTCACCTAATAGTAAAATTTACAAGTCTTAGCGACAAAGCAAAAATCCTGAAAGCAGCCTGGGAAAAGAAGTCTGTAACATACAATGGTAAAAATATTAGATTGACAGCAGACTAATCCACAGAGACCTGGCAGGCCAGAAAGAGCTGGCATGATATATTCAGAGCACTAAACGAGAAAAACATGCAGCCAAGAATACTATATCCAGCTAGGCTATCATTGAAAATAGAAGGAGAGATTAAAAGCTTCAAGGACAAACAAAAACTGAAAGAATTTGCAAACACCAAACCAGCTCTACAGGAAATATTGAAAGGGGTCCTCTAAGCAAAGAGAGACCCTAAAAGTAGTAGATAAGAAAGGAACAGACAATATACAGTAACAGTCACCTTATAGGCAATACAATGGCACTAAATTCATATCTCTCAATAGTTACTCTGAATGTTAATGGGCTAAATGCCCCAATCAAAATACACAGGGTATCAGAATGGATAAAACAACAAAACCCATCAATATGCTGCCTATAAAAGAAATTCATTTTAGACCCGAAGACCCCTCCAGATTTAAAGTGAGGGAGTGGAAAACAATATACCAAGCTAATGGACATCAGAAGAAGCCTGGGCTGGCAATCCTTATATTAGATCAATTAGACTTTAAGCCAAAGACTATAATAAGAGATGAAAAAGGACACTATATCATATTCAAAGGGTCAGTCCAACAAGAAGAACTAACATTTTAAATATCTATGCCCCCAAGGTGGGAGCAGCCAACTATATAAACCAATTAATAACAAAATCAAAGAAACACATTCACAATAATACAATAATAGTAGGGGACTTTAAGGCTCCCCTCACTGAAATACACAGATCATCCAAGTAAAAGATCAACAAGGAAATAAAGGCCTTAAATGACACACTGGACCAGATGGACATCACAGATATATTGAGAACGTTTCATCCAAAAGCAACAGAATACATATTCTTCTCAAGGGCACATGGAACGTTCTCTAGAATAGATCACATCCATGGTCACAAATCAGGTCTCAACCAGTATCAAAAGATTGGGAACATTCCCTGCATATTTTCAGACTACAATGCTCTGAAGCTAGAACTCAATCACAAGAGGAAATTTGGAAAGAACTCAAATACATGGAAACTAAACAGCATCCTTCTAAAGAAGTAATGGGTCAACCAAAAAATTAAGAATTGAAAAAATTCATGGAAACAAATGACAATGAAAACACAACGATTCCAAATCTGTGGGACACAGCAAAGGCAGTCCTGAGAGGAAACTGTATAGTGGTACAAGCCTTTCTCAAAAAAAGAGAAAGGTCTCAAATATACAACCTAACCCTACACCAAAAGGAACTAGAGAAAGAACAACAAAGAAAGCCTAAACCCAGCAGGATAGAGAAATCATGAAGATCAGAGCAGACATCAATGAAATAGAAACAAACAAACAAACAAACAAAAAACCCCAAAAAACAATAGAACAAATCAACGAAACTAGGAGCTGGTTCTCTGAAAGAATTAATAAGATTGATAAACCCCTGGCCAGGCTTATCAAAAAGAAAAGAGAAAGGATGCAAATTAATAAAATCTTGAATGAAAGAGGAGAGACCACATCCAACACCAAGGAAATACAAACAATAATAAGAACATATTATGAACAGCTCTATTCCAACAAATTTAACAATCTGGAAGAAATGGATGCATTCCTAGAAATATATAAACTACCACAACTGAACCAAGAAGAAATAGAAAACCTGAACAGACTTATAACCTGTAAGGACATTGAAATAGTCATCAAAAATCTCCAAACAAACAAAAGCCCAGGGCCAGACGACTTCCCAAGGGAATTCTACCAAACATTTAAAGAAGAATTAATACCTATTCTCCTGAAACTGTTCCAAAAAAATAGAAATGGAAGGAAAACTTCCAAACTCATTTTATGAGGCCAGCATCACCTTGATCCCAAAATCCGACAAGGATCCCATCAAAAAAGAGAATTACAGACCAATATCCTTAATGAACACAGATATGAGAATTCTCACCAAAATACTAGCTAATAGGATCCAACAGTACATTAAAAGGATTATTCACCACAACCAAGTGGGATTTATTCCAGGGCTGCAAGGTTGGTTCAACATCCACAAATCAATCAATGTGATACCATACATTAATAAAAGAAAGAACAAGAACCATCTGATACTCTCAAAAGAAGCTGAAAATGCATTTGAAAAAGTACAGCATCTCTTCGTGATCAATACTCTTCAAAATGTAGGGATAGGGGGCACATACTTCAATATTATCAAAGCCATCTATGAAAAACCCACCGTGAATATCGTTCTCAGTGGAGAAAAACTGAAAGCTTTTCCCCTAAGGTCAGGAATATGGCAGGGATGTCCAATATCACTACTGCTATTCAACATAGTACTAGAAGTCCTAGCCTCAGAAATCACAACAAAAAGAAATTAAAGACATCCAAATTGGCAAAGAAGAAGTCAAACTATCACTCTTTGCAGATGATGTGATACTATATGTGGAAAACCCAAAAGGCTCCACTACAAAAATGCTAGAACTTGTAGAGGAATTCAGTAAAGTTTCAGGATATAAAATCAATGCACAGAAATCAGTTGCATTTCTCTACACCAACAAGAAAGAAGAAAGAGAAATTAAGGAGTCAGTCCCATTTACAATTGCACCCAAAACTATAAGATACCTAAGAATAAACCTAATCAAAGAGGCAAAGAATCTGTACTCAGAAAACTATAATGTACTCATGAAAGAAGTTGAGAAAGACACAAGGAAATAGAAAAATGTTCCATGCTCCTGGATTGGAAGAATAAATATTGTGTAAAAAATATCTATGCTATCTAAAGCAATCTACACATTTAATGAAATCCCTATCAAAATCTCATCCATTTTTTTCCAAAGAAATGGAACAAATAATCCTAAAATTTATATGGAACCAGAAAAGACCTTGATAGCCAAAGGAATGTTGAAAAAGAAAGCCAAAGTTGGTGGCATCACAATTCCGGACTTCAAGCTCTATTACAAAGCTGTCATCATCAAGACAGTATGGTACTGGCACAAAAACAGACACATAGATCAATGGAACAGAAATAGAGCCTGAAAATAGACCCTCAACTATATGGTCAGCTAATCTTCGACAAAGCAGGAATGTCCAAATGAAAAAAGACAGTCTCTTCAACAAATGGTGTTGGGAAAATTGGACAGCCACATGCAGAAAAATGAAATTGGACCATTTTCTTATACCACACATGAAAATAGACTAAAAATGGATGAAGGACCTCAATGTGAGAAAGGAATCCATCAAAATCCTTGAGGAGAACAGAGGCAACAACCTCTTTGGGCTAAGCTGCAGTGACTTCTTCCTGGGAACATCGCCAAAGGCAAGGGAAGCAAGGGCAAAAATGAACTACTGGTATTTCATCAAGATCAAAAGCTTTTGCACAGCAAAGGAAAACAGTTAACAAAACCAAAAGACAACTGACAGAATGGGAGAAGATATTTGCAAATGACCTTTCAGATAAAGGGCTAGTATCCAAAATCTATAAAGAGCTTATTACTAAGCTCTTAACACCCAAAGAACAAAGAACCCAATCAAGAAATGGGCAGAGGACATGAACAGACATTTCTGCAAAGAAGACATCCAGATGGCCAACAGACACATGAAAATGTGCTCCACATCACTCGGCACCAGAGAAATACAAATTAAAACCACAATGAGATACCACCTCATACCAGTCAGAATGGCTAAAATTAACAAGTCAGGAAATGATAGATGCTGGCGAGGATGGGGAGAAAGGGGAACCCTCATACACTGTTGGTGGGAAAGCAAGCTGGTGCAACCACTCTGGAAAACAGCATGGAGGTTCCTCAAAAAGTTGAAAATGAAGCTACCCTACAAAACCCAGCAATCACACTACTGGGTATATACCCTAAAGTTATGAATGCAGTGATCTGAAGGGACATGCACACCTGAATGTTTATAGCAGCAATGTCCACAATAGCCAAACTATGGAAAGAACCTAGATGTCCATCAACAGATGAATGGATAAAGAAGAGGTGGTGTATATATATATATATATATATATATATATATATATATATATATACACAATGGTATATTACGCAGCCATCAAAAGAAATGAAATCTTGGGCGCCTGGGTGGCTCAGTGGGTTAAACCCTCTGCCTTCGGCTCAGGTCATGATCTCAGGGTCCTAGGATCGAGCCCCACATCGGGCTCTCTGCTTGGCAGGGGAGCCTGCTTCCCCCCCCACCTCTCTGTTTCCCTTTCTGCCTACTTGTGATACCTGTCTGTCAAATAAATAAATAAAAGAAAAGAAAAAAAAAGAAATGAAATCTTGTCATTTGCTACAATGTGGATGGAACTAGAGGGTATTATGCTTAGCGAAATAAATCGGTCGGAGAAAGACAACTATCATATGATCTCCCTGATATGAGGAAGTGAAGATGCAACGTGGGGGGTTTGGGGGATAGGAAAAGAATAAATGAAACAATATGGAATTGGGAGGGAGACAAACCATAAGTGACTCTTAATCTCACAAAACAAACTGAGGATTGCTGAAGGGAGAGGGGTCGGGAGAAGGGGGTGGAATTATGGACTTTGGGGAGGGTATGTGCTATGGTGAGTGCTGTGAAGTGTGTAAACCTGATGATTAACAGACCTGTAACCCTGGGGATAAAAATACATTATATGTTTATTTAATAATAAATAGAAATAAATTAATTAATTAAAAAAAGGAAGAGGTGGTATATATGTGTGTGTGTACATATACACACATATACATACATATGTACATACATGGAATACTCTGCAGCCATGAGAAACAAAATCTTGTCATTTGCAGTGACATGGATGGAGCAAGAGGCTATTATGTTAAGCAAAATAAGTGAATCAGAGAAAAACAATTATTATATGATCTCTCTCTGATATGAGGAATTTGAGAGGCAGAGCGAGGGTTTTTGTGGGGAAGGGAGAGATAAAATGAAACAAGATGGGCCCAGGAGGGAGACAGACCACAGATACTCTTAATCTCAGGAAACAAACAGAGGGTTGCTGGCAAGTGGGGGAAGAGGGATAAGGTTTCTGGGTTATGGTCATTGGAGAGGGTATGTGCTATGGTGAGTGCTGTGAATTGTGTGGGACTGACGCTTCACAGACTTGTACCCCTGAAACAAATAATACATTATGTCAATAAATAAATAAATAAATAAATTCTACATGAAATTAAAAGGCTCCACATAGCAACAGGCAATCTATGAAATGAAAGGCAATACACAGAATGGAAGAAATATTTGCTCATCATTTTCCTGATAAAGGGTTAATATCCAAAATATATAAAGAACTCATACAACTCAATTGCAAAGACAATGATTAAAATAATGTGAGTAAGTGAAGACATTTTTCCAAAGAAGACATACAAACACCCAACCTTTACATGAACAGATACTCAAAATCACTAATCATCAGGGAATTGTAAATCAAAACCACAAAGAGATAACATTTCAGTTAGAATGGCTATCAAAAAAGAACAAAAAAAGGGGTCCCTGGGTGGTTCAGTCGTTCAAGCATCTGCATTTGGCTCAGGTCATGATCTCAGGGTCCTGGGCTCAAACCCTGTACTAGGCTCCCCGCTCAACAGAGAGCCTGCTTCTTCCTGTCTGTCTGCCACTCCCCCTCCCCCTCTGCTTGTGTGCTCTCCCAGTCTCTCTCTGTCAAACAAATAAATAAAACCTTAAAATAAAGAGAAAAAAAAAAAACAAGGGATAAGTTTGAGGTAGATGTGAAGAAAAGGGAAACCTTGTGTATTGTTGGTTGGGAGGTGAATTGGTGTAGCCACTATGAAAAATAGTATGGAGGTTTCTCAAAATAAAAACAGACTACCATATGATCTAGCAGTCCTACTTCTGGGCATATACCCAAAGGACATAAAATCACTATCTGAAAGAGATTTCACATTCCCATGTTTATTGCAGCATTATTCACAGTAGCCGATTTATGGAAACAAACAAAGTATTCTACAGATAAATGGATAAAGAAGATGATCTATATATTGATATCATTAAGTTGTAACAGGAAGGAAATCTTGCCATTTGCAACTACACGGATGGAACTTGAGCACATTATGATAAATGAAATAAATCAGACAGAGGACTAATACTGTATAACTCACATATATGTGGAATTCAAAAAAGCTGAACTGATAGAATGGGAAGGCAGAAATGGGGTTTTCTGGGGTTGGGAGTGGGGGAAATGCTGTTGGTCAAGGGGTATAGATTTCAAGTTATAAGATAAATAGGTTCTGGGACATAATATACAGCATGGTAATTATAGTTAACGATACTGTATTCTATTTATGAAAGTTGTTAAGAGAGGAGATCTTAAATGTTATCACCACAAGAAAGAAATAGTGATTCTATGAGGTCATGGAAATATTAACAAATATTACTCTGTTAATTATCTCACACTATCAAATCAATATACTGTACAACTTACACAATATTATATGTGAATTATATATCAATAAATCTGCAAAATACTATTGCTACACTGAAATATTAAGGACACAAATAACAGCTGATGACTAGAGACAATTTCACCATAGTACTATCCCTCCAAATATGGTATATTGAGATCCTATGGTATTTTTAATATAAAATTTGCACATTATCATACTGAGGGCTCTAGAATATTTGGAAGGCACACGCTGTATCTAATGCTTTATTGGGATCTTATTTTTTCCATCCTAATTTGTCACAGTTCTGTATTTACTTCAAATCCTGGGAAGAATGCAATATAGCCCATAAAGAGGGCATGCATACACAGGGAATTTTGCGCAAACTGACCATATGTACATCTACTTATCCCTTTAAAATATTCAAGTCAGATTAAAAAAAAAAAGTAACAAAATGTCAGGACCAAAAGATGCCCTAGGCTGTGGTTCAAACAGAAGAATAAAAATAGTAGTATGTCCAGATTCCTGCTGAAAGATTTGCTATTTTCTTCCATTGAAACATAATCTGCCCATAAGTCATTGCAGAGGCAAGTTGCAAAACTTTACTCTTTGGTCTTTTTTTTTTTTTTTTAAGCAGGACTTTGCAGAATTGATTTATATTCATATTTTACCTATCACTATGTCAAGACAGTTTACCAGGAATCTCCATTGGTAACTGGTTACTTTAATGCAACACTGAATAGGCTGATATGTATTTTAAATACACCTTTAAAATGCCTATTCAAGAACTAAAGCCTCTAATATCATTTACTACTTTACTGTTGTGATTTTGTTATATAAAATAACATAAAATACAAAAGTATTTCTAACTGCTAGATTGGAAGATGAATCTTTTTGGTATAGGGTTTATTTCTCTCAT
The DNA here is from genome assembly GCF_964662115.1 of Mustela nivalis. NCBI lineage: Eukaryota > Metazoa > Chordata > Mammalia > Carnivora > Mustelidae > Mustela > Mustela nivalis. The sequence goes on from NC_139032.1 coordinate 54,306,473, forward strand.
GCTATTCAATTAAAACAATGAACATTATTTTATCTATCTGCTATATTACACTTTAGAACTCAGAAGATTGTTTTAATAGTCTATTGTGCACATCTGCTGTCCCTGATATTTTGACATTCATATGCAGTGTATTTATTCATATATCTTTGCTTTGTTGCTCAAAAAATTACTTTTATACTTGAGTTCTGCATCATGACTCTCAAGTGGCCTTGGACAAGCATGGGTAAATCACTGCATTGCACCATCATAAAGATAAGTGTTTTCTACGCTCACAGTGAAAGATCCTATCAAAACAATTACCTACCTGTGTTCTGAAAAAGAGAAAGAAACATGATGATGGAATCTGAGAAGTAGGTGCCATGTTAATCCCTGTCAGTTTTCCTATGGGAGGAATAGTGGTGAGGTGCTCATACCATTTTTCTTTTTGTCAGACTGTCTCTTCACGCACATTTCAGCTTCACCACTTACTAGCTGTGTCCTTCTGTAAGTTAATCAATATCCTTGAGTCTCAGATTTTCAATAAAAATACTCTATCACTCCTTTTTATCTCATGTTGTCTGGCCAAAATAAACAAATACATACATAAACACATACATACATAAATAATTTTAAAAATTAGGAAAAATCACAAGTACCAGATTTCTCTGTGTTTATTTATACTTGGCAGTTTTATACTAACGGATAAAATTAAATGTCGGAATAGATATGTAGAAGCTAAGTATTCATGATCATTAACCTAGCTTGCCTATAAATTCCTCTGTGCTTTTTTGGCCCCTGAATTACAAAATGCAATAGCCATTACAGTCTTATTTACCTTTCCTCAAATCTCCATGCATCCATCTGGATCCCCACTACATGCTTTTCTGGTAGAGGATTATCCAACACTGTATTTTCTATAGATATCTGGAACTGTTAGATATAAACTCTCTCAATTATCAGACACGTAAGTACAGTGACACCTGCACTAAAATTATCCTATTTGTTTAAACACAGGAGTGTTTATCAGTTAAATAAGGTTTGTAAATTTTATTATTTTCTGAGTAAGTTTGTTTTCTTAATATACTTACTGTTTCTATTCTCTATTTCATTAATTTTTTGTTTCAATATTATTATTTCCTTCTTTCCATTTGTTGTGGGTGTAGTTTGCTATTATTTTTCTAGTTTCTTAACATGGACTTTTAGGTTTCTTGGGTTTTAGTTTTTGTTTTTTCTTTTAGCTGAAAGATAATTAATATACAATATCCTATTAGTTTCAGGTGTGCATTACAATGATTGAATATTGTTATACATTGTGAAATGATCCCCATGATAATTAAAGTTGCCATCTGTCATCAGGGTTTTTACAATATTATTGACTGTATTCCCTATGCATTATATCACCATCATTTATTTATTTCATAACTGGAAGTGTGTGGCTCCTAATTCCCTTCACTCATTTTTGTCTACCCTTCCAAACCATCCTCCTCCAGTAACCCAACAGTTTCTATTCTGTGTCTCTAAGTCTGTTTCTGTTTTGTTTTGTTTGTGTTTTTTTTAGATTCCACACATAAGTGAAATCATATTGTATTTGTCTTTCCCTGATTTTACCTGCCATAATACCTTCTAGATAGATCCATGTTGTCACAAGTGACAGGACTTTGAAATATTCCATTATTTATATATACCTCATGTTCTTTATCTATTCTTCCATCAGGAGGCATTAAGATGCTTCCATATTTTAGTTATTGTATATAATGCTGCAATAAACGTAGGGATATATATATATATATATATCTTCATTTTGGTGCTTTTGGGTTTTTTTTCCAGATAAATACTCAAACATGGAAGTATTGGATCATATAGTAGTTCATATGACTGTTGTCTTCAACATCTACAAAATTGTACATTTCTCAAATTTCTTTCTGTTATTTTCTAACTCCCTGCACTGAAGTGTAAGAACATACTTTGTATGATTTCAATCTTTTTAGACTTAATATGTGCTTTATAACTTCATATATGGTTTATCCTGAAAAAATTTCCATGTTTATTTGACAAAAATATATATCCTGCAGATCTGAGGATTTTCTATAATGTGCATCTGTTATCTCTAATTGTGTTATAGTATTGTGTTATTGTGTATACTCAAGGTCACTCAACTCTTTCTTCTGTTAGCTCAAATCTGTTGAGCACTCAGTGAATCTTTTCATTTTAGTTACTGTACTTTCCAACTTGATAATTTCTATTGGTTTTTCTCACATAATTTCTGTATCTTTATTGTTATGTTTTATTTGTTGAGATATCATTCTCATATTTTCTAATGGCTCTTTAGAAATGGTTTCCATGATTCTAAACATATTTAAAATAGGCAACTTAATTTCTTTTATTAAGTCCAATATTTGGGCTGACTTTAGAACAGTTTCTATTGACTGCTTCTCTTCTCTGTGTAGGGCTATAATTTGTTTCTTTATATATTACATATCTTTTGCATTTAAAATTTAAAATTTTAAATAATACAATGTGACAAGTCTGGAAATCAGATCCTCCCTTCTCCATATGGTTTGTTGTTATTGCTTTTTATTTAAGTATTTACTTGCCTGAACTAATTCTGTAAACCCTAAATTCTTTGTTAGCAATAGCTACTGAAGTCATAGTTCAGTTGCTTAGTTGTCAGATAATGATTTCAGAGATTACTATAAATGCCTCAAATAAATAAGTCTTCTAGCATTTGCCAAGGGACTGCATGTGCACTTTAAGGTATACCTTCATTGTTAAGGAAGGCAGTTTATGGCTCTGGTTAGATTTCTTTTTTTTTTTCTTTCTTTCTTTCTTTTTTTTTATAGATTCCATTTTGACCCCGTAAAGACTCAAAGTGAGCTACAGGTGAGAGCCAAGAAAGTCAGCTGTCTTCTGGATACACACATTTGTGGACATGTACAGTCTTATATATGCATGTAGTTTTCTAGATTCCCAGGAATATGTTGGAGCCTTTTAAAGTCTTCTATGGACATTTACTTCCCTAGTTTTTTTTTCCTTTTGAATGAGCATCAGTCTGACGTTTCCCTTAATTTTTATTACTGTCTGAGGCAGCTGCAATGTTAACCAATTACTGCTGATTGTTTCTGAAAATGCACCCAAAAAGGTAAAGGCTATTTGTTAGCTCAAGAATATCTCTGATTGAGATAAAATAAAGACAAGCCTGGTGAGTAGGATTTTTCAGGGAGGTTTTATACAGGTCCAGTAATGACTACTCTCCGGACATGGGGCTTTGGAGGAGATGAAATTCTGTTTTGTTATCTCCTAGGCTTCTAGGCTGCTTGTTTACAGCATCATTTCTGGCTGTTGGTTTTCAAAGCTATCCCAGAGCTTAAGAAAAAAGGGCTAAAATAGAAAAAGCTACAATGCCACAAATCACAACACTCTCAACGAATTTAACCATTCCTTTGAGTAAAAGCTCCCATGATTGTTGCAAGTTTTGATTGACTTCCTAAGTTCTGAAAATTTGGTTATCACAATTTTTGCCAATGTATTGAGTGCTTTTATTGAGAATAGGAGTTTTGGAAATCCTTACTCCATCATTCCCACTAATGTCTGTATGTCCATCTTTTGTACCTTTATATATAGTGTTCACTTAGGTTTTTTGGTTTTTGGTTTTCGTTCCATTTTCTTCCTTCTTCAGGGACACAAGTTTTATATTTTATTTTGTAATCTTCCACATCTATTATCTACACTATAATTATTGTATACGTCTCTCCCATTTAAAGTCTTATAATTTCTTCACTTTATTTGTAGTCATATTTGCTTTATTATTCCTAATTTCCCATTTAATGCTTAACATTTAAATTTTCGTATAAATATTTATATTTTCACCTCTGCTTTTTTTAATCTCTTTCTCTTTTTTCAGAATCTCTTTTTGAGGTTATATATTCTTTGAAAAAAAATAGCCTGGAATTTCTTTGAAATTTTAGAATGATTTCTCTTGAACTCTACTCATATTTCACTGAAAATCATCTTGGGAAAAACAATTTTATCTCCCATTTGCAAGTGTTTGCTCTTGCCTTTTTTCCCCAATATCAATGTTTAAGTTTCTTAAAAGTCGTTTTATCATTGTTACTCATTTTTTGATTGGGGAAGTTTTCCTGAAAATTATTATGATGAAGAATGAGAGAAAAAATTACAGTTTCATTCACATTTGTTGTACCCAACTACATCTCACCAAATATTATTTCCTTTGCCCTATGAGCTCACCTTCGTTCAATTTTTAGCTTTTAATATTCAGTGTGGTTCTGGAAAAGTTTCTTATAACCAGAAGCAGTTGATGTTATCTGGCCTTTCCTAACTCCTCTATTCTTTCTTGACTTGAAAAATCTGGAAGTCTAAGCCAGAGATTATTAAATATGTCATTATCTCCCATCCATAATCACATATTCATATAGATCTAGGTCTCTGCATTGAGGTTTATCCATACTCCTTGATCTCACTGTTTTGGTCAATAATTTTTGGAGATACATGTCTCTTTCCAGATAGAGAGATAGATAGATAGATAGATAGATATAGATATTTCTTTCTCTCTTTCCTTTTCTTTATCTCAGAAAGGAGGAGAGGGAGAGAGAGAGAATCTTAAGCAGGCTTCCTGCCCAGTGCAGAGCCCAATATGGGGCTGAATCTCACAACCCTGACTGAGATCAAGACCTGAGCTGAAATCAAGAATCGGACATGTAACCGAATGAGCCACCCAGGTGTCCTGGACATGTATTTCTGTTTGGTAACATTTAATTAAATCACAATATGCTTTAGGGGCACCTGGGTGGCTCAGCTGGTTAAGCATCTGCCGAAGTCCTGGGACTGAGCCCTGAGTCAGATTCCTGCTCAGGAAAGGGAGCTTGCTTCTCCTTCTCCATCTGTCCCTCTCTCCTTTTCATTCTCTCTCAAATAAATAAAATCTCTTTAAAAAATGGCTTTACGCCTTAATACCTGAAGAAGTAGTGTTTTATCTCAATATTTCCTTCATTTTTGATCCATCTATTCCAGTATACAGCAAATACAAATAACATTTTATGATTATGGAAGACAGCTCCTTTCCTCTTTATTAGAACATGAAAATTGTTCCTCTCTCCCTTTCTTCCTCTCTCTCTTTTTTTGTTGTTTCCCTCCTTCCTTCCTCCTTTCTTTACTTCATTTATTTGCTGCCAAAGGTAAGTTTCAAAAAGAGGCTTAAGGAAATAATATCAACTTTTCTTTAACAAGAAAACTTCTTTAATAATAATGAAATAATATTAAAGAAAAGGAAAAAATAACTTTCTGTATATCAGTTATCTTTACCAAACTCCTAAAACTTTAATATTAAGACTTCCATTAAATATTGCCATTTCTGTTACTTCTCATCTTCTCACTCCTCAAAACACCCCCACACTCAACAACATTCTACTGAAATAGGTCTCCTTAAATTTGATTGTTTTCTATATAAATATGAATATATATATATATATATATATATATATATATATATATGATTTCACTTGACACTTCAGCAGCATTAAAAAATTGATTTTTTCTTTCTCTTGAAATGTCATCTTTATTAGACTTCAAGAGAGAATTTTTATAGTTTATTTTTTCTATTTCACTATGCCTTCTTCTCAGTGTTTTTACTTTGTCATATTTCTCTTACTTTTGATCATCTTAACAATTCAGATCAAAGTCTTTTTCTCTTACTCTAAGTACTTTTCTTAACCAATTTAAACCACATCCATTTTTTAGGAAAATCATTTATATAATGACACATACCATATTTATATCCCCATTTCAAACTTCTCTGAGGTCTACATCTCTGACATCCTGACTACTCACTTCTCCATAGGTATCTCAGGTTTAATATGATCCAACAAACTCAGTATCTGCCTATTTAGGGGTGATCTATGTGGCTCAGTCAGTTAAGCAGCTGCCTTTGGCTCAGGTCATGTTCCCAGGCTCCTGGGATCGATCCCCACATTGGGCTCCCTGCTCAACGGAGACGCGGCTTCTCCCTTTCCCTCTGCCTGCTGCTCTGCCTCCTTGTATTTTCTGTCTCTCTGTCAAATAAATAAACAAAATCTTTTTTAAAAAGGAAGAAAAATTTGTTGGTCCTACTGGTACACTCTGAACGGGTAGTACATTTGTGAACATAATTTTATAAGTGAGAAACCAAGGATAACAAGAAAGCCTTAGATGTGATATTTTCTTGAATCTTAAGAGACATCCACCCATTAATGTCATTTACCTATAATTCCCATATATTTTTGAATTTCTAAAAACTGTAGCATATATTTGGAAAAGTGCATAATTAATGTGGGTGGGTTAATATTCCCAAATTGACCAAATTGCTGTTGAATTATGTCAACTATTTTTGTCTACATCTATTGAAATGTGTATAAAGTTTTATTTCTTCATATAATGAAAAAAAATTCATTCTTAAATGTTGTAAGCATCATGTGTTCCTAGAGTAATCCTGACTATAACATAATATATGAACCTTCTTATAGATTTCTGGAATTGATTTACCAATAATTAAAGATATTTACATTTATGCTCATGAAGGATATTGGTCTGCAGTTTTTTTGCTTATATTTTTGTCTCATTTGGTATCAAGATAACAAACATATAACGATTCATGGAAGTGTTCTTTTCTATTTTCTAGAAATTTCTGTGTAGAATTTTTTTTCCTCAAATGTTGGATAGCATACAACAATGAAACAATCTGGGCAGTGGTCTTCTTTATGGAAATTTCTTAAGTTAGGTATTTAAATTAAAAAAATATATATATAGTAGTAAATGTGTTATCATTTTTCTTTGGTGAGATGTGTGTCTTTTTAGGAATTTTCCCATATAAGTTGTCAAATTTATTGGTATAAAGTCATTTATAATATTACTTTTTAAAAATATCTCCATGATTGATAGTTGTAAGTCATCTTTATTTCCTGATTTGGAAACTCTTTTTTTTTATTTTATAAATTAACAAATTATAACTGCTCCAAGATTTTGAACTTAGTTTTTCATAATCTCGTATTTTCACCAGTTTGTTGATTTTTTGTTATTGCTCTGATATTGAAATGACTTGAAATTATATCTGCAAATACAATGATTCACTGTTATTCCTTCACCATTCTTATAAAATAGATGGCAAAGTTATAAAAAAATGATGTATTTTTTTCATACTCTATCTTCTCTACATTGATTTGAGTATCTGTACTCATCATATATTACATTTGCACATATCCAAGTGTGTGTTTCAAGATATATGAAGCTAGTTCATTGACCTATGAATCCATTTTTATTTCATTGCCATATGATCTAAATCATTAAATCTGAATATATTTCTCTTATTGACTGTCTTTCCTTTTTTTCTTATTTTTCTTATTCCTTCAAATTGTCTTCACATTTCTTTGTCTTTTCTTTTGCTTCCTAAATTAATTTTAGAATTATACTGTCAATTTTACACAAGGAAAAATTCCTGTTATGATTCTAAGTAGGTTTGAACTGAAAGAAAAAAAAAAGATTGAGGATTATTGACATTGCTTTAATTAGTTTTTTCATTTTTAAAAATATTTTATTTAATAAAGAGAGAGAGATAGCAAGAGAGAAAACAAGCACAGAGGAGAGGGAGAAGATGGTTTCCCACTGAGCAGGGAGCCAGATGGTGGGCTCAAACCCAGGACCCTGAGATCATGACTTGAGCCAAAATTAGGCAACTAACCCCCTGAGGCACCCAGGAACCCCAAATTATTTTTTTTCAGTTAAATCACTTGGATATCTCTAAAGAATAGCTAGTTTTTCTATATTAGAGGCATTCTTCTCTCTAATATTCTATTATAGCTTATCTTGCCTCATACAGATGGGTCTTAACACATTTACTAGGAATATATCATTGTATTTAATAGTAGCAGTTATACTTGTTCTAGTTTTCATAATTTTACCAAATATCTTGGTTTTTAGATTTGATTCTTGGAAATCCGATTTTAGATTCTATGCTTTTAACAATACTGGTTGTTGTAAACAATGTTGGGAGGACAAAATTAATCAGTTATTAAATTACCAAGTGTTATTATAAGAAGCAAATTTTACCCTATAGGACTGAATCATTGGGTAGAGTAGCCAGTAACCACATTTGCCTATTGAGCAATTAAAGTATAGTTGCTGTGATGGAGGAACAGAATTATTAATTTTAGTTTACATAAAATAAATTTAAAAACTGAAGTAATGTCAATTTTTTATTAATTAAGTAGTTTACTATTTTTCTAGAAATTCATTTCTTTTTAATTGCTGAATCATGTAAGATATCATTGTCCTATTATTGTGGACCTGCATCGTTTCCATTATTACATATAAACATATCACAAAATTAGTCAATGTGAACAAGTTCAGTTCACATGATTTTTTTCTATACAATGGTATATTACTATAATGTGTTGGTCTGCATATTTTATGAACATAACGTAAGTTATAGTGATACCTTTATAAATTATAATTGGCTATTACATGGAAATACATATTACTTTAGTTACAATATGTTTAAGTTATTATTTTTTTTAACAAAATAGACCAACTGTAGGATGCAGGCCAATTGCTGCTTATGAAACTATTAAAACTGTATGAAACTGTAAAAGATAAGAAAAGAAAAAAATGGAAGTAGGCAGTTATGAACTTTGGTACAGATGACAAATGAAATTGGCTGTAATAGAACTTTATGATTATCACTTAAAATTTGTAAATGCCTAACAAAGGGAAAATACTGACACTTTACCAAATATATAGCAAATTTGATAAAAGCTTCCTCCCAACAGATAAAAAGCATTGGCAAACTTACCTAAAATCAAAATTAAATATTCAACACATAATTTTAAACTAATTGTTAACAGGATCTATACCTGCAACTTTTGCCAGCTACAAAATGGTTTGAATTCTTGAATAAAAATGAAAGCATTCCTAGGTGGTGTATCAGTCATGGTTCAACAAAATAAAGAGAAGAGGATATATATATATATATATATATATATATATATATATATACACACAAATATGTATATATATATAGAGAGAGAGAGAGACACTATAGATATACAGTGTGCTTGTGTGCTTGTGTGTGTATAGACAGATATATACATACATAGATACATAGATACAGAGAGAGAATAAGAATAGGAGACCATGAGATTGATTGAGAGATAAGAGAAAAAAGGAAAAGAACTTCCTTATGCAACTGTGAGAGCTGTCTGAACAAGTCCAAATCCAAACGGCAGACCAATCAAGAGGAAAAGACCAGCAGACTGGAACTTATAGACAGTTACTGGTCCAGGTAAAAGTTGCTGTCTACAGGTATAATTTCTTTCTCTTTATCTGTTCTTCTCTGTCTCTCTTAGGAAAACTTCAAACATTTTTTTAAGGTCTTCAAACTAATTGATTCAGGCCCAGAAAGATTAACTAGGATAACTTCCCTTAAAGTTAACTGATCAGTGACATTAATTACATCACATCTGCAAAATGTCTCCACAGGGACAACCAGATTCATGTTTGTTTGAATAGCTGGGGGCTTAGCTTACCTAACCTGTGACATATAAAAAGACCATCATCTCTACAAATACAGAGACAGTAAAAAAAAAAAAAATGCTATTTCAGTTATGAAAATTTTGTTGGAAAAGTAGACTAACTTTTTAAAAGTAAAATACCTTCAATAAGCCACCAAACTATTCTTCACAGAATTAGTTTTCTAATAGTTTCAAAATCCAACAAATTCCCAATATGAAAAAGAGTAAGTTTTTTTTCCCCCACAAAAAAAGGCAAATAAAAAACCACACATTCCCACCCTGAAGAACTTTGTAATCTTGTAAAAAGAGATACAGAATGAAACACAGACACACAGACACCCAAACACACACAAATTTAGGAGAACTAAAAGTCATGTCTCCTGACAATGAAATACTCTTTGAAAACTAGTAACTTAAAAGAAAACCCGATACCTCACATATATGCCTTTGTTTTTAAAGCTCAGATTTTTTTTTAAGAGGTTGGTCTGTTCTCTCAAGAACAGTTTGGTTACAAAATAAACAGCCTAATTAAACCCTCACTGTATGTATGCTTTACTAATGTGGTACCATTTCATAAAAGCAGATGCCTTTCTGAAGAAAGAAAACACAATTAAGGACAGACCTTCTAACCGAAAGGCATAAAACTATGGAGACAATATTGTACTTGCAAAAACAAAATTGTACTTGTAAATACACATGGGGCCATAAAATGAGGTTTTAACACAGTGGGGATTAAGTAGGAGCACAGTATGAATTGGCACTCTCCTTGTTTGCTTCTAAAAATGCCTGCTAGTGTGTCAAAATGTCATTAGACGTGAGGTTTCAAGGGTTGCATTCTTACAAATGACCGATCCCAAAGATTAACTATAACTCCTCCTTTTAAAATGTCTTATATATTTTAGGAAAAAAATATATTATATATGTAAAGGTTATATGAAGCCAGTGAAGAATTTAAAACAACATATTAACAAAGTAAAAATTTGATAATAAAACACTCCTTTTAATACTCTTAATAACCTCCCTACTCCCTGGGTGTCTGAAAAATTTCCCCTTAGTTTTCTTTTTACTTAAATAATTTATGAATGTTTCTCTGGATCACATTGTGTAATTTACCTTGTTTTGAACACTTTATGTGTCAAATCATATTAGACATATTCTTTTTACTCAAATTTATATTTATGAGATTCATTTAATGTTCTCACAGATAGCTGTTATTTCATTCAGTCTCTTATAGTATTCCATTGTACAATCACATCACAGTTTATTAATTTTGTCACTGTTGAACATTAAGATTTGCTGATGAATTTCATTGGCATTCCTTGCCACTTCAGTTTAAATACGGTATTTTAATGGTTTTTTAATCTAACTTATTTTGTTTTCCCTGTATTTTGAGCTATAATTAATAAGGTTATTTTCTCAGACTCCTATTTTTTATAAATTAATAAATAATCATACCATATGGTAGTTATAAAAAATTAGATGTGTGGTTCAAAATAGGATATACCGAGTAGCTCATACCCAGTTAACTCATAACTTCTCACTAGAAAAAAAATGCTTAAAATAATCCTGAAATCTAGATTCAAAAATTAATAGCAAAATCTAGGGGAAACTCCAAAAGCAAGATGGAGAACATTCTACAAATGTTCAATTTTTAAAATACCCTAAATTTGATTCATGAATAAGGTGATCTGGAATAAAAAAAATTCATGTTTTCTTAAATTCTTTCCCTCTTAGAGAGAGAGAACAAGTGATTGTATCCATGTAACAATGGAGTGTCCCATATTTGTATCTATGCAAATTTGACCAGTCCAGTGGCTGACAATACTTGTTTCTCTTGTTTTGCAAACACAGAGTATGTGCAAAATTACTCACATAAAGTAGTTCATTTAAAAAATTCTATTAAGCATAAATTGCAATATAGTATTAATTAGAAATTAGTGAATTTCTTAGAATTTATTATCTCCACAGATGTCTTTATCATATATGAAGAAATTTCTTGTCTTTCAAGGTAGTACTGATAACTATCTCCCCAAGGAACAGAGAACCTATCACAGAAATGAAAATCTTAAAACAACACCAACAATTAAAATATCAGATGGCGGAGGATCCACTTCTAGGATGAGAAGGTCCCTGGACCCAAATTCTAGTGAAAAAGATGTACTTGGCAAAAATTACTTAAAAAAAAAGTCTATGAAAATTGTCCTAGAGGCGGATAACAAATGAATAAACATTTATTCAAGATAATCTAGTAAATCTTGTTAAGAACAGTGAGATCTGTGGCACTGGAGCTAGGAGTTGCCCCCACTTACCCTCTCCCCTACCAACCAGGGGAACAGAAGCTCCATTCCGATCAAAGATTTCCAAGAAGATGGGGTTACAATCTCCCCAGCAACAATCTATGCTATGGTAGCTCCCTGGGAGGGACCAGTTTTAATATTTCTCATTACCCTTCATTCTGGGTTACAGAATCTACATTCCAGGTAATTAAAATTGAGAGGTAGGAAAGAGTTCAAAATAGGATATATCAAATAGCTCACACTCGGTTAACTCGTAACTTCTCACCAGAAAAAAAAAAAAATGCTTAAAATAATGCTGAAATCTAGATTTCATCTATCATTCACGCATAATGTGAAGCTTTACTTCAGGCATAGCAAGCCAAGAATACTGAGACCTTGATTGCCCTCAGCTTAGTTCATTCATAGGGCAGAAGTCCCAAGTTTTGGAAAAGCAATCTAAGAAGACCAGAGGCTACTACTCACACCAGCATCCTGATTATCAAGTAGAGATGTCTGTATGAGAGAAGCAAACCACCACTGACATACCCAACTCCAGAGCCATGACTCCAAGAGATTTGGCCCAGGAAGAGAGGCAAACTGACTTTAAGTAGAACAAATTGTAGGAAATCTAAATCCAAAAGTACCTTCAGAAACAATGGAGTTGCTGGTGGTTAAGTAATTAATAAGATGCTGTTAGTTCAATGAAAGCAAGGAGCTAAATTAGGCTATCAGTTTAGCAGGGAGACTACCCAAACAGATAGCCAAAAAGAGCTATACAGAAAATACATACATATATAAATATATATATATATGTGTATATGTGTATGTATATACATGTGTGCAAAAGTTAATATATATAAAATCACACACACAAAATATTATTCAGCCATATAAAAGAAAGAATTCTGATTTTTTGACAACATGGATGGACCATAGGCACATTATGCTAAGTGAAGTAAGTCAAGGACAAACGCTGTATGTTCTCACACTGGGATCTGAAAAAAACTAAACCCATGGAAATAAAGTGTAGAACATGGTTGCCAGAGCCTGGGGATTGGGGAAATGGGAGATGTTGGTTAACAGGTACAAAATTCTAACTATAAGATGAATAGATTATGGGTATCTAATGTACAGCATAGTGACTATAATTAATAGTACTGTATTAAATATTTGAAAGTTGTTGAGAGTAGATCTTAAATGTTATTACCACAAAGACACACACACATAGATGGTAATATGTGAGGTGACTAACCTTATTGTGATAATCACATCCCAGTATATTCATGTATCTAATTGTCATAGTGTACGGCTTAAGCTTACATATGTTATGTACCAATATCTCAATAAAAGTGGGAGAGGAAAGAAGAGCTATCCTAAAGTCAGAGACTGGATTAAAAAACTTCCAAGAAGTCTGAATTAATTGGTTAAGACTGTTTAAATAAATAAATAAAACGATTAGGTGAATTCAGTGGAATCAAGTAGCTAAGTACCATGCCAATAGAGGCATAGTATTTAACAGAAAGATAAAGAAAACACACATCAAAACTGATAAAATCATTGGAATCCCAGTGACTATATGTAGGTCTAAAGACAGATATCAAAAGCCTCAAAATTCCAGGAATGTAGACTTAACATAAAAAGTCCAGCCAAGTCACTAGGCAAATGAACAAGCAAACAATAAAACAACAACAAAACACTGGGGTGTGTGTTTCAGTATCCAGAGTTGCCACAGTATCTCATAAAATAATAAATATGAAGAGACAGACATTATTTTTAAAATGGAAATTAGAAGTTGGAAAAAGTACACTGAAATGAAGTACATGAAATGTAATTTCAACTAGAGGAGATAAAAGGTAGATTTAAACTGGCAAAAGAAGCAATCAGCAAACCTGATGACAGATCAATAGAGATTACCCAATCTAAAGAGAAAACAGAAAAAGAATGAGGAAAAACAAACAGTGCTCCAGAGAAATGTTTGACATTGTAAATACACCTACATACTGGAAATACCAAAAAGGGAAGGGGAAAAGAAAATGTGTGCAAAAATAATGGTTGAGGGTCACGTGAGTGGCACAACTGATTAAGTGTCTGACTCTTAGTTTCAGTTTAGGTCATAATCTCAGGGGTATTAGCTCAAGCCCCATACTGGAATCCACACTGAGCAGAGAGTCTCCCTCTGCCTCTGACCCTCCTGCTCATACATGCTCTCTCTCTCAAATAAATAAATCCTTAAAAAATAATAATGCCTGAAATCTTCTCCAATTTGATGAAAAATATTAATCTACCCATCAAAGATGATCAACAAACTCTGAGTAGAATAAATGCCAAGAAATCCTTGCTGGGCACACCACAGTAAAAAATGTTGAAAATCAAAAGTCAAAGTGAAAATTGTGAAAGTAGCAAGAGGAAAACAACTCTTCTAGCACAAGAGGACTTGAGTAAGATTAAGATCTGACTTCTCTTCAGGAAAAACAAAAGTGAGAAAAGCTGCTGAAAATTTTTAAAAACTTGTCATCTATAAACCATGTTCAACAAAACCATCTTTCAAAACTGAAAATGAAGCAAACACACCACATAAACAAACAAACAAAAAAAAACTGATAAAATTTGTTGCTAACAGACTTACTTGCTAAAGTATTTAAATAAATACTTAAGACTGAAAGTTCATGACTTCAGACAGTAACTTGAAACAATATACACACAAGAAGAAAGTTCACCAAAAAGAGTAATTATGTAATAATGAAGGATAATATAAATGCCTATTTTTTTCTTATTTCTTCTCTGACATGAGTTAAACACACACACACACACACACACACGCATAAACAAACAAAAGCAAAATTAGTCCTATAAGCACAGAGAACACACTGATAGTTGCCAAATGGGATAGGGGTGGGAAAGTGGGCAAAATGGGTGAAAGGGAAAGGGAATTACAGGCTTCAAGTTATGGAATGAATAAATCACACAAATAAAAGGCACAAAATAAGGAATATAGTCAATGATACTGTAATAGTGATGTAGCAGGATAAATGAAAGATACACACACAAATAAATAATAAATTAAAAAGTAACTGCAGGGGAGGAGTCAAGATGGTGGAGGAGTAGCAGGCTAAGATGACATCAGGTCACAGGAGTTCAGTTAGATAGTTATCAAACCTTTCCAAACACCTAAAAATCCAACTGGAGATTGAAGAGAAGAGCAGCAATTCTAGAAACAGAAAATCAACCACTTTCTGAAAGGTAGGACCTGCAAAGAAGTGAATCCAAAGCGAAGGGAAGATAGACTGTGGGGGGAAGGGCCAGCTCCTGGCAAGCCATGGAGCAACGGAGCACAAAATCAGGACTTTTAAAAGTCTGCTCCATTGAGGGCGCCTGGGTGGCTCAGTGGGTTAAGCCGCTGCCTTCGGCTCAGGTCATGATCTCAGAGTCCTGGGATCGAGTGCCACATCGGGCTCTCTGCTGAGCAGAGAGCCTGCTTCCCTCTCTCTCTCTCTGCCTGCCTCTCCATCTACTTGTGATTTCTCTCTGTCAAATAAATAAATAAAATCTTTAAAAAAAAAAAAGTCTGCTCCATTGAGGGACATCACTCCAGAGGCTAAGGGGGGTGGAGCCCTTGCGGAGACAGTGTGGTCTCAGGACCCATGGGGTCACAGAAGGATCGTGGGTTTCTGAGTATAGTAGAACTTGCAGGTATTAGAGCAGAGAAGCCAGCTACAGAGATGGAGCCAAGGAGGGAACTCTCAGATCAGGGTTACCTTAAACCATGATCCATGGCACATTCAGACCACAGCTCTTTGAGCAGGGACCCTACAAGTGGCAGATTGGAGAGACTCATCTTCCTTCTCTGGAGGCAGGAATCTGCTGAGTTTGGAGGCTCCAAACAGGACCGTGTGACAAAGACAGAAATGCTCGGTCACAGGCCAGGTGAGCTCAGAGTGCAGCTGGAGACCAGGGAGATAGGAGTGATTGAGTGCTTTTCTCTGAGGGCACACTAAGGAGTGGGGACCCCGAGCTCTCAGCCCCTTTGGGCTGGATATTGGGAGGCCACCTTTTCATTCCCAACCTCCAAAGCTCTACGGAAAGCATTCAGTGAACAAAAGCTCAGAGAGCAAACCTGAGCAGATTACTTAACCAGGCCCCTGGCAAGGGGGGTGCAATTCCACTTTGAGCAAAGACAGTTGAAA
Source organism: Mustela nivalis (assembly GCF_964662115.1). Classification (NCBI taxonomy): domain Eukaryota; kingdom Metazoa; phylum Chordata; class Mammalia; order Carnivora; family Mustelidae; genus Mustela; species Mustela nivalis. The sequence continues at coordinate 54,322,466 of NC_139032.1, forward strand.
ATCAGTACAACAGGCCCCCCACCCCAGAAGATCAGCAAGAACATCCAGCCAAGACCAAGCTCACTAATCAAGGAGAGCAGCGGAATTTCAGAGGAGGGGAAAGCAAAGCATGGAATTCATGGCTTTCTCCCCATAATACTTTAGTCTTGCAAAGTTGATTAAAATTTTTTTATTCTTTTTCTTCTATTTTTTTTAACTTTTACTCTTCCTCTTCTAACATTTTTTAAACTAGTCTATTGTAACAATACGTTTTGTAAAAAAAATCTTGATGAACCTCCATTATTATAGTCATATTTTATCCTTCATTGTATCTAATGTTATCTTTTGTATACATATAGGGTATTTTCTTTTAAAAACTTTTGTGTTACAACTTCTAATAGATCAAAATATACCCTAAATCTAGCACAGGGCTTTGTTCTAGTCTCCAGGCTGAGCAAATTCTCTCCTTTCTTTTTCTTTCTTTCCCCAACCAACTTATCTTATCAAGTCCTTTTTAAGAATTTTTTATAAATTTTTCATCTTTACAGTCATATTCCATCCCTTCATCATGTTTATACTTATTTGTGTGTGTGTATGTATATATATATATATATATATATATATCTTTTTCTTTCTTTAAAATTTTGGGAGGTAGTTTCTTCTAAGAAACAAAAATATACCAAAAATCAAGTGGGTGGCTCTGTTCTATTCACAAGTATATATATATTGAACTTCTTTTTACCCCCTTTCCTCTCCCCATGATCCCCCTTTCCTCTCCCCATGATTTGGGGTCTCTTCTGATTTGGTTAACACACATTTTTATGGGGTCCCAGAACCCTTTTAGTATTGTATTCTCTAATTCATGTATTATTATCTAGATAACATGACAAGGCTGAAAAACTCACCACAAAACAGCAATAACAACAACAACAACAACAGGAAGAACCAAAGGCTAGGGACCTAATCAATACAGCAACTGGTAATATGTCAGATCTAGAGTTCAGAATAATGATTCTCAAGATGCAAGCTGGGCTCAAAAAAGGCATGGAAAATATTAGAGAAATGCTGTCTGGAAAAATAAAAGCCCTTTCTGGAGAAATAAAAGAACCAAAATCTAACCAAGCTGAAATTTAAAAAGTTATTAATGAGGTGCAATAAAAAATGGAGGTTCTTACTGCTAGGATAACTGAGGCAGAAGAGAGAATTAGTGATATAAAAAACCAAATGTCAGAGAATAAAGAAACTTTAAAAAGAGAGACAAACAAATACTGGACCATGAGGCGAGAATTCAACAGATAAGTGATACCATAAGACAAAACAATATTAGAATAATCGGGATTCCAGAAGAAGAAAGAGAGAGGGGATAGAAGGTATACTGGAGCAAATTATTGTAGAGAATTTCCCTAATATGGCAAGGGAGCAACCACCAAAACCCAGGAGGCACAGACAACCCCCAATGGGGGTCAAAACCAATAAGAATAGGTCCACAGCCCGTCATCTAATAGTAAAACTTACAAGTCTTAGTGACAAAGAGAAAATCCTGAAAGCAGCTCAGGAAACAAAAAGTCTATAACATACAATGTTAAATATATTAGATTGGCAGCAAACTTATCCACAGAGACCTGGCAGGCCAGAAAGGACTGGCATGATACATTTAGAGCACTAAATGAGAAAAATATGCAGCCAAGAATTCTATATCCATTTAGGCTATCACTGAAAATAAAAGGAGAGATAAAAAGCTTCCAGGACAAACAAAAATGAACAGAATTTTCAAATAACAAACCAGCTCTATAGGAATTATTGAAAGGGGTCCTCTAAGCAAAGAGAGACCCTAAAAGTAGAAGACCAGAAAGGAATGGAGACAATATACAGTAACACTCACCTTACAGGCAATACAATGACTCTAAATTCATATTTCTCAATAGTTACTCTGAATGTAAATGAATTATATGCCCCAGTCAAAAGACACAGGTTATCAGAATGGATTAAAAAAAAAATCAATATGCTATCTACAAGAAACTCATTTTAGACCCAAGACACCTCCAAATTTACAGTGAGGGGGCAGAAAACAATTTACCATGCTAATGGATATCAAAAGAATTCTTATATCAGATCAATTAGAGATCAAAGACTATAATAAGAGATCAGGAAGGACACTATATAATACTCAAAGGGTCTGTCCAACAAGAAGATCTAACAATTTTAAATATCTTTGCACCTAACATGGGAACAGCCAACTATATAAACCAATTAATAATAAAATCAAAGAAACACATTGACAATAATACAATAATAGTAGGGGAATTTAACACCCCCTCATTTTAAGTGGACAGATTATACAAGTGAAATATCAACAAGGAAATAAAGGTCTTAAATGACACAACGGACCAGGTGGACATCACAGATATATTCAGAATATTCCATCCCAGAGCAACAGAATACATATTCTTCTCTAGTGCATATGGAACATACTCCAGAATAGATCACATCCTGGGTCACAAATCAGGTCTCAACTGGTACCATAAGATAGGGATCATTCCCTGCATATTTTCAGACCACAATGCTCTGAAGCCAGAACACAATCACAAGAGGAAAGTTGGAAAGAACCCAAATACATGGAGGCTAAAAAGCATCCTACTAAATAATGAATGAGTCAATCAGGAAAGTAAAGAAGAATTGAAAAAACTCATGGAAACAAATGATAGTGAAAACACAACTGTTCAAATCTGTGGAACACAGCCAAGTCAGTTCTGAGAGGGAAATATATAGCAATACAAGCCTTTCTTAAGAAACAAAAAAGGTCTCAAATACACAACCTAACCCTCCACATAAAAAAGACCTGGAGAAAGAACAGCAAAGAAAGCCTAAACCCAGCAGGAAAAGAGAAATAATAAAGATCATAGCAGAAATCAATGAAATAGAAACCAGAAGAACAGTAGAACAGATCAATAAAACTAGGATCTGGTTCTTTGAAAGAATTAATAAGATTGACAAACCCCTGGCCAGACTTATCGAAAGGAAAAAAGAAAGGACCCAAATTAATAAAATCATGAATGGAAGAGGAGAGATCACAACCAACACCAAAGAAATACAAACAATTATAAGAACATATTATGAGCAACAACATGCCAGGAAATTGGATAATCTGGAAGAAATGGATGCATTCCTAGAGACATATAAATTACCAAAACTAAACCAGGAAGAAACCGAAAACCTGAACAGACCCATAACCAGGAAGGAAATTGAAGCAGTCATCAAAAATCTCCCAAGAAACAGGAGCCCTGGGCTAGACGGCTTCCCTGGGGAATTCTACCAAACATTTAAAGAATAATTAATTCTTATTCTCCTGAAACTGTTTCAAAAAATAGAAATGGACAGAAAACTTCCAAACTCATTTTATGAGGCCAGCATCACCTTGATCCCAAAATCAGACAAGGACCCCATTAAAAAAGAGAATTACAGAGCAATATCCTTGATGAACACAGATGTGAAAATTCTCATCAAAATACTAGCCAATAGGCTCCGACAGTACATTAAAAGGATTATTCACCACACCAAGTGGGATTTATTCCAGAGCTGCAGGGTTAGTTCGACAACTGCAAATCAATGTGAAACAATACATTAATCAAAAAAAGAATAAGAACCATATGATATTCTCAATAGATGCTGAAAAAGCATTTGACAAAGTACAGCCTCCTTTCTTAATCAAAACTCTTCACAGTGTAGACATAAAGGGTACATAACTCAATACCATCAAAGCCATCTATAAAAACCCCATGGTGAGTATCATTCTCAGTGGGGAAAAACTGAGAGCTTTCCCTAAGGTCTGGAACATGGAAGGGCCGTCTACTATCACAACTGCTATTCAACATAGTACTAGAAGTCCTAGCCTCAGCAATCAGACAACAAAAGAAATAAAAGGCACCTGAATTGGCAAAGAAGTCAAACTCTCACTCTTTGCTGATGATATACTTTTTGTGAACACACAAAAGGCTCCATTCCGAATCTACAAGAACTCACACAGGAATTCGGTAAAGTGTCAGGATATAAAATCAATGCACAGAAATCAGTTCCATTTCTATATACCAACAGCAAGACAAAAGAAAGAGAAATTAGGGAGTCAATCCCATTTATAATTGCACCCAAACCATAAGATACCCAGGAATAAAACTAACCAAAGAGGCAAAGAATTTGTACTCAGAAAACTACAGAATATTCTTGAAAGAAATTGAGGATGACACAAAGAAATGGAGAAATTTTCCATGCTCATGTGTTGAAAGAACAAATATTGTGAAAATGTCTACCCTATCTAAAGCAATCTACATGTATAATGCAATCCCTATCAAAATACCATCAATTCTTTTCAATGAAATAGAACAAATAATCCTAAAGTTTATATGGAAACAGAAAAAAGCCTGACTAGCCAGAAGAATATTGAAAAAGAAAGCCAAAGTTGATGGCATCATAATTCCGGACTTCAAGCTCTATTACAAAGCTGTCATCATCAAGACAGTATGGTACTGTAGTTCCTCGAGTACAGATCTTTTACCTCTTTGGTTAGGTTTATTCCCAGGTATCTTATGGTTCTTGGTGCTATAGTAAATGGAATCGATTCTCTAATTTCCCTTTCTGTATTTTCATTGTTACTGTATAAGAAAGCCACTGATTTCTGCACATTGACTTTGTATCCTGCCACGTTGCTGAATTGTTGTATGAGTTCTAGTAGTTTGGGGGTAGAGTCTTTTGGTTTTCCATATAAAGAATCATGTCATCTGTGAAGAGAGAGAGTTTGACTTCTTCATTGCCAATTTGGATACCTTTTATTTCTCTTTGTTGTCTGATTGCTGTCACTAGGACTTCTAATACTATGTTGAACAAGAGTGGTGAGAGTGGGCATCCTTGTCTTGTTCCTGATCTCAACGGGAAGGCTGCAAGCTTTTTCCCATTGAGGGTGATATTTGCTGTGGGTCTTTCATAGATTTGATGAGGTTTAGGAATGTTCCCTCTATCCCTATACTTTGAAGTGTTTTAATGAGGAATGGATGCTGGATTTTGTCAAATGCTTTTTCTGCATCAATTGAGAGGACCATGTGGTTCTTCTCTCTTCTCTTATTAATTTGTTGTATCACACTGATTGATTTGTGAATGTTGAACCATCCTTGTAGCCCAGGGATGAATCCACTTGATCATGGTGGATAATCTTTTTAATGTGCTGTTGGATCCTGTTGGCTAGGATCTTGTTGAGAATCTTAGCATCCATATTCATCAGTGATATTGGTCTGAAATTCTCCTTTTTGGTAGGGTCTTTGCCTGGTTTGGGGATCAGGGTAATGCTGGCTTCATAGAAAGAGTCTGGAAGTTTTCCTTCTGCTTCAATTTTTTGAAACAGCTTTAGGAGAATAGGTGTTATTTCTTCTTTAAAAGTTTGGTAGAATTCCCCAGGGAATCCGTCAGGTCCTGGGCTCTTGTTTTTTGGGAGATTTTTGATCACTGCTTCATTCTCATTCTTAGATATCAGTCTATTCAGGTTGTCGATTTCTTCCTGGTTCAATTTTGGTAAGTTTATATTTTTCCAGGAATGCATCCATTTCATCTAGGTTACTAAGCTTACTGGCATATAACTGTTGATAATAACTTCTGATGATTGTTTCTACTTCCTTGGTGTTCGTTGTGCTCTCTCCCTTTTCATTCATAATTTTATGAATTTGGGCTTTCTCTCTTTTCTTTTGGATTAGTGTGGCCAATGGTTTATTGATCTTATTAATTCTTTCAAAAAACCAGCTTCTAGTTTCATTGATACATTCTACTATATCTCTGCTTTCTACCTCATTGATTTCAGCTCTAATCTTGATGATTTCCCTTCTTATGTGTGGAGTTGGTTTGATTTGTTGTTGATTCTCCAGTTCTTTAAGGTGTAGAGACAGCTGGTGTATTCTGGATTTTTAAAATTTTTTGATGGAGGCTTGGATGGCTATGTATTTCCCCCTTAGGACAGCCTTTGCTGTATCCCATAGGTTTTGGACCGAAGTGTCTTCCTTATCATTGGTTTCCATGAATTGTTTCAGTTCCTCTTTGATCTCCTGATTAATCCAAGCATTCTTAAGCAAGGTGGTCTTTAGCTTCCAGGTGTTTGAGTTCCTTCGGAACTTTTCCTTATGATTGAGCTCCAGTTTCAAAGCATTGTGATCTGAGAATATGCAGGGAATAATCTCAGTCTTTTGGTATCAGTTGAGTCCTGATTTGTGACCCGGTATATGGTCTATTCTGGTGAAGGTTCCATGTGCACTTGAAAAGAATGAGTATTCTATTGTTTTAGGGTGGAATGTTCTGTATATATCTATGAGGTCCATCTGTTCCAATGTGTCATTCAATGCTCTTGTTTCTTTATTGATTTTCTGCTTCGATGATCTGTCTATTTCTGAGAGAGGCATGTTAAGATCTCCTACGATTAGTGTATTCATATCAATATGACTCTTTATCTTGATTAACAATTTTCTTAAGTAATTGGCTGCTCCCATATTGGGAGCATACATATTTACAATTGTTAGATCATCTTGGTGGATAGTCCCTTTAAGGATTATGTAGTGTCCTTCTGTATCTCTGACTACAGTCTTTATTTGAAGTCTAATTTATCTGATATGAGATTTACCCCAAAGATACAGATGTCGTGAAAAGAAGGGCCATCTGTACCCCAATGTTTATAGCAGCAGTGGCCACGGTCGCCAAACTATGGAAAGAACCAAGATGCCCTTCATTGGACGAATGGATAAGGAAGATATGGTCCATATACACTATGGAGTATTATGCCTCCATCAGAAAGGATGAATACCCAACTTTTGTAGCAACATGGATGGGACTGGAAGAGATTATGCTGAGTGAAATCAGTCAAGCAGAGAGAGTCAATTATCATATGGTTTTACTTATTTGTGGAGCATAACAAATATCTTGGAGGACAAGGGGTGTTAGAGAGGAGAAGGGAGTTGGGGTAAATTGGAAGGGGAGGTGAATCATGAGAGACTATGGACTCTGAAAAACAATCTGAGGGGTTTGAACTGGTGGGGGGGGGTGGGAGGTTGGGGTACCAGGTGGTGGGTATTATAGAGGGCATGGATTGCATGGAGCACTGGGTGTGGTGAAAAAATAATGAATACTGTTTTTCTAAAAATAAATAAATTGAAAAAATTAACAAAAAAAGATAGTATGGTACTGGCACAAAAACAGACACACAGATCAGTAGAACAGAATAGAGAGCCCAGAAATAGACCCTCAACTCTATGGCCAAGTAATTGTCAACAAAGCAGGAAAGAATGTCCAATGGATAAAGGACAGTCTCTTCAACAAATGGTGTTGGGAAAATTGGCCAGCCACATGCAGGAAAATTGAACTGGACCATTTCTTAAGACCACACACAAAAATAAACTCACAATGGGTGAAGGACCTCAATGTGAGAAAAGAATCCATCAAAATCCTTGAGGAGAACACAGGCAGCAACCTCTTCGACCTCAGTCACAGCAATTTCTTCCCAGAAACATCACCAAAGGCAAGGGAAGCATGGGCAAAAATGAACTATTGGAACTTCATCAAGATCAAAAGCTTTGCACAGCAAAGGAAAAAGTCAAGAAAACGAAAAGACAACTGACAGAATGGGAGAAGATATTTGCAAATGACATATCAGATAAAGGGTGAGAATCCAAAATCTATAAAGAACTTATGAAACTCAACACCCAAAGAAAAAAGAATCCAATCAAGAAATGGGCAGAGGACATGAACAGACATTTCTGCAAAGAAGACATCCAGATGGCCAACAGCCACATGAAAATGTGCTCCACATCACTAGCAATCAGGGAAATACAAATTAAAACCACAGTGAGACACCACCTCCCACTAGTCAGAATGGCTAAAATTAAAAAGTTAGGAAATGACAGATGCTGGTAAGAATATAGAGAAAAGGGAACACTGCTGCTGGGAATGCAAGCTGGTACAACCCCTCTGGAAAACAGCATGGAGATTCCTCAAAAAGTTGAAAATACACCTACCCTACGACCTAGCAATTGCACTACTGCGTATTTATGCTAAAAATACAAATGCAGTGATCTGAAGGGATATGTGCATCCAAATGTTTTTAGGAGCAATGTCCATAATAGCCATATAGCCATACTATGGAAAGAACCTAGATGTCTATCAACAGATGAATGGATAAAAATAATGTGATATATATATATATATATATATATATATATATATATATATATATATTATCTTGTCTTTGCAACAACATGGGTGGAACTAGAGGGTATTATGCTGAGCAAAACAAGTCAACCAGAGAAAGACAATTATCATATGATCTCCCTGATATGAAGAATTTGGGAGGCAACATGGGGGGCTAGGGGGTTGGGGAGGAAAAACTGAAACAAGATGGGTCAGGAAGGAGACAAACCATAAGAGACTCTTAATCTCACAAAACAAACTGAGAGCTGTCGGGGGGAGGGGGTTAGGGAGAGGGTGGTTGGGTTATGGACATTGGGGAGGGTATGTGCTATGGTGAATGCTGTGAAGTGTGTAAACCTAGCGATTCATAGACCTGTACCCCTGGGGCTAATAATACATTATATGTTAATAAAAATAATTTTTAAAAAAAGTAATTGCATAATATTATGTATAATAATTATATGTTATATTATATATAATACAATTATATATCATATTTTATTACAATTAGATATTTTTATATCATATATTTATATATAATATATATAACACAACATATATTATATATAATATATAATATATATTTTAATATATATGTAATATATATTAAAATATATATTACAGATAATATATATGTAATATATATTAAAATATATATTATATGTTATATATTATAAGTTATATAATATAAGAATATGTTATATGATATAACATATTATGTTAATATAACATATATATAATGTTAATATAATATATTAACATATATAATATGTTATATAATATATATTATATTATGTTATATATAATACAATATAACACATATATTATATAATATATATTATATTAAATACGATTATATATAATATAACAGAAATGTTATATATTTGATAATAATATCACAAAGGATATGGGTAGGGCAAAGTCATCTTGGAATTAGAAAATATCAAAATATAATAACTTAAATCAATAGGAACATATTAAAAACCCAGTAAATAAAATTGTATACTTGCTTTCCTTTTTTATCTCAGCTTTTTAAAAAAGACATATTATATAAATTAATATAAAAAAGTATGCTTATATTTTTAGCATACAGGTGTATAATGTATATTACATTACTCATATAAAAACAGGGAAGAGGCAAAATAGCTATGTAAGAATAATACTTCTCTATCTAGATGGAATTAAGTTAGTATAAATCTCAATGAAGTAGATTATAAAGTAAGATGTATATGCTAAGCCATTGAACAATCACAAAAAAAATAGCTTAAAAAACAGACTGAAGAGTGCTTGGGTGGCTCAATCAGTTGAGCTCTGACTCTAGGTCTTGGCTTAGGTCATGGTTATGAGATCAAGTTCCATGTGGGGTTCCAGGCTCAGCAGGGAGCCTGCTTGAGATTCTCTCCCTCTTCTGCTCCTCATCCATCTCTAAAAATAAATAAATCTTTAAAACAAATAGACTATATCCATACCACCTCTTCTTTAGCAGTTCATCTATTGATGGACACTTGGGTTGCTTCCATATCTTGGCTATTGTAAATAATGTAGCAATAAATATAATGGTGCATATATCTTTCTGAAATAACTTTTTTTTTCTCATTCATAGTAAAACTTTATTGAACAGAAAATCCAGCAAAGGTTTTCACCTGTGCAAATTTCCCCTTGGTTTAAAGTAAAGCACTGCATTTTTGAAATAGCTTTTTTGTTTGTTTTCTTTGAGTGAATATACAGTAATAGAATTATTGGATTATGTGATGTTTCTATTTTTAATTATTTGAGGAAGCTCCATACGGTTTTTCACAATGTTGCAGCAAATTATACTTCCACCAATAGATCACGAGTGTTCCTTCTTAACTATTAATGCTTGTTAGTTCTTGTCTTTTTGATACTAGATAATCTTACAGGGTGTGAGGTAATATGTCTTTACCATTTTTATTTGCATTTTCCTGACGATGAGTGATACTAAGCATCTTTTTTTTCCTATTGTTATTTTTTTCAATTAATTTATTTTCAGAAAAACAGTATTCATTATTTTTTCACCACTCCCAGTGCTCCATGCAATCCGTGCCCTCTATAATACCCACCTGGTATGTATATGTAATGGAATATTACTCAGCCATAAAAAAGAATGTAATCTTGCCATTTGCAAAAACAGAGTTGAATATAATACTAAGTGAACTAAGTCAGATGGAGAAAGATAAATACCACAAGATTTCACTTATATGTATAATCTAAAAAATAAAACAAATAAAGAAACTCATAAATAGAGAATAAATTGATGGCTGCCTTGGGGGAGGTGGCTGGGAAAATAGGTGAAGGGGGATTAAGAGGCACAAACTTCCAATTATAAAATAAATAGGTACAGCATAGGAAATGTGATTTGTAATATTACAATAACTTTGTATGATGATAGATGGCATCATACAAAGTTTATCATAGTAAATATTTCATAATGTATGCAATTGTCAAATCACTGTATTTTACACCTAAAGCTAATATATGTCAACTATTCTTTGATTAAAAATATATATATAATATTTAAAAAAACAACAAATAGACTGAATAATATCCTTCACAAAGTCAAATGTTACACTAGAAAATATTTAGTTAATGGAAAACAAAGAAGTAAAGGAGGAACAGCGAGACATATGGAAAATAAAATTAAAATGGCAGACATCAATCTAATATCAGTAGGATTATTAAATGTGGATGGTTTAAACAATATAATCAAAATGCAGAGTTTGTCAGAGAGGCTTAAAAACAAGACCCAGCTCTATTTAGTCTGCAGGAGACACAATTTAAATGGAATGTTATAAACTATAAAGAATGGGAAAAAATAAAACATGAAACAGCAAACATAAGAAAAGATCAAATGGTTCTACTACTAGACAAAACAGACTTTAAGATAAAAACTGCTAGTAGTAATTGAAATACTCTTCAAATAATGGATAGAGCAACCAGTCAGCAGATTAAAATGGAAACAGAGAACTTAAAACATCACAAGACAAGTAGACCTAACAAAAATCCACAAAGCACACTGCCTGAAACAGCAGAGTACATTCTTCTCCTATATGTAAAGGAACATTCTATAGTATACACCATAAGCTAGGCCATTAAATAATACTTAATTTGTAATTATTAAAATCATGAAATTATTTTCTGTGAACAATAACTGAATTTAGAAATCAATAAAGAAACTTCAGAATTTACAAATATGTAGAAATTAAACTACATTCTTTATATAATCACAAAAAAACTAAAATATGTTGAGATGAACAAAAATAAAGACAGGATGCAACTAAGGATGAATGCAGTGTTTTATAGTTATAAATGTTTAAGAACAAAGACAGCTCAAGTCAATAATTTAAAAAATTGGAAAAAGAAAAGCAAACTCTATCTAAAGCAAGCAGAAGAAAGTTAATCATAAATAGTAAAATGGAAATTAAAGAAATTGATAATATTAAAACAATAGAGAGAATCAAGAAAACTAAAATTCATTTGTAATATTAACAAAATAGAACTTTCAGATTAATCAAGGAAAGATAATATTCAAATTACTATAATCATGAGTAAAATATCAAGATGTTGATCTTACAGATATAAAAATGACTATATGAGACTACTTTGAAGAACTGTAAGTTAATAGATAACTTGGATGAAATAGATAAGTTCCTAGAAAAAAATGACTACCAAAATAAATTCAGGAAGGAATAAAAAATATGAATAGACCTATACCAGGTACAAATACAGGATTAGTAGTGAAACCTATTATTCACACACACACACACACACACACACACACACACACACACATACACACACACACACTTTCACACATCCCAGCTCCAGAGAGCTCAATGGCAAACTTGGGCACATGCACCCAAATGTTTATAGCAGCAATATCCACAATAGCCAAACTATGGAAAAAACCTAGATGTCCATCAACAGATGAATGGATCAAGAAGATGTGATATATATACACAATGGAATACTATGCTGCCATCAAAAGAAATGAAATCTTGACATTTGCGACAACATGGATGGAACTAGAGCGTATCATGCTTAGCAAAATAAGTCAAGCAGAGAAAGACAACTATCATATGATCTCCCTGATATGAGGAAGTGGTGATGCAACAAGGGGGCTTAAGTGGGTAGGAGAAGAATCAATGAAACAAGATGGGATTGGGAGGGAGACAAACCATAAGTGACTCTTAATCTCACAAAACAAATTGAGGGTTGCTGGGGGGAGGGGTGTTGGGAGAAGAGGGGTGGGGTTATGGACATTGGGGAGGGTATGTGCTTTGGTGAGTGCTGTGAAGTGTGTAAACCTGGTGATTCACAGACCTGTACCCCTGGGGATAAAAATATATGTTTTGAAAAAATAAAAAATTTAAAAAAATTTTGAAGAATAATCAATAATTCTCCATACACTGTTCCATAAAAGTTAGAAGAGGGGAAATAAAACAAACAAACCAAACACTTGCCAACTTATTCTGTGAGAACAGTGTTAGCCAGGTAATAAGCCAGAGAACTATATCTCAAAAAAAGAAAGCTGCAAATCTCTCTTATAAATACTTCACAAAAATCCTCAGTATGGGGGCACCTGGGTGGCTCAGTGGGTTAAGCCTCTACCTTCAGCTCAGGTTATGGTCTCAGGGTCCTGAGATGGAACCCCACTTTGGGCTCTCTGCTCAGCAGGGAGCCTGCTTCCCCCACCCTCTTCACCTGCTGCTCTGCCTACTTGTGATCTCTCTCTGTCAAATTAGTAAATAAAGTCTTTTTAAAAGGTCCTCAGTAAGATTCCAGCAAACCAAATCCAGTGACATATAAAAAGCAATATATGCCACAATCAAGTGGCATTTATCAAGAATAAAAGGCTGACTTAAGATCCAAGTATCAAAATAATATATAATGTCATATACTATATGTAATATGCTATGTATAATACACTATACTATAATATAATGTAATATATTACCAGATATACTGTATGTATATGTTTATGCTACAGGACTAGAAAAGTGGATAATGTAATATACTATATGACTAGAATACAAGGTAAAAATCACAAGATCATCTCAATATATTGTGGCTCAATAAATTGTTTTCATGCTTAAAGATAACTACTACAGCATCATCATAACGTTTCAGAGAGCAGGACGCAGAAATCAGCAGATGGCCCTTCTTTCAAGAATGCTAAATGAAATATACATATTATTATTCTGCCTATTTAATTTGCCTAACTAATTGCACAACCTGAAATTATTGCAATACATTTAAAAAATTGGGTGTTTCATCTGGGGCAGCAAATTTAGGAGGCAATTAACAGTCTAAGGCACAGATAATTAAGGTTCCTTCAGAAAAGAACATGATTATTCACAAAAAGTAAATAAACTGAAAAGAAAATGGGACTATAAGGAGAAAGAAAACTGATGTTAAAGATAACAGCTGGGCGCCTGGGTGGCTCAGTGGGTTAAGCCGCTGCCTTCGGCTCAGGTCATGGTCTCGGGGTCCTGGGATCGAGTCCCGCATCGG